>NC_141875.1:642444143-642748417 GCF_056163025.1 Triticum urartu
GCCGGCCCGCAAGGCCCGTAGCGGGCCCGCCCCGGCCTAGGCTGCCGCCGACCAACGCCCGCGCCCGCGCCGCTTCTCCTCCCGCGCCGGCGCCGCGCTCCGCCGCCTCCGCCACTTCGGCCGACGCCACCATCGCCGGACGTCGCCTCCTCTCCGCCCGGCCACCGCTTCGGTCGCGCCGCCCCAAGGCCGGCTCCGGCCAACCCCGCTCCTCCTCGGCCGCCCCCGGTCTTCTTCTTCCTCTCCGGCGACGCCCCGTGAAGCTCCGGCCGTCTACAGTAAATCCGGCCATCCTCGTAATCCGTGCCAGATCCACATCTGAGATTGCCTCGGGTTGACTTTTTGCCCGAAACCCTAGCTCATATGCTCCTGTTCATTGCATCGTAACTTTGCATCCGTAACTCCGTTTTGGGCATATAGCATATCAAAATGTTAATCTCAGAGAGTAAATCATTTCATTCCATTGCATCATTTTCATTTGAGTTCATCTTGATGCCCGAAATGCTGTTAGAAGAGGGCTACTTGAGATAATTGTCAGATCTGCTACTCCATTTAGATATTTGTCATTTTTGCCATGTTTATTGTGTGCATGATATGACCTGGAGCTCCACATATGTTTTGTTAAGGGTTTTGCCATCTTTCCAGAGGTGCAACCCTTGTATTTTTGTGATGTGTGTGGTGACTAGCACAAGCTTGCAAAGTGGAGCACTTGGTAATTCTGATTTCTGGGACTTAGCATTTCCACTAAGTCCTTGAGCTGTTTATTTCATATGGCCATATGTTCATGTTGTTTCCTAGTGATCTGTGCCTCTTTTGAGGATGATCAGTAAGGATGTTTTGTTAATATTGTAGTGCTCTATCCATCCATGTCTTTTTTTGCAATTATGGAGCACCCTAGCTTGAGTCAATCGAGCTCTATTTTTGCTACTTCGTGAATCTGGGCAGATTGTCTACTTGTTAGCGATTTTGCCGATGATGTTGTAGTTGATCCATGCATGCTATGTTATTGTTCTTGCCATGTCTAGCTTGTATTTTGTGTATTATTGATGGGTGTATGCTTAGTTTGCCATGACTTGCTCCGTAGTGAGTGCATCGAGCTCGTAAACATGCCTACTTGAGATCTGTTTTCAGCATGCTCCAGTTTTCACTAAGTCTGAGAACTGATTATGTTTTTGCCATGTTCACATGCTTGCAATTGTATTTTCTGATCCCTTTTGGCTCAAGGTCGCTAAGGGACTTTTGTTAAGATCTTTGAGTAGCTCCATGCCATGCTTTACTTTGCCATGTTCAGGTCCTGTAGCATATAGTTTTGTTGCTCCGAAGTGTGCTACCTGATCTGAGATTCCAGACAAGTGTTGATTTCACTAAGTCTGAAATCTGTTTGCCATATGCATTTTTGCCATGCTTGTTTGAACCTGTTAACGGATGAATTAGCCGTAGCTCATTGCTAGACTTTTGTTAAGCATCTTGAATGCACCCCTGCCATGTATTTTGTTGTCATGTTTGGGTGATGTAGCTTGTTCATCTCATTGCATTTAGATGGCTACTTGCTGTAAATCGCAGACCGGTGTCATATTTGAATCGCTTGCCATTTCCAAACCGTAACTCCGATTCCGGCGTTCTTTATATCGTTTTCAAGCGATTTCATCTCATCTTTCCAGTGGCACACTTGGATTCCCAAGTTGAGGCCAGGTTCATGCATTCCTTGTCACATCTTGCATATGCATCCCGCATCGCATCCCGCATAGCATATCATCTTTGCATCATTTTGTTTGAGCTTGCACGTGGTTGATTGTGTCCTTGTTGCTTGTTTGTCTTGTTTGGGTAGAGCCGGGAGATGAGTTCGCTAACGAGGAGCCCGTTGAGTTTGCTTTCGAGGATCCAGTCAACTCTGACAACTTTGCAGGCAAGATGATCATACCCTCGAAATCACTACTATCTTTGCTATGCTAGATTGCTCGCTCTTTTGCTATGCCAATGCTACGATGCCTACCACTTGCTTTCAAGCCTCCCAAATTGCCATGTCAAACCTCTAACCCACCATGTCCTAGCAAACCGTTGATTGGCTATGTTACCGCTTTGCTCAGCCCCTCTTATAGCGTTGCTAGTTGCAGGTGAAGATTGGAGGCCGTTCCTTGTTGGAACGTTTATTTACTTGTTGGGATATCATTATATTATCTTGTTATCTTAATGCATCTATACACTTGGTAAAGGGTGGAAGGCTCGGCCTCTCGCCTAGTGTTTTGTTCCACTCTTGCCGCCCTAGTTTCCGTCATATCGGCGTTATGTTCCCGGATTTTTGCGTTCCTTACGCGGTTGGGTTATAATGGGAACCCCTTGATAGTTCGCCTTGATTAAAGCTTTTCCAGCAATGCCCAACCTTGGTTTTACCATTTGCCACCTAGCCTCTTTTCCCTTGGGTTTCCGGAGCCCGAGGGTCATCTTATTTAAACCCCCCCGGGCCAGTGCTCCTCTGAGTGTTGGTCCAACCTAGAGCCCCTTGCAGCGCCACCTCGGGGAAACTCGAGGGCTGGTTTTAGTTGTACGGATTGCTTATCCGATTGTGCCCTGAGAAAGAGATATGTGCAGCTCCTATCGGGATTTGTCGGCACATTCGGGCGGTGTTGCTGGTCTTGTTTTAACCTGTCGAAGTGTCTTGAAGAACCGAGGTACCGAGTCTGATCGGAACATCTGGGAGGAGGTCTATTCCTTCGTTGACCGTGAGAGCTTGTCATGGGCTAAGTTGGGACTCCCCTGCAGGGATTTGAACTTTCGAAAGCCATGCCCGCGGTTATGGGCAGATGGGAATTTGTTAATGTCCGGTTGTAGATAACTTGAACCTTAACTTAACTAAAATGAATCAACTGGGTGTGTTACCGCGATGGCCTCTTCTCGGCGGAGTCCGGGAAGCGGACACGGTGTTGGAGTAATGTTTGCGCAGGTTGCTCTCTAGTTTCTCTCTCGCGCTTTGCCTCCTCTTCTCGTTCTCTTTTGCGAACAGGATAGCCACCATATTTGCTAGTCGCTTGCTGCAGCTCCACATATTTACCTTGCCTTACCTATAAGCTTAAATAGTCTTGATCGCGAGGGTGTGAGATTGCTGAGTCCCTGTGGCTCACAGATTACTATTACACCAGATACAGGGCCTGATGATTCCGCTCCAGGTGACGCGCTCGAGCTCAAGTGGGAGTTCGACGAGGACTCTCAACGATACTATGTTTCCTTTCCTGATGATCAGTAGTGGTGCCCAGTTGGGGGTGATCGAGACCGTGTCGCTTGTTGGGTTATCTTTTATTTTGGCGCCGTAGTTGGGCCATGAGTGTTTGGTTGATGTAATGTTATTTATGGACCTTGATTGACGTGGCGAGTGTAAGCCAACTATGTTATCTCCCCTTTTATTAATTATATTACATGGGATGTTTGTGAAGATTGCCTAACTTACGACATATGCCTTCAATGCGATTATGCCTCTAAGTCGTGCCTCGACACGTGGGAGTTATAGTCGCATCGAGGGTGTTACAGCACCGCACACGGCTAAGAGATCAATGATCAATTGTTGTGTCTATGGGGTGCCCCCTGCCCCTCGTATATAAAGGAGCAAGAGGGAGGGGCCGGCCGGCCAGGGAGAGGCGTGATGACCCACAAGTATAGGGGATCGCAACAGCTTTCGAGGGTAGAGTATTCAACCCAGATTTATTGATTCGGCATAAGGGGAGCCAAAGAATATTCTCAAGTATTAGCAGCTGAGTTGTCAATTCAACCACACCTGGAAACTTAGTATCTGCAGCAAAGTGTTTAGTAGCACAATAATATGATAGTGGTGGTAGCGGCAACAAAAGTAAAGATAGCAAAAGTAATGTTTTTGGTATTTTGTAGTGATTGTAACAGTAGCAGTGGGAAAGTAAATAAGCGAGAACCAGTATATGGAAAACTCGTAGGCACCGGATCAGTGATGGATAATTATACCGGATGCGGTTCATCATGTAACAGTCATAACATAGGGTGACACTGAACTAGATCCAATTCATCAATGTAATGTAGGCATGTATTCCGTATATAGTCATACGTGCTTATGGAAAAGAACTTGCATGACATATTTTGTCCTACCCTCTCGTGGCAGCGGGGTCCTATCGGAAACTAAGGGATATTAAGGCCTCCTTTTAATAGAGAACCGGAACAAAGCATTAGCACATAGTGAATACATGAACTCCTCAAACTATGGTCATCACCGGGAGTGGTCCCGATTATTGTCACTTCGGGGTTGCCGGATCATAACGCATAGTAGGTGACTATAGACTTGCAAGATAGGATCAAGAACTCACATATATTCATGAAAACATAATAGGTTCAGATCTGAAATCATGGCACTCGGGCCCTAGTGACAAGCATTAAGCATAGCAAAGTCATAGCAACATCAATCTCAGAACATAGTGGATACTAGGGATCAAACCCTAACAAAACTAACTCGATTACATGATAAATCTCATCCAACCCATCACCGGCCAGCAAGCCTACGATGGAATTACTCACGCACGGCGGTGAGCATCATGAAATTGGTGATGGAGGATGGTTGATGATGATGACGGCGACGAATCCCCCTCTCCGGAGCCCCGAACGGACTCCAGATCAGCCCTCCCGAGAGGTTTTAGGGCTTGGCGGCGGCTCCGTATCGTAAAACGCAATGATTTCTTCTCCCTTATTTTTTTCTCTCCGAAAGCAAATATATAGAGTTGGAGTTGGCGTCGGAGGGCATCCAGGGGGCCCACGAGGTAGGGGCGCGCCCTAGGGGGGGCGTGCCCCCACCCTCGTGAGAAGGGTGTGGGCCCCCTGGTCTTCATCTTTGGTGAGGATTTTTTATTATTATTTCTAAGATGTTCCGTGGAGTTTCAGGTCATTCCGAGAATATTTGTTTTCTGTACATAAAACAACACCATGGCAATTCTGCTGAAAACAGCGTCAGTCCGGATTAGTTCCATTCAAATTATACAAGTTAGAGTCCAAAACAAGGGCAAAAGTGTTTGGAAAAGTAGATATGATGGAGACGTATCAACTCCCCCAAGCTTAAACCCTTGCTTGTCCTCAAGCAATTCAGTTGACAAACTGAAAGAAAGAAAAACTTTTACAAACTCTGTTTGCTCTTGTTGTTGTAACTATGTCAAGCCAGCATTCAAAATTTCAGCATAGATCATAACTAACCATATTTGCAATAATTCTCAGGTCTCATAATTACTCATATCAATAGCATAATCAACTAGCAAGTCATAATAATAAATCTCGGATGACAACACTTTCTCAAAACAATCATAATATGATATAACAAGATGGTATCTCGCTAGCCCTTTCTGAGTCCACAAAACATAAATGCAGAGCACCTTTAAAGATCAAGGACTGACTAGACATTATAATTCATGGTAAAAGAGATCCAATCATAGTCATACCCAATATAAATTAACAGTGATGAATCAAATGACAGCTGCGCTCTCCAGCTAGTGCTTTTTAATAAGAGGGTGGTGACTCAACATAAAAGTAAATGGATAGGCCCTTCGCAGAGGGAAGCAGGGATTTGTAGAGGTGCCAGAGCTCAGTCTTGAAATAGAGATAAATTGTATTTTGAGCGGTATACTTTCATTGTCAATGTAACAACTAAGAGATGGCGATATCTTCCATGCTAAACACATTATAGGCAGTTCCCAAACAGAATGGTAAAGTTTATACTCCCCCTCCACCAACAAGCATCAATCTATGGCTTGCTCGAAACAACGAGTGCCTCCAACATACATCAGGTCCCAGGGGGAGTTTTGTTTGCAATTAATTTTGATTTAGTTTGCATAAAGCATGGGACTGGGCATCCCGGTGACCAGCCATTTTCTCGTGAGTGAGGAGCAGAGTCCACTCCTCTTGAGAATAACCCGCCTAAAACGGAAGATAAGGACAACCTTGGTTGATACATGAGCTATTCGAGCATACAAAACAAAATGATTATTTGAAGGTTTAGAGTTTGGCACATACAAATTTACTTAGAACGGTAGGTAGGTACCGCATATAGGAAGGTATGGTGGACTCATCTGGAATAACTTTGGGGTTTAAGGGATTGGATGCACAAGCAGTATTCCCGCTTAGTACAAGTGAAGGCTAGCAAAAGACTGGGAAGCGACCAACTAGAGAGCGACAACAGCCATGTACATGCATTAAAATTAATAAACATTGGATGAAAGCATGAGTAGGATATAATCCACCATGAACATAAATATCGTGAAGGCTATGTTGATTTGTTTCAACTGCATGCGTGAATATGTGCCAAGTCAAGTCACTTAAATCATTCAAAGGAGGATACCACCCCATCATACCACATCATAACCATCTCAATAGCATGTTGGCACACAAGGTAAATCATTATAACTCATAGCTAATCAAGCATGACACAAGCAACTATGATCTCTAATTGTCATTGCAAACATGTTTATTCATAATAAGCTGAATCAAGAACGAGAGACTCATCATATTTACAAAAACAAAAGAGGTCGAGTTCATACCTGCTTTTCTCATCTCAGTCAGCCCATCATATATCATCATAATTGCCTTTCACTTGCACGGCCGAATGGTGTGAATAATAATAAGAGTGTACGTGCATTGGACTAAGCTGGAATCTGCGAGCATTCAATAAACAGGAGAAGACAAGGCAATATGGGCTCTTGGTTAAATCAACAATAATGCATATAAGAGCCACTTCAACAATTTAATTATGGTCTTCTCCTACTGACCCCCAAAGAAAAGAAAAGAAATAAAACTATTTACACGGGAAAGCTCCCAACAAGCAAAAGAAGAACGGGAAATATTTTTGGGTTTTATTTTTAATTATTACTACTACAGTAGAAAAATAAACTACTAGTAAATTTTTTTGGTTTTTCTTAAGGTTTAACAAATACACAAGAAGAAAGCAGGAAAAAGAAAATAAACTAGCATGGATATTACAGTGAAGAAGTATGAGCACTGACATCTAGCAATGAGTGTGTGTGAACATAAATGTAATGTCGGTGAGAAATACGTACTCCCCCAAGCTTAGGCTTTTGGCCTAAGTTGGTCTATGGCCACGGCTCGCCTGGCGGATATCCATAATAATAGTTGTTGGGGTCGTACTGTGATGAGGAAGAAGAAGGCTCCGATTGCCACTGGCTGGCAATCATCTCCGGATCCCATTGATAGTTAGACTGCCGTGCAGGATCAAATTGTGGTTCCGATTCTGGCTCCTCGGCTGGTGCAGGGTTCCGGTAGGCGTGAATAGCCGTCAAGGAACAAGGTACGTACCTACAATCAAATCAAACAAAGAAGGAGCAGGCAGGATAATAGTCTCAGGGTGATGTTTGTTAAAGAACAATTGATATTTAAGCTCTCCTTCCCTATTCTTAACAATAAAATCATGTGCCACAATACTTTTATGATCTAGATAAACACGGGGCAGCACCTCTTCTTCCTTCTCAGCATTCCTAATAGGTATGTTAAAATGTGCAGCTAGGCGTGTAGCATAGATGCCTCCAAAGATGGAACCCTTAGTACGGTTCATACTTAACCGTCTAGCAATAATACCGCCCATACTAAAAGTGTTATCACTGTATAAACCATGGTGCAGAATAATTATACCAGGGATACTAAGGTTTCCACAGTTTCCGCGTCCAATTAAACAACGACTAGCAAATAATGCAAAGTAACGTAAAACAGGAAAATGTATGCTAGTGATTCGTGCATCGAAAACCTTCCTAGTTTCTCCTACAGTGATTGTATCAATAAACCCAACCACATCATCATAATGTGGTTCTTCTGTCTTGCCCTCAAAAGGGACTAAACAAATCCGATAGAAATCATAAAGTGACATCTCCTTATGCTCATCATATAAATGAAACTCCACCGTAGGTGGTGAGCTCCTAGCATGAAAATGAAAGTTTTGCACAAAAGTATTTGTGAGTAAGAGATACTGATCGCATTGGTCGTGGAGGAAAGCGGTGAGGCCTGCATTGTGAGCCAATTCATGAAAATCTTCATAGATACCCGCTGCTCTCAAGAAATCATCAGAAGGCCATTCACACGCCCGAATCTCCGCGATGCGCGGCAAATTATACTTAGGCTTCGGTGCATTTTCCTTTGAGCTTTGGCTCGATGAGCCCCTCAAAAATCTCCTCATTATTTTTCTGAAATAATATGAAATTTTTAGTAACTTCAAACAAAAATGAACCAACTTCAATAAAACTGATAGCAACCACTCCTACAAGTGCCTAGAGCCTATATCAAGCATTAGAACTACTTAGAACCATATAAATTTGACATGCAAGCTCAAGAACATGGTCACCTATGCAGCACAAATTTTCAAAGAATAAAGCACTAGAACAAAAACTAATTGGACCAATGGAGGAGTCACATACCAAGGAACAATCTCCCCAAGCAGTTTTGCGAGAGGTGCTTTGAGAAAGGAGATCGAAAATCACAGCAAAAGTGGCTGGAACTCATGCTTGAGTTGGTTTTTCGGGTTTGTGTGAGACAGAGGAAGAAGATGGGTGCTGGGATAAGTGGAGGAGGGCCACCGTGGGCCCACGAGGCAGGGGGCGCGCCCTAGAGGGGGGGCCCACCACCCTCGTGGCCAGGTGGCAGCTCCTCCCGCGGTAATTTTTGCACAGTAAATCCTCAAATATTCCCGAAAATCATATTAAATTGGCATGGCATTCCGAGGACTTTTATTTTCGGGATATTTTTATGTTGCACGGATAAGTCAGGAAACAGACAGAAAAATACTATTTTTTACTTTATTTAATATAAATAACAAAAAGTAAAAGTGGGGTACAGAGGGTTGTGCTTCTAGTTTCATCCATCTCATGCTCATCAAAAAGAATCCACTAACAAGGTTGATCAAGTCTTGTTAACAAACTCATTCCGATAATCATGAAACCGGAGAAATTTCGAATAACACTAAGTTACCTCAACGGGGATATGCACATCCCCAATAATAAGAATATCATATTTCTTCTTGACAGTAGGAAGAGGAAATTCAAAACCTCCAAATATAATCGATGGAATTTTTCCAATAGAGTTGATACTGTGAACTTGAGGTTGTTTCCTCGGAAAGTGTACCGTATGCTCATTACCATTAACATGAAAAGTGACATTGCCTTTGTTGCAATCAATAACAGCCCCTGCAGTATTAAGAAAAGGTCTTCCAAGAATAATAGACATACTATCATCCTCGGGAATATCAAGAATAACAAAGTCCGTTAAAATAGTAACGTTTGCAACCACAACAGGCACATCCTCACAAATACCGACATGTATAGCAGTTGATTTATCAGCCATTTGCAAAGATATTTTGGTAGGTATCAATTTATTCAAGTCAAGTCTACGATATAAAGAGAGATGCATAACACTAACACCGGCTTCAAGATCACATAAAGCAGTTTTAATATAATTTCTTTTAATGGAGCAAGGTATAGTAGGTACTCCGGGGTCTCCAAGTTTCTTTGGTATTCCACCCTTCAAAGTATAATTAGCAAGCATGGTGGAAATTTCAGCTTCTGGTATCTTTATTTTATTAGTACTGATATCCTTCATATATTTAGCATAAGGATTTGTTTTGAGCACATCAGTTAATCTCATACGCAAAAAGATAGGCCTAATCATTTCAGCAAAGCGCTCAAAATCCTCGTCATCCTTTTTCTTGGATGGTTTCGGAGGAAAAGACATGGGTTTCTAAACCCAAGGTTCCCTTTCTTTACCATGTTTCCTAGCAACAAAGTCTCTTTTATCATAACATTGATTCTTTGATTGTGGGTTATCAAGATCAATAGCAGGTTCAACTTCCACATCATTGTCATTACTAGGTTGAGCATCATCATGAACATCATCATTAATATTTTCATTAGGTTCATGTTCATTACCAGATTGTGTTTCAGCATCAGACATAGAAATATCATTTGGATTATCAGGTGGTTCAGCAATAGGTTCACTAGAAGTTTGCACAGTTCTATCATTTTTCTTCTTCTTCTTTTTAGAAGAACTAGGAACATCAATATTATTTCTTTGAGAATCTTGCTCGATTCTCTTAGGGTGGCCTTCAGGATACAAAGGTTCCCGAGTCATTCTACCAGTTCTAGTAGCCACTCTAACATCATAATCATTTTTTTACTATTCATTTCATCAAGCACTTCTTTTTGAGCCTTAAGTACTTGTTCTACTTGAGTGGTAACCATAGAAGCATTTTGCTAACAAGTTTAAGTTCACCTTTAATATTAGCCATATAATCACCCAAGCGTCTAATCATATAAGCATTTTCTTTTAATTGTCTACCAAAATAAGCATTGAAGTCGTCTTGCTTAAACATAAAGCTATCAAACTCATCCAAGCACTGACTAGCAATTTTAGTAGGAGGAACTTCAGCTTTATCATATCTATAGAGAGAATTTACCTTTACTACCTGTGTCGGGATATCGGGATCAGGAGGTTCTTCAATAAATAAAGAATTGAGATCATAAGTTTCTTCAACAGGCGGTATATTAAGACCATGTATTTCTTCAATAGGAGGTAAATTCTTAACACCTTCAGCTTTAATACCTTTTTCTTTCATAGATTTCTTTGCCTCTTGCATATCTTCGGGACTGAGGAATAGAACACCTCTCTTCTTCAGAGTTGGTTTAGGAATAGACTCAGTAATTGGAGCAGGAGCTGGCTCAGGAGGTGCCCAATTGTTTTCATTTGTCAACATATTATTCAATAGAATTTCAGCTTCATCCGGTGTTCTTTCCCTGAAAAGAGAACCAGCACAACTATCCAGGTAATCTCTGAAAGCATCGGTTAGTCCATTATAAAAGATATCAAGTATTTCAGGTTTCTTAAGAGGATGATCAGGCAAAGCATTAAGTAACTTGAGAAGCCTCCCCCAAGCTTGTGGGAGACTATCTTCTTTAATTTGCACGAAGTTGTATATTTCCCTCAAAGCAGTTTGTTTCTTATGAGCAGGGAAATATTTAGCAGAGAAGTAATAAATCATATCCTGGGGACTACGCACACAACCAGGATCAAGAGAATTAAACCATATCTTAGCATAACCCTTTAATGAAAACGGAAATATTTTGAGTATATAAAAGTAACGCGATCTCTCATCATTAGTGAACAGGGCAGCTATATCATTTAACTTAGTAAGATGTGCCACAACAGTTTCAGATTCATAGCCATAAAACGGATCAGATTCAACCAAAGTAATTATATCAGGATCAACAGAGATTTCATAATCCTTATCAGGAACACAAATAGGTGAAGTAGCAAAAGCAGGGTCGGGTTTCATTTTATCTCTAAGTGATTCTTTGTTCCATTTAACTAATAACCTCTTAAGCTCATATCTATCTTTGCAAGCTAAAATAGCGGCAAAAGATTCCATATCAAAAAGATAGCCCTCAGGAATAACAGGCATATTTTCATCATCGTATTCAGATTCAATAATTTCTTTTTCTCTAGCCCTAGCAATTTGTTCATCAAGAAATTCACCAAGGGGCACAGTAGTATCAGGCATAGAAGCAGTTTCATCATAAGTATCATGCATAGCAGAAGTGGCATCATCAATAACATGTGACATATCAGAACGAATAGCAGAAGCAGGTGTAGGTGTCGCTAACTTACTCATAACATAAGGTGAATCAAGTGCAGAGCTAGATGGCAGTTCCTTACCTCCCCTCGTAGTTGAGGGATAGAACTTCGTTTTTGGATCTCTCAAGTTCTTCATAGTGATAAGCAGATATAAATCCCAAGTGACTCAAAGAATAGAGCTATGCTCCCCGGCAACGGCGCCAGAAATTAGTCTTGGTGACCCACAAGTATAGGGGATCGCAACAGCTTTCGAGGGTAGAGTATTCAACCCAAATTTATTGATTCGACACAAGGGGGGCCAAAGAATATTCTCAAGTATTAGCAGCTGAGTTGTCAATTCAACCACACCTGGAAACTTAGTATCTGCAGCAAAGTGTTTAGTAGCACAGTAATATGATAGTGGTGGTAGCGGCAACAAAAGTAAAGATGGCAAAAGTAATGTTTTTGGTATTTTGTAGTGATTGTAACAGTAGCAGCGGGAAAGTAAATAAGCGAGAACCAGTATATGGAAAACTCGTAGGCACCGGACCAGTGATGGATAATTATGCCGGATGCGGTTCATCATGTAACAGTCATAACATAGGGTGACACAGAACTAGCTCCAATTCATCAATGTAATGTAGGCATGTATTCCGTATATAGTCATACGTGCTTATGGAAAAGAACTTGCATGACATCTTTTGTCCTACCCTCCCGTGGCAGCGGGGTCCTATCGGAAACTAAGGGATATTAAGGCCTCCTTTTAATAGAGAACCGGAACAAAGCATTAGCACATAGTGAATACATGAACTCCTCAAACTATGGTCATCACCGGGAGTGGTCCCGATTATTGTCACTTCGGGGTTGCCGGATCATAACGCATAGTAGGTGACTATAGACTTGCAAGATAGGATCAAGAACTCACATATATTCATGAAAACATAATAGGTTCAGATCTGAAATCATGGCACTCGGGCCCTAGTGACAAGCATTAAGCATAGCAAAGTCATAGCAACATCAATCTCAGAACATAGTGGATGCTAGGGATCAAAACCTAACAAAACTAACTCGATTACATGATAAATCTCATCCAACCCATCACCGTCCAGCAAGCCTATGATGGAATTACTCACGCACGGTGGTGAGCATCATGAAGTTGGTGATGGAGGATGGTTGATGATGACGACGGCGACGAATCCCCCTCTCCGGAGCCCCGAACGGACTCCAGATCAGCCCTCCCGGGAGGTTTTAGGGCTTGGCGGCGGCTCCGTATCGTAAAACGCGATGATTTCTTCTTCCTTATTTTTTCTCTCCGAAAGCAAATATATAGAGTTGGAGTTGGCGTCGGAGGGCATCCAGGGGGCCCACGAGGTAGGGGGCGCGCCCTAGGGGGGGGGCGCCCCCCACCCTCGTGACAAGGGTGTGGCCCCCCTGTTCTTCATCTTTGGCGAGGATTTTTTATTATTTTTTCTAAGATGTTCCGTGGAGTTTCAGGTCATTCCGAGAATATTTGTTTTCTGCACATAAAACAACACCATGGCAATTCTGCTGAAAACAGCGTAAGTCCGGGTTAGTTCCATTCAAATTATACAAGTTAGAGTCCAAAACAAGGGCAAAAGTGTTTGGAAAAGTAGATACGACGGAGACGTATCAAGGCGCGCCAAGGGGAGTCCTACTCCCACCGGGAGTAGGATTCCCCCTTTTCCAACTTGGAGTAGGAGAGGGAAGGAAGAGGAAGGAGGGAGGAAGGAAAGGGGGGGCCAGCACCCCTCCCAATTAGGATTGGGCTTGGGGGGGCACCTCCCTTGCTCCTTTCCCCTCCTTTCCAGTATAGCCCAATAAGGCCCATATACCTCCCGGGGGGTTCCGATAACCTTCCGGTACTCTGGTATATTCCCGATCTCACCCGAAACCATTCCGGTATCCAAATATAGTCGTTCAATATATCGATCTTTACATCTCGACCATTTCGACTCTCCTCTCATGTCCGTGATCATATCCGGGACTCTGAACTACCTTCGGTACATCAAAACACAAAAACTCATAATACCGATCATCACCGAACTTTAAGCGTGCGGACCCTACGGGTTCGAGAACTATCTAGACATGACCGAGACACGTCTCCGGTCAATAATCAATAGCGGAACATGGATGCTCATATTGGTTCCTACATATTCTACGAAGATCTTTATCGGTCAAACCGCATAACAACATTTGTTGTTCCCTTTGTCATCGATATGTTACTTGCCCGAGATTCGATCGTCGGTATCTCAATACCTAGTTCAATCTCGTTACCGGCAAGTCTCTTTACTCGATCCGTAATGCATCATCCCGTAACTAACTCATTAGTCACATTGCTTGCAAGGCTTATAGTGATGTGCATTACCAAGAGGGCCCAGAGATACCTCTCCGACAATCGGAGTGACAAATCCTAATCTCGAAATACGCCAACTCAACAAGTACCTTCGGGGAGACCTGTAGAGCACCTTTATAATCACCCAGTTACGTTGTGACGTTTGGTAGCACACAAAGTGTTCCTCCGGTAAAGAGTTGCATAATCTCATAGTCATAGGAACATGTATAAGTCATGAAGAAAGTAATAACAACATACTAAACGATCAAGTGCTAAGCTAATGGAATGGGTCAAGTCAATCACATCATTCTCCTAATGATGTGATCCCGTTTATCAAATGACACCTTATGTCTATGGCTAGGAATCTTAACCATCTTTGATCAACGAGCTAGTCGAGTAGAGGCATACTAGTGACACTCTGTTTTGTCTATGTATTCACACATGTATTATGTTTCCGGTTAATACAATTCTAGCATGAATAATAAACATTTATCATGAAATAAGGAAATAAATAATAACTTTATTATTGCCTCTAGGGCATATTTCCTTCAGTCTCCCACTTGCACTAGAGTCAATAATCTAGTTCACATCGCCATGTGATTTAACACCAATAGTTCACATCACCATGTGATTAACACCCATAGTTCACATCGCCATGTGACCAACACTCAAAGGGTTTACTAGAGTCAGTAATCTAGTTCACATCGCCATGTGATTAACACCCAAAGAGTACTAAGGTGTGATCATGTTTTTCTTGTGAGAGAAGTTTAGTCAACGGGTCTGCCAAATTCAGATCCGTATGTATTTTGCAAATTTCTATGTCTACAATGCTCTGCACGGAGCTACTTTAGCTAATTGCTCCCACTATCAATATGTATCCAGATTGAGACTTAGAGTCATCTGGATCAGTGTCAAAACTTGCATCGACGTAACCCTTTACGACGAACCTTTTGTCACCTCCATAATCGAGAAACATATCCTTATTCCACTAAGGATAATTTTGACCGTTGTTCAGTGATCTACTCCTAGATCACTATTGTACTCCCTTGCCAAACTCAGTGTAGGGTATACAATAGATCTGGTACACAGCATGGCATACTTTAAAGAACCTATGGCTGAGGCATAGGGAATGACTTTCATTCTCTTTCTATCTTCTGCCGTGGTCGGGCTTTGAGTCTTACTCAATTTCACACCTTGCAACACAGACAAGAACTATTTCTTTTGACTGTTCCATTTTGAACTACTTCAAAAAACTTGTCAATGTATGTACTCATTGAAAAAAAACTTATCAAGAATCTTGATCTATCTCTATAGATCTTAATGCTCAATATGTAAGCAGCTTCATCGAGGTCTTTCTTTGAAAAACTCCTTTCAAACACTCCTTTATGCTTTGCAGAATAATTCTACATTATTTCCGATCAACAATATGTCATTCACATATATTTATCAGAAATGTTGTAGTGCTCCCACTCACTTTCTTGTAAATACATGCTTCACCGCAAGTCTGTATAAAACTATATGCTTTGATCAACTTATCAAAGCATATATTCCAACTCCGAGATGCTTGCACCAGTCCATAGATGGATCGCTGGAGCTTGCATATTTTGTTAGCACCTTTAGGATTGACAAAACCTTCTGGTTGCATCATATACAACTCTTCTTTAAGAGATCCATTAAGGACTGTAGTTTTAACATCCATTTGCCAGATTTCATAAAATGCGGCAATTGCTAACATGATTCAGACAGACTTAAGTGATATGCCCATTTTGCATCATGCTTTTATATCGATATTTATTGCATTATGGGCAGTTATTACACATTAGGTCACAATACTTATGCCTGTTCTCTCTTATTTTACAAGGTTTACATAAAGAGGGAGAATGCCGGCAGCTGGGATTCTGTGCTGGAAAAGGAGCAAATATTAGAGACCTATTCTGCATAGCTCCAAAAGTCCTGAAACTTCATGGAAGTCATTTTCATACTATATAATAAATAATGAGCGCAAGAAGTTCCAGAGGGGGGCCACACCCTGCCCACGAGAGTGGGGGCGCGCCCTACCCCCTGGGCGCGCCCCCTACCTCATGGGCCCCCTGGTGGCCCTCCGATGCCCATCTTCTGCTATATGGAGTCTTTTGATGAGGAAAAAAATCATAAGCCATCTTTTCGGACGAGACTCCACCGCCACGAGGTGGAACCTTGGCGGAACCAATCTAGGGCTCCAGCAGAGCTGTTCTGCCGGGGAAACTTCCCTCCGGGAGGGGGAAATCACCACCATCGTCATCACCAACGATCCTCTCATCGGGAGGGGGTCAATCTCCATCAACATCTTCACCAGCACCATCTCCTCTCAAACCCTAGTACATCTCATGTATCCAATTCTTGTCTCTAAGTACGGGATTGGTACCTGTGGGTTGCTAGTAGTGTTAATTACTCATTGTAGTTGATGCTAGTTGGTTTATTTGGTGGAAGATCATATGTTCAGATCCTTTATGCATATTAATACCCCTCTGATTATGAACATGAATATGCTTTGTGAGTAGTTACGTTTGTTCCTGAGGACATGGGAGAAGTCTTGCTATTAGTAGTCATGTGAATTTGGTATTCGTTCGATATTTTGATGAGATGTATGTTGTCTCTCCTCTAGTGGTGTTATGTGAACGTCGACTACATGACACTTCACCATTATTTGGGCCTAGAGGAAGGCATTGGGAAGTAATAAGTAGATGATGGGTTGCTAGAGTGACAGAAGCTTAAACCCTAGTTTATGCGTTGCTTCGTAAGGGGCTGATTTGGATCCACATGTTTCATGCTATGGTTAGGTTTACCTTAATACTTTTGTTGTAGTTGCGGATGCTTGCAATAGAGGTTAATCATAAGTGGGATGCTTGTCCAAGTAAGGGCAGTACCCAAGCACCGGTCCACCCACATACCAAATTATCAAAGTACCGAACGCGAATCATATGATCATGATGAAAACTAGCTTGACGATATTCCCATGCGTCCTCGGGAGCGCTTTACATCATATAAGAGTTTGTCCAGGCTTGTCCTTTGCTACAAAAAGGATTGGGCCACATTGCTGCACTTTATTTACTTTTGTTACTTGTTGCTCGTTACCAATTATCTTATCACAAAACTATCTGTTACCTATAATTTCAGCGCTTGCAGAGAATACCTTGCTGAAAACCGCTTATCATTTCCTTTTGCTCCTCATTGGGTTCGACACTCTTACCTATCGAAAGGACTACGATAGATCCCTTATACTTGTGGGTCATCATTAAGCATAGATACGAGTGAGAAACCCTCATCGTAGTCAATACCTTGAACTTGTCGAAAACCTTTTGCGACAATTCTAGCTTTGTAGATAGTAACACTACTATCAGCGTCCATCTTCCTCTTGAAGATCCATTTAATCTCAATGGCTTGCCGATCATCGGGCAAGTCAATCAAAGTCCATGCTTTTTTCTCATACATGGATCCCATCTCAGATTTCATGGCCTCAAGCCATTTCGCGGAATCTAGGCTCATCGTCGTTTCCTCATAGTTCATAGGTTCGTCATGGTCAAGTAACGTGACCTCCAGAACAGGATTACCGTACCACTCTGGTGCGGATCTCACTCTGGTTTACCTACGAGGTTCGGTAGTAACTTGACCTGAAGTTACATGATCATCATCATTAGCTTCGTCACTAATTGGTGTAGTAGTCACAGGAACAAATTTATGTGATGAATTACTTTCCAATAAGGGAGCAGGTATAGTTACCTCATCAAGTTCTACTTTCCTCCCACTCACTTCTTTCGATAAAAATCCTTCTCTAGAAAGGATCCATTCTTAGCAACGAATATCTTGCCATAGGGTCTGTGATAGAAGGTGTACCCAACTGTCTCCTTTGGGTATCCTACGAAGACACATTTCTCCGATTTGGGTTTGAGCTTATCAGGATGAAACTTTTTCTTATAAGCATCGCAACCCCAAACTTTAAGAAACGACAACTTTGGTTTCTTGCCAAACCACAGTTCATACGGTGTCGTCTCAACGGATTTAGATGGTGCCCTTTTTAACGTGAATGCAACTGTCTCTAATGCATAACCCCAAAACTATAGTGGTAAATCGGTAAGAAACATCATAGATTGCACTATCCAATAATAGTACGGTTATGACGTTCGAACACACCATTATGTTGTGGTGTTCCAGGTGGCACGGATTTGTGAAACTATTCCACATTGTTTTAATTGAAGACCAAACTCGTAACTCAAATATTTGTCTCTGCGATCAGATCGTAGAAACTTTATTTTCTTGTCACGATGATTTTCCACTTCACTCTGAAGTTCTTTGAATTTTCAAATGTTTCAGACTTATATTTCATCAAGTAGATATACCCATATCTGCTCAAATCATCTGTGAAGGTCAGAAAATAACGATACCTGCCGCGAGCCTCAACACTCATCGGACCGCATACATCAGTATGTATTATTTCCAATAAGTCAGTTGCTCGCTCCATTGTTCCAGAGAACAGAGTCTTAGTCATCTTTCCCATGAGGCATGGTTCGCAAGCATCAAGTGATTCATAATCAAGTGATTCCAAAAGCCCATCAGCATGGAGTTTCTTCATGCGCTTTACACCAATATGACCTAAACGACAGTGCCACAAATAAGTTGCACTATCATTATTAACTTTGCATCTTTTGGCTTCAATATTATGAATATGTGTATCACTACGATCGAGATCCAACAAACCATTTTCATTGGGTGTATGACCATAGAAGGTTTTATTCATGTAAACAGAACAACAATTATTCTCTAACTTAAATGAATAATCGTATTGCAATAAACATGATCGAATCATATTCATGCTCAACGTAAACACCAAATAACACTTATTTAGGTTCAACACTAATCCCGAAAGTATAGGGAGTGTGCAATGATGATCATATCAATCTTGGAACCACTTCCAACACACATCGTCACTTTACCCTCAACTAGTCTCTATTTATTCTGCAACTCCCGTTTCAAGTTACTACTCTTAGCAACTGAACTAGTATCAAATACCGAGGGGTTGCTATAAACACTAGTAAAGTACACATCAATAACATGTATATCCAATATACCTTTGTTTACTTTGCCATCCTTCTTATCCGCCAAGTATCTAGGGCAGTTCCACTTCCAGTGACCATTTCCTTTGCAGTAGAAGCACTTAGTCTCAGGATTAGGTGTAGACTTGGGCTTCTTCTCATGAGCAGCAACTTGCTTGCCGTTCTTCTTGAAGTTCCCCTTCTTCCCTTTGCCCTTTTCTTGAAACTAGTGGTCTTGCCAACCATCAACACTTGATGCTTTTCTTGATTTCTACCTTCGTCGATTTCAGCATCAGGAAGAGCTTGGGAATCGTTTCTGTTATCCCTTGCATATTATAGTTCATCACGAAGTTCTAGTAACTTGGTGGTAGTGACTAGAGAATTTTGTCAATTACTATCTTATCTGGAAGATTAACCCCCACTTGATTCAAGCAATTGTGGTACCCATACAATCTGAGCACATGCTCACTGGTTGAGCTATTCTCCTCCATCTTGTAGGCAAAGTACTGTCAAAGGTCTCATACCTCTCAACACGGGCATGAGTATGAAATACCAGTTTCAACTCTTGGAACATCTGATATGCTCCGTGGCGTTCAAAACATTTTTGAAGTCCCGGTTCTAAGCCGTAAAGCATGGTGCACTAAACTATCAAGTAGTCATCATACCGAGCTTTTGTTAAAACGTTCATAACGTCTGCATCTGCTCCTGCAATAGTTCTGTCACCTAGCGGTGCATCAAGGACATAATACTTCTGTGCAGCAATGAGGATAATCCTCAGATCACGGATCCAATCTGCATCATTGCTACTAACATCTTTCAACATAGTTTTCTCTAGGAACATATCAAAAATAAAACAGGGGAGCTAAACGCGAGCTATTGATCTACAACATAGGCATGCTAATACTATCAGGACTAAGTTCATGATAAATTAAAGTTCAATTTAATCATATTACTTAAGAACTCCCACTTAGATAGACATCCCTCTAATCATCTAAGTGATCACGTGATCCAAATCAACTAAACCATGTCTGATCATCACATGAGATGGAGTAGTTTTCAATGGTGAACATCACTATGTTGATCATATCTTCTATATGATTCACGCTCGACCTTTCGGTCTCAGTGTTCCGAGGCCATATCTGCATATTCTAGGCTCGTCAAGTTTAACCCGAGTATTCTGTGTGTGCAAAACTGGCTTGCACCCGTTGTAGATGGACGTAGAGCTTATCACACCCGATCATCACGTGGTGTCTCGGCACGACGAACTTTGGCAACGACGCATACTCAGGGAGAACACTTTTATCTTGTAATTTAGTGAGAGATCATCTTATAATGCTACTGTCGATCTAAGCAAAATAAGATGTATAAAAGATAAACATCACATGCAATCAAAATATGTGACATGATATGGCCATCATCATCTTGTGCCTTTGATCTCCATCTCCAAAGCATCGTCATGATCTCCATCGTCACCGGCATGACACCATGATCTCCATCATCTTGATCTATATCAATGTGTCATCACATGGTCGTCTCGCCAACTATTGCTATCGCATAGCGATAAAGTAAAGCAATTATTTGGCACTTGCATCTTATGCAATAAAGAGACAACCATAAGGCTTCTGCCAGTTGCCGATAACTTCAACAAAACATGATCATCTCATACAACAACTTATATCTCATCACGTCTTGACCATATCACATCACAACATGCCCTGCAAAAACAAGTTAGACGTCCTCTACTTTGTTGTTGCAAGTTTTACGTGGCTGCCACGGGCTGAGCAAGAACCGTTCTTACCTACGCATCAAAACCACAACGATAGTTCGTCAAGTTAGTGCTGTTTTAACCTTCTCAAGGACCGGGCGTAGCCACACTCGGTTCAACTAAAGTTGGAGAAACTGACACCCGCCAACCACCTGTGTGCGAAGCACGTCGGTAGAACCAGTCTCGCATAAGCGTACGCGTAATGTCGGTCCGGGCCGCTTCATCCAACAATACCGCCGAACCAAAGTATGACATGCTGGTAAGCAGTATGACTTGCATCGCCCACAACTCACTTGTGTTCTACTTGTGCATATAACATCTACGCATAAAACCTGGCTCCGATGCCACTGTTGGGGAACGTAGTAATTTCTAAATTTTCCTACGCACACGCAGGATCATGGTGATGCATAGCAACGAGAGGGGAGAGTGTGTCCACGTACCCTCGTAGACCGAAAGCGGAAGCGTAAGCACAACGCGGTTGATGTAGTCGTACGTCTTCACGATCCGACTGATACAAGTACCGAACGCACGACACCTCCAAGTTCAGCACACGTTCAACTCGATGACGCCCCGCGAGCTCTGATCCAGCAAAGCTTCACGGGAGAGTTTCGTCAGCACGATGGCATGGTGACGGTGATGATGATGCTACCGACGCAGGGCTTCGCCTAAGCACCGCTACGATATGATCGAGGTGGATTATGGTGGCGGGGGGCACCGCACACGACTAAGAGATCAATAATCAATTATTGTGTCTATGGGGTGCCCCCTGCCCCCATATATGAAGGAGCAAGGAGGGGGGGCGGCCAGCCAGGGAGAGGCGCGCCAAGGGGAGTCCTACTCCCACCGGGAGTAGGATTCCCCTTTTCCAACTTGGAGTAGGAGAGGGAAGGAAGAGGAAGGAGGGAGGAAGGAAAGGGGGGGCCGGCCCCCCTCCCAATTTGGATTGGGCTTGGGGGGTGCCACCTCCCTTGCTCCTTTCCCCTCCTTTCCAGTAAAGCCCAATAAGGCCCATATACCTCCCGGGGGGTTCCGATAACCTCTCGGTACTCCGTTATATTCCCGATCTCACCCGGAACCATTCCGGTATCCAAATATAGTCGTCCAATATATCGATCTTTACGTCTCGACCATTTCGAGACTCCTCGTCATGTCCGTGATCATATCCGGGACTCCGAACTACCTTTGGTACATCAAAACACAAAAACTCATAATACCGATCGTCACCGAACTTTAAGCGTGCGGACCCTACGGGTTCGAGAACTATGTAGACATGACCGAGATACGTCTCCGGTCAATATCCAATAGCGGAACCTGGATGATCATATTGGTTCCTACATATTCTACGAAGATCTTTATCGGTCAAACCGCATAACAACATACGTTGTTCCCTTTGTCATCGGTATGTTACTTGCCCGAGATTCGATCGTCGGTATCTCATTACCTAGTTCAATCTCGTTACCGGCAAGTCTCTTTACTCGTTCTATAATGCATCATCCCGTAACTAACTCATTAGTCACATTGCTTGCAAGGCTTATAGTGATGTGCATTACCGAGAGGGCCCAGAGATACCTATCCGACAATCGGAGTGACAAATCCTAATCTCGAAATACGCCAACTCAACAAGTACCTTCGGAGACACCTGTAGAGCACCTTTATAATCACCCAGTTACGTTGTGACGTTTGGTAGCACACAAAGTGTTCCTCCGTTAAACGGGAGTTGCATAATCTCATAGTAATAGGAACATGTATAAGTCATGAAGAAAGCAATAGCAACATACTAAACGATCAAGTGCTAAGCTAACGGAATGGATCATGTCAATCACATCATTCTCCTAATGATGTGATCCCGTTTATCAAATGACAACTCATGTCTATGGCTAGGAAACTTAACCATCTTTGATCAACGAGCTAGTCAAGTAGAGGCATACTAGTGACACTTTGTTTTGTCTATGTATTCACACATGTATTATGTTTCCGGTTAATACAATTCTAGCATGAATAATAAACATTTATCATGAAATAAGGAAATAAATAATAACTTTATTATTGCCTCTAGGGCATATTTCCTTCAATAATGTCGTCGTGCCGACCGCACGTCGCCGCTAGGAGCGCCCGCTGCCACGCCGCTGTGCCCCACGCTAGCCCAGCGCCTTCCATCGATCTAGCCGTCCCGTGCCAGCCAAACGACGAAGGGGAGAGGCGCCCCGCCGCCGCCCACTCCAGGCAGGCTTCGCTGGCCGGCGCACCTGGGCGGCGGCGAGGGGACTGAAAGAAGTGGGGGGACGGGGACCGGCGGCGGCGGGAGGCCTCCCCTGTCGCCCGCGGGAGCGGTAGAGGAGGTCGATCCACTTTTTTCCTTAAAATGGGGGAGAATTTCATTTTATACATCTAGGGATGCATACGACCATTTTAGTATGAGTACCAAGATAAACATGGTCCTCAGAAATTTTTTAAATGAGTATCAAGTATTTTTTGATGAGTGGTTTCACCACACACCAAACTTGATCCTCAATAAATGAGGGGAAAACCCCTGTGCATCACCTATCAATTCTAGGAATTGAACTCGGGTCGTTAGGCTGCACAACCGCATGCCCAACCACTGAGCCAGGTTTATATCTTAGTTATTATTATCAGATGCTAGGGTTTTCTCATGCCGCCGTCTTCGTTGTCATCTGAGAAATTTATTTAGGTCCCCTCGCTCCGGCTGCCATCTTGGTGCTGAGAGATGGAGGACTTCGGATCTTCAAGATCTTAGTGATCATCATAGTTTTGCGAGAATAAATTTCCTATCATCCTTTTGGCAAGGCCATGAGGTTAGAGAGATTTCTGTCCTTGCAGATCGGGTTATTCAGATCTGATGAGTTTATGTTGCTGTGTCAAACCTTTTTTGTTGGTCTGATTCTTTGTCGAGGTGAAATCTTGCATCGACACTATAGTGAAGATATAATGATTCGATGGCCCGCACTTCTAGGGAATCATCCCCCGCCCAAGTACGTTCATTGATCAAGGCTTTCCATCTTGTTGGATGGGCGACTCAAGGTGCTTTCAAAAACCATTATTAGTAATGTTCGCGTGGGTGAAAGAGTGATAACATCATTGCTCAATCCAATTGCGGCCTCTTTACTGAATTCTTTGAAGTATTTCTTCAATCAAAAATTGATACCACGGAGAATGTGTTTTCAAGAGTTATAATTCTTAGTCATATAAGTTACTTTGTATTTTCTTGGATCTAAGTTCCAAATTAATGTACATGTAATTATTATGAGTATGAATAAAATTACATGTGTTTCTCAAAAAAATAAATCTAATTGTCAGATGTATCCTGACCTCGCTGGGGCTGTCAGGTTTTAGTGGAGTCGACCCATTTAAGTAGTTTTGGGAAGGTTCTAAATCTGATAGTACCAGTTTATACAACCTTTCATGCAGTTTTTTCTTTTCTCTATTTTTCTTTCCATTTTTTGGGTTATTTTATTTTTCTTACATTTTTGTACATACATGAATTTTTGTCTGATACAAGTTCAATATTTTTTAAATACATAATGTTAAACATTTTTCAATACATTTCCATAATGTTTTGAAATATATAATGTCATACATTTTTCTGATATGACCTTCTATAATTTTTTCATCATTTTTTATTCAAATACATGTTAGACATTTTTCAATGCACATTGAACATTTTTTTGTAAACTACATTAATATTTTTTACATTGCATATATTTGTTTCCCAAATACAAATTTGAATGTTATTTTGAATAACATTTAAGAAAATACACCTTGGATTTTCATCATTTTTTATTCAAATACATGTTAAACATTTTTCAATGCACATTGAACATTTTTTCGTAAACTACATGAATATTTTTATATTGCATATATTTGTTTCCCAAATACAAATTTGAATGTTATTTTGAATAATATTTAAAAATACACCTTAGATATTGGTTTAAAGCGTATGAAATATATTTTTAAAATTACATGATTTTTTATTAACAATTTTCGAAAAATCAACGGACATATTTTTGAAATGTGTGAATTTTTTTTCTAAATAATGCTTTTTTGAATGGTACAAAACATTTTTTACTTACACATACATTTTTTTACATTGTATAAATTTATTTTAAAAAATATCACGAACATATTTTGAGCACACATGATTATTTTTTAAATGCTAGGAACATTTTTAAAATGGCCCAAATATTTTTAAAAGTTGCATGGACATTTTTTAAACTGCATGAATAGTTTTAAAATGTGTGATGGACGATTTCAAATTTTAACTACTTTTTGGAACATGTTTATTTAGAATATTTTAAAAATACAAACAAAAGGAAAAAATGAAGCAAACAGCCCGAGTGAATAAAAGAACAAACCTGCTATTGGGCTGTAACCGCGCTATGCCTCGGATCCACGATGCTCTGACTATAGGTTTACTAATAGGCCACTATCCCCTAAAAAAAACTAAAAGGCCACCAAGTCACCATTGATGTATAAAAAATATCACCATCGATGCTTTGTGATTGTGGACAAAATAGTGGGAAAGCAAGCACATATTGAGTTTAGTTCAAAAAAATAGTTACTGCATAGCTGGGAAAGAGATAACACTGAAAGAGTCCCAAAAAAAATTCATGAGTAGAGTGAGGAACTCAAGAGAGTCCAATTTCACCTGAAACCAGTTTTCAACATTATGTTGAATAAATATTCAAAAAACACACGTTGAACAATGGCTTGAAGGGTACCGCAATATTTTTAAAATTACATGAACATTCACTTGTATTAACGTTTTCGCAAATATGCACAAACATGTTTTTGAAAAAAGTGAACATTTTTCTATCTTTTCTAAAATGAAGCAAAACATTTTAAGAAGTATAAATATTTTTTTACATTGTATAAACACTTAAAAAATTGTGTCAAACATATTTTTGACACACGTGAACAGTTTTTGAATGGTAGACATTTTTAAAGTCGTGGGAACATTTTTTACACTGCATGAATATTTATTAAATGTGCGATGAACGCTTTTCAATTTTTTTTGTAAAGTGCTATTTCATTTAAAGAAAATACAAACGCAATAAAAGAAGAAAATGAAGCAAACAAACTAGGTGAATAAATGACAAACCTGCTACTGGTCTGGCCCACTAGGGTGTTCCGTCAAGTGACGCAGTGGTAACTCTCGCAACAACCGAGATGTAGCCGTGCTAGGCCTGGCATCCACGGTGGTTTGACTATAGGCTACTAATAGGCCGCTAAGTCACCACTGATGTCTAAAAAAAAGTCATCATCGATGCTTTGTGATTTTGGACAAAATAGTGGGAAAGCAAGAACATGCTGGGTTCAGTTAAAAAAAAGATAACACTGAAAGGGTCCCAAAGATAATTTGTGAGTAGAGTGAGGAACTCAAGAGACTCCAGTTTCACTTGAAACCAATTTTCAACATTAATAAATATGAAAAAAACGCGTTGAACGATTGTTTGAAGGGCATGAAATATTTTTAGAAGTAGGTGAAACTTTTGACATTGTATTAACGTTTTCGCAAATATGGACACGCATGTTTTTGAGACGAGTGAACATTTTTCTATTTTTTTAAAAAATGTGCAAAACATTTTAGAAATTATATGTGTATTTTTTACATTGAATAAGTATTTAAAAAAAGTCAAACATATTTCTGAGACATCTGAACATTTTTTGAATGGTACACATTTTTAAAAGTCGTGGGAACAGTTTTTACACTGCATGAATATTTATTAAATGTGCGATGAACGCTTTTAAAAAAATATTGGAACATGCATATTTAGTTTTTTTTGAACATACGAAGAAATGAAAAAAAGAAGGGAAATAAAGCAAATAAACCAGGTGAATAAACAAACCTACTACTGGGCTGGCCCACCTGGGCGTTTCGTCAAACTACGCGGTGGTAGCTCTCTCGCAGCAAGCGAGATGTAGCCGTGCTAGGCCTGGGATCCACAGTGCTTTGACTAAAGGTTACAAATAGGTCGCTAAGTCACTACCAATGTATAAAAAAGTCATCGTCCATGCTTTGTGATTTTGGACAAAATAGTGGGAAAGCAATAACATATTGAGTTCAGTTTGAAAAAAAATATACCGCAGAGTTGGGAAAGAGATAGCACTGAAAGGGCCCCGAAGAAAATTCGTGAGTAGAGTGAGGAACTCAAGAGACTCCAATTTCACTTGAAACCAATTTTCAACATTATTTTGAATAAATATAAAAAAACACGTTGAACATTTGTTTGAAGGGCACGCAATATTTTTGAAATCACGTGAATTTATTGATATTGTATTAACATTTTTGCAAATATGCAGAACATGTTTTTTAACGAGTGAACATTTTTCTTTTTTAGAATGGTACAAATGTTTTTAAAAATTACATGTATATATATTGTACATTGTATACATATTTATTTTAAATGTCGCAAACATATTTTTGACACATGTGAACATTTTTGGAATGGTACAAACATTTTAAAAAGTCATATGAACATTTTTTGCACTGCATGTATACTTATTAAATGTGTGATGACTGCTTTTCAAATTCTAAATATTTTTTGGAACATGTGTAATTATATTTTTTTGAAAATACAAACGAAGGAAAAAAGGAAAAATGATGCTAACAAACCAAGTGAATAAATGAACAAACCTGATACTGGGTTGGCCCACTAGGGAATTCCGTGAGGCGACGCGGTGGTAGCTCTCGCTACAAGTGAAATGTAGCCGTGCACGGTGCTTTGACTATAGGTTACTAATAGGCCACTAAGTCAACATCGATGTACAAAAGAAAGTCATCGACGACGCTTTGTGATTGTGGAAGAAATAGTGGGAAAGCGAGAACATACTAAGTTCAGTTTGAAAAAAAATACCGCGGAGCTGGAAAAGAGTCTCCAATCTGATTTTATGTTTGTCGGGCCTAGTCACACGGACAAAGAAATCTCATATAAAATGGTCGAGATGCATTAGATCAGCTTGACGACGAGCGATAAAACCGAAGATGGTTACATGACTTCGATAGATGGTTCCATGAATTGCTTAACTTTGCACTGACCATATCGTCCAAAGCATGAGTAGAATCGTTGTTAATTCTCCATGAGGTGAAACAACCATTTTCCTCGCTCTATCACACACACATACACACATGCGGTCATCTGCTCCATTAGCTGGTTCTCCATGAGTGTTCATACGCATCTCGCCATTGTGCAATCAAACTGGAGAGTGTCACCAAGATTCGTCTCCGCCTTGATATAGCATATTTTGACATGTTTGGATGATGTAGCACATCTCCTGTTGGCAAAGAATGTTGAGCCAATCTCCATGCAAATATGCAAACCTTCTATGGCACTTTAGTTTTCCACAAATAGGACCAACATTTTGCAGTTTTGTTAGAACTTGAACTAGATCTTCCCGATGCAGAGCGCGAGAGTTGCACACGCTCAAGTGGCTCCTCGCTGGACCCCACCCCCCCTTGTGAGGGCTACATCTAGTTAACGTGGATGGAGGGATGACGAAGGTTCGGGCGAGGAGAGCTTCAACAAGGGTTTCTAGAAACACAAATATCGTTTTTAAGGGATCTTATCCTCGTGTTTTTAAAACTTAATTGACCCAACAACCCTTGAAGCTTGGGCATGTTGTGAAGTTGTGGCACTCGCAAAAGATTTACATGCAGAAAAGGTTTACATTGCACGTGGTGCGAACATGGTCATCAAAAAAATCAATGAGGGAGATTTAAAGAGATTCATGAAAAGAAAGCGTACTTTGAGGACATTGTGTTCGTTCATGAAGGATGGGCCTCAAACTCTGATGCGCATAATCTCATTAGGAGCATTCTATCGCTGCATAGTGGTTGATATGTTTGGCTCACTGAGCCTTGGGATGTATCTATTGTAGCTCTGAACATTAGTCTGCTCCTCTCCTTCTGATGGCGCCCCTCCTCGGCATAGCGGTGCTCCTCAACAGCTCCTTCACTCTGGCGGTGGCTGCTCCCACCCCGCCCTCTCTCGTCGCATGCTTCATATGCGCACACCTGCTCCTGTGCATGCGATGGGATCCCTCCACCCCCGGGCATCGCGATCTAGTCCCCCCGGTCGGATTTGGCCTGATCCGCTCGCATGTGGGCGCATGTGGGTGTGTCTGTCTGTGGTTGCTCTTTGCCCGCCTGCGGTGGCGGCATTGGTGTCGCCCTCGCCCTTGTGCCATGGCCTCCAACCATTCTTTTCCTAGCTGTCAGCTTTGACCTGGTGTGTTGCTTCTTGTTCGGCCCTATGTAGCTCGTCTCGTGGATCTTTGCTACCTTAGCTGGAGGGCTACGGTGGTGGGTGGACGATATGCTCCGGACGTGAGGTGGAGGAGGCACTACCAATGGTGTCCCAGATTAGGGGTCACTCACCATGTCGTCTCTCGGCTAGGTGGGCCGGGCCGAGGACCCCCATGTAGGTTCACCAGTGGGCCACGACAAGGCGGCCCATGGCGTATTAAAGGAAGGTTCCTGAAGATATGATGTATGCTCCAAGACATTAGAGGTCGTCTACAACATGTTACCTTTGTACATAATCGACTAGGTTGTAACCCTAGACCCCCTGGTACCTATATAAACCAAGGGGTATCTGTAGGATCACAAATAGGTCTAGAGTGGGGATTAGACTACTTGACCAAATAAAAACCAAGCATTTTCCCAATTTTAAGTCTTGGTAAGTTTTAGCAATTTTCAGAAGTCAAGTAATACCCTACACATGCAAGTGTAGATAGTAGGCAACAAAAAGTAAAGACTTTGCATATGAACGTAAATGAGAGGTCGAAGAATATCAAACGCAATAAAGACACGGTGATTTTTGCGCGTGGTTTTGATAGGTGATGCTATCATACATCCAAGTTTATGGAGACTTTAATTCACGAAGGGTAACAACTGCACGAGCCCATAGAGGGCTCCACCCATGATGGCTCCACAAAGAAGCAACCTTGTCAATGTCATCGTGGCTTCCGTCAACGAAGGACTAGCCTCACTCGGGGTAGATGTTCATGAAGTAGGCAACATGGCATACATTATAGAGCCTATGGCTGAGGTATAAGGAATGACTTTCATCCTTTCTCTTTCTTCTGCCGTGGTCGGGCTTTGAGTCTTACTCAACTTCACACCTTGCAATACAGGCAAGAACTCTTTCTTTGACTGATCCATTTTGAACTTCTTCAAAACTTTGTCAAGGTATGTGCTTTGTGAAAGTCCTATTAAGTGTCTTGATCTATCTCTATAGATTTTGATGCCCAATATGTAAGCAACTTCACCGAGGTCTTTCATTGAAAAACTCTTGTGCAAATATCATTTTATGCTTTCTACAAATTCTATATCATTTCCAATCAACAATATGTCATCCACATATAATATTAGAAATGTTACAGCGATCCCACTCACTTTCTTGTAAATACAAGCTTCTTCGTAAGTTTGTATAAAACCAAAAACTTTGATCACCTCATCAAAGCGAATATTCCAACTCCAAGATGCTTGCACCAGTCCATAGATGGATTGCTGGAGCTTGCATATTTTGTTAGCATCCTTAGGATCGACAAAACCTTCTGGTTGCATCATATACATCTCTTCTTAAGAAACCCATCAAGGAATGTTGTTTTGACGTCCATTTGCCAGATCTCATAATCATAAAATGCGACAATAGCTAACATAATTCTAACAGACTTAAGCATTAGTATGGGTGAGAAAGTCTCATCATAGTCAACCCCTTGAACTAGTCGCAAACCCTTTGCGACAAATTGAGCTTTATAGATGGTGACATTACCATCAACATTTGCCTTCTTCTTAAAGATCCATTTATCCTCAATGGCTTGCTGATCATCAGGCAAGTCTACCAACGTCCATACGTTGTTCTCATACATGGATCCTATCTCGGATTTCATGGCCTGAAGCCATTTGTCGGAATCCGGGCTCATCATAGCTTCTCCATAGGTTGTAGGTTCGTCGTTATCTAACAACATGACTTCCAAGGGCAGGATTACCATACCACTCTAGTGTGGAACGTACCCTGGTCGACCTACAAAGTTCAGTAGTAACTTGATCCAAAGTTTCATGATCATCATCATTAGCTTCCTCTTCGGTTGGTGTAGGTATCACTGGAACTGCTCTATGTGATGTGCTACCTTCCAATTCGAGAGAAGGTACAATTACCTCATCAAGTTCTACTTTCCTCCCACTCACTTCTTTTGAGAGAAACTCCTTCTCTAGAAAAGACCCATTCTTGGCCACAAAGATGTTGCCCTCAGATCTGTGTAGATGGTATACCCAATGGTCTCTTTAGGTATCCTATGAAGACACACTTCTCCACTTTGGGTTCGAGCTTACCAGGCTGGAGCCTCTTGACGTAAGCGTCACATCCCCAAACTTTAAGAAACGACAGGTTAGGTTTCTTGCCAAACCACAACTCATACGGTGTCGTCTCAACGGATTTAGATGATGCCCTATTTAAAGTGAATGTTGCTATCTCTAATGCATAACCCCAAAATGATAGTGGCGAATCAGTAAGAGACGTCATAGAACGCACCATATCCAATATAGTATGATTACGACATTCGGATACACCATTACACTGTGTGTTCTAGGTGGTGTGAGCTATGAAACAATTCCACATTGTCTTAAATGCATAACAAACTCATAACTCAAATATTCACCTCCACGATCAGATCATAGAAATTTTATTTCTTGTTACGATGATTCTCCACTTCATTCTGAAATTCCTTGAACTTTTCAAATGTTTCAGACTTGTATTTCATTAAGTAAATATACTCATATCTACTGAAATCATCTGTGAAGGTAAGAAAATAACGATATCCATCGCGTGCTTCAACACTCATCACCGCATACATCGGTATGTATTATTTCCAATAAGTTACTAGCTCGCTCCATTGTTCCGGAGTTTTAGTCATCCTGCCCATGAGGCATGCTTCACATGTCTCAAATGAATCATAACCAAGAGATTCGAAATGTCCATCAACATAGAGTTTCTTCATGCACTTTTGATACGTCTCCAACGTATCTATAATTTTTGATTGTTCCATGCTATTATATTATCTGTTTTGGATGTTTATGGGCTTTATTTTACACTTTTATATTATTTTTGGGACTAACCTATTAACCCAGAGCCCAGTGCCAGTTTCTGTTTTTTCCTTGTTTCAGTGTTTCGCAGAAAAGGAATATCAAACGGAGTCCAAACGGAATGAAACCTTCGGGAGAGTTATTTTTGGAACAGAAGCAATCCAGAAGACTTGGGGTGTACGTAAGGGAAGCAACGAGGAAGGCACGGGGCAAGAGGGACACGCCCACTCCCCCTGGGTGCACCCTCCACCCTTGTGGGCCCCTCGTGGCTCCCCTAACGTATTTCTTCCTCCTATATATACCAATATACCCTAAAACCATCGGGAGCACAATAGATCGGGAGTTCCGCCGCCAGAAGCCTCCTTAGCCACCGAAAACCAATCTAGACCCGTTCCGGCACCCTGCCGGAGGGGGAATCCCTCTCCGGTGGCCATCATCATCATCCCAACGCTCTCCATGACCAGGAGGGAGTCGTTCTCCCTCGGGGCTGAGGGTATGTACCATTAGCTATGTGTTTGATCTCTCTCTCTCGCTCGTGTTCTTGAGGTGGTACGATCTTGATGTATCGCGAGCTTTGCTATTATAGTTGGATCTTATGATGTTTCTCCCCCTCTACTCTCCTGTAATGGATTGAGTTTTCCCTTTGAAGTATTCTTATCGGGTTGAGTCTTTAAGGATTTAAGAACACTTGATGTATGTCTTGCGTGGGATAACCGTGGTGACAATGGGTTATTCTATTGATTCACTTGATGTATGTTTTGGTGATCAACTTGCGGGTTCCACCCATGAACCTATGCATAGGGGTTGGCACACGTTTTTGTCTTGACTCTCTGGTAGAAACTTTGAGGCACTCTTTGAAGTACTTTGTGTTGGTTTGAATAGATGAATCTGAGATTGTGTGATGCATATCGTATAATCATACCTGCGGATACTTGAGGTGACATTGGAGTATCTAGGTGACATTAGGGTTTTGATTGATTTGTGTCTTAAGGTGTTATTCTAGTACGAACTCTAGGATAGATTGAACGGAAAGAATAGCTTCATGTTATTTTACTACGGACTCTTGAATAGCTTGATCAGAAAGAATAACTTTGAGGTGGTTTCGTACCCTACCATAATCTCTTCGTTTGTTCTCCGCTATTAGTGACTTTGGAGTGACTCTTTGTTGCATGTTGAGGGATAGTTATGTGATCCAATTATGTTAGTATTGTTGAGAGAACTTGCACTAGTGAAAGTATGAACCCTAGGCCTTGTTTCCTAGCATTACAATACCGTTTGTGCTCACTTTTATCATTAGTTACCTTGCTATTTTTATATTTTTAGATTACAAAAACATATATCTACCATCCATATTGCACTTGTATCACCATCTCTTTGCCGAACTAGTGCACCTATACAATTTACCATTGTATTGGGTGTGTTGGGGACACAAGAGACTCTTTGTTATTTGGTTGCAGGGTTGTTTGAGAGAGACCATCTTCATCCTACGCCTCCCATGGATTGATAAACCTTAGGTCATCCACTTGAGGGAAATTTTCTACTGTCCTACAAACCTCTGCACTTGGAGGCCCAACAACGTCTACAACAAGAAGGTTGTGTAGTAGACATCAAGCTCTTTTCTGGCGCCGTTGCCGGGGAGGTTAGCTCTTGAAGGTATTTCTTTAGATCTTGCAATCAAATCTTTTTGTTTCTTTTTTTAGCACTAGTTTAGTTTATAAAAGAAAACTACAAAAAAAATCATGGAATTGAGTTTGCCTCATACGCTTCATCTTTTTAATATCTTTCGTGAGAATGATGGAAAGGAAAATTGTTCCAAAGTGTTAGAAGAAGAATGCATTAGAATGTTTGGCACTAAATATTTGAATGATGAGCATGATTGCAATGTTGTTAGTATGAATTCCTTGAATATCCATAATGCTAATGATATGCAAAGCCACAAGCTTGGGGAAGCTATGTTTGATAAAGATGATATTTTTTGTCCCCCAAGTTTTGTGAGCAAATTTATTATGATGAAAGCATGCCTCCTATTTATGATGATTATATTGATGAAAGTGGATTTGGAGAGGTCATGACTTTATTTTGTGATGAATCCACTATTTCGGAAGAGGTTCCAATTGATTATGAGAAGAAAGTTGCTATCTATGATGATTATTGTGATGACTTGTATGCTATAAAGAATAATGATATACATGAAACTTGTCATCATGATTTTAGTTTTCAATTGGATTATGCCTCACATGATAATTATTTTGTTGAGTTTGCTCCCACTATTATTCATGAGAAGAATTTTGCTTGTGTGGAGAGTAATAAAATTTCTATGCTTGTAGATCATGAAAAGAATGCTTTATGTGATAGTTATATTGTTGAATTCATCCATGATGCTACTGAAAATTATTATGAGGTAGGAATATATGCTTGTAGGAATTGCAATAATATCAAGTTTCCTCTCTATGTGTTGAAAATTTTGAAGTTATACTTGTTTTACCTTCCTATGCAAGTTGATTCTTGTTCCCATAAATTGTTTGCTCACAAAATACCTATGCATAGGAAGTGGGTTAGACTTAAATACTCTAGTCATATTCTTCATGATGCTCTCTTTATATTTCAATTCTTATCCGTTATGTGAGCATCATTGAAATCATCATGCCTAGCTAGGGGCGTTAAACGTTAGCGCTTGTTGGGAGGCAAGCTAATTTTTAATTTGGTTCCTTGCTTTTTGCTCCTGTTTCGAAATAGATAATTCATATAGCCTCTGTTATGATTGAGTTTTTATGTTTTAATTAGTGTTTGTGCCAAGTAGAACCGTTGGGAAGACTTGGGGAAAGTCTTGTTGATCTTGCTGTAAAAAACAAAACTTTAGCGCTCACAAGAATTGCTGCCATTTTTATTGGAGAGTGATATTTAGTTAATTCTTTTTCCAGATGATTAATAGATAAATTCCTCACGTCCAAAAATTTATTTTAGAATTTTTGGGGTTTCAGAAGTTTGCGTTAGTTACAGATTACTACAGACTGTTCTGTTTTTGACAGATTCTGTTTTTCATGTGTTGTTTACTTATTTTGATGAATCTATGGCTAGTAAAAGAGTTTATAAACCATAGAGAAGTTGGAATACAGTAGGTTTAACACCAATATAAATAAATAATGAGTTCATTACAGTACCTTGAAGTGGTGTTCTGTTTTCTTTCGCTAACGGAGCCTACGAGTTTTCTGTTAAGTTTTGTGTTGTGAAGTTTTCAAGTTTTGGGTAAAGATTCGATGGACTATGGAATAAGGAGTGGAAAGAGCCTAAGCTTTGGGATGCCCAAGGCACCCCAAGGTAATATTCAAGGACAACCAAGAGCCTAAGCTTGGGGATGTCCCGGAAGGCATCCCCTCTTTCGTCTTCGTTTATCGGTAACTTTACTTGGAGCTATATTATTATTCACCACATGATATGTGTTTTTCTTGGAGCGTCATTTTATTTTATTTAGTTTTGATTTCTGTTTGAATAAAATACCAAGATCTGAAATTATTAAATGTTAGAGAGTCTTCACATAGTTGCATAATTATTCGACTACTCATTGATCTTCACTTATACCTTTCGGAGTAGTTTGTCATTTGCTCTAGTGCTTCACTTATATCTTTTTAGAGCATGGCGGTAGTTTTATTTTGAAGAAATAGAGGATCTCTCATGCTTCACTTATATTATTTTGAGAGTCTTTAGAATAGCACGGTAGTTTGCTTTGGTTATGAAACTAGTCCTAATATGATGGGCATCCAAGAGGGATATAATAAAAACTTTCATATAAAGTGCATTGAATACTATGAGAAGTTTGATACTTGATGATTGTTTTGAGATATGAAGGTGGTAATATTATATTATGCTAGTTGAGTAGTTATGAATTTTATAAATACTTGTTCTATAGTCTGCGATTCCCGTAGCATGCACGTATGGTGAACCGTTATGTGATGAAGTCGGAGCATGATTTATTTATTGATTGTCTTCCTTATGAGTGGCGATCGGGGACGAGCGATGGTCTTTTCCTACCAATCTATCCCCCTAGGAGCATGCGCGTAGTACTTTGTTTCAATAACTAATAGATTTTTGCAATAAGTATGTGAGTTGTTTATAACTAATGTTGAGTCCATGGATTATACGCACTCTCACCCTTCCACCATTGCTAGCCTCTCTAGTATCGCGCAACTTTCGCCGATACCTTAAACCCACCATATACCTTCCTCAAAACAGCCACCATACCTACCTATCATGGCATTTCCATAGCCATTCCGAGATATATTGCCATGCAACTTTCCACCGTTCCGTTATTATGACACGCTTCATCATTGTCATATTGCTTTGCATGATCATGTAGTCGACATCGTATTTGTGGCAAAGCCACCGTTCATAATTCTTCCATACATGTCACTCTTGAGTCATTGCACATCCCGGTACACCGCTGGGGGCATTCATATAGAGTCATATTTTGCTCTAAGTATCGAGTTGTAATTCTTGAGTTGTAAGTAAAAAGAAGTGTGATGATCATCATTATTAGAGCATTGTCCTAGTGAGGAAAGGATGATGGAGACTATGATTCCCCCACAAGTCGGGATGAGACTCCGGACTAAATAAAAAAAAGAGGCCATAAAAAAGAGAAAAGGCCCAAATAAATAAAAAAAGAGGCCATAAAAAAAGAGAAAAGGCCCAAATAAAAAAATGAGAGAAAAAGAGAGAAGGGGCAATGCTACTATCCTTTTACCACACTTGTGCTTCAAAGTAGCACCATGATCTTCATAATAGAGAGTCTCCTATGTTGTCACTTTCATATACTAGTGGGAATTTTACATTATAGAACTTGGCTTGTATATTTCAATGATGGGCTTCCCCAAAATGCCCTAGGTCTTCGTGAGCAAGCGAGTTGAATGCACACCCACTTAGTTCCTTTTGTTGAGCTTTCATATACTTATAGTTCTTGTGCATCCGTTGCATGGCAATCCCTACTCACTCACATTGATATCTATTGATGGGCATCTCCATAGCCCATTGATACGCCTAGTTGATGTGAGACTATCTTCTCCTTTATATCTTCTCCACAATCACCATTCTATTCCACATATAGTGCTATATCCATGGCTCACACTCATGTATTGCGTGAAGATTGAAAAGGTTTGAGAACATCAAAAGTATGAAACAATTGCTTGGCTTGTCATTGGGGTTGTGCATGATTTAAATATTTTGTGTGGTGAAGATAGAGCATAGCCAGACTATATGATTTTGTAGGGATAACTTTCTTTGGCCATGTTATTTTGAGAAGACATGATTTCTTTGTTAGTATGCTTGAAGTATTATTGTTTTCATGTCAATATTAAACTTTTATCTTGAATCTTATGGATCTGAATATTCATGCCACAATAAAGAAGATTACATTGATAAATATTTTAGGTAGCATTCCACATCAAAAATTCTATTTTTATCATTTACCTACTCGAGGACGAGCATGAATTAAGCTTGGGGATGCTGATACGTCTCCAACGTATCTATAATTTTTGATTGTTCCATGCTATTATATTATCTGTTTTGGATGCTTCTGGGCTTTATTTTACACTTTTATATTATTTTTGGGACTAACCTATTAACCCAGAGCCCAGTGCCAGTTTCTGTTTTTTCCTTGTTTCAGTGTTTCGCAGAAAAGGAATATCAAACGGAGTCCAAACAGAATGAAACCTTCAGGAGAGTTATTTTTGGAACGGAAGCAATGCAGAAGACTTGGGGTGTACGTAAGGGAAGCAACGAGGAAAGCACAAGGCACGGGGGCACGCCCACCCCCCTGGGCGCACCCTCCACCCTCGTGGGCCCCTAGTGGCTCCTCTGACGTATTTCTTCCTCCTATATATATACCAATATACCCTAAAACCATCGGGGAGCACAATAGATCGGGAGTTCCGCCGCCAGAAGCCTCCGTAGCCACCGAAAACCAATCTAGACCTGTTCCGGCACCCTGTCGGAGGGGGAATCCCTCTCCAGTGGCCATCATCATCATCCCGGCGCTCTCCATGACGAGGAGGGAGTAGTTCTCCCTCGGGGCTGAGGGTATGTACCATTAGCTATGTGTTTGATCTCTCTCTCTCGCTCGTGTTCTTGAGGTGGTACGATCTTGATGTATCGCGAGCTTTGCTATTATAGTTGGATCTTATGATGTTTCTCCCCCTCTACTCTCCTGTAATGGATTGAGTTTTCCCTTTGAAGTATTCTTATCGGGTTGAGTCTTTAAGGATTTAAGAACACTTGATGTATGTCTTGCGTGGGATAACCGTGGTGACAATGGGTTATTCTGTTGATTCACTTGATGTATGTTTTGGTGATCAACTTGTGAGTTCCGCCCATGAACCTATGCATAGGGGTTGGCACACGTTTTCGTCTTGACTCTCTGGTAGAAACTTTGGGGCACTCTTTGAAGTACTTTGTGTTGGTTTGAATAGATGAATCTGAGATTATGTGATGCATATCGTATAATCATACCCGCGGATACTCGAGGTGACATTGGAGTATCTAGGTGACATTAGGGTTTTGATTGATTTGTGTCTTAAGGTGTTATTCTAGTACGGACTCGAGGATAGATTGAACGGAAAGAATAGCTTCATGTTATTTTACTACGGACTCTTGAATAGATCGATCAGAAAGAATAACTTTGAGGTGGTTTCGTACCCTACCATAATCTCTTCGTTTGTTCTCTGCTATTAGTGACTTTGGAGTGACTCTTTGGTGCATGTTGAGGGATAGTTATGTGATCCAATTATGTTATTATTGTTGAGAGAACTTGCACTAGTGAAATTATGAACCCTAGGCCTTGTTTCCTAGCATTGCAATACCGTTTGTGCTCACTTTTATCATTAGTTACCTTGCTGTTTTTATATTTTTAGATTACAAAAACATATATCGACCATCCATATTGCACTTGTATCACCATCTCTTCGCCGAACTAGTGCACCTATACAATTTACCATTGTATTGGGTGTGTTGGGGACACAAGAGACTCTTTGTTATTTGGTTGCAAGGTTGTTTGAGAGAGACTGCTACCTCTTGAGCACTGTGTTGGATGTCCCCGAAGAGGAAAGGATGATGCAGCAAAGTAGCGTAAGTATTTCCCTCAGTTTTTGAGAACCAAGGTATCAATCCAGTAGGAGGTTGCGCGCGCGTCCCTAGTACCTACACAATACAAATAACTCCTCGCAACCAACGCGATAAGGGGTTGTCAATCCCTTCACGGTCACTTACGAGAGTGAGATCTGATAGATATGATAAGATAATTTTTTTGGTATTTTTGTCATAAAGATGCAAAGTAAAATAAAAGCAAAGTAAAAAGCAAAGGAAATAACTAAGTATTGGAAGATTAATATGATGAAGATAGACCCGGGGGCCATAGGTTTCACTAGTGGCTTCTCTCAAGAGCATAAGTATTTTACGGTGGGTGAACGAATTACTGTTGAGCAATTGTCAGAATTGAGCATAGTTATGAGAATATCTAGGTATGATCATATATATAGGCATCACGTCCGAGAAAAGTAGACCGACTCCTGCCCGCATCTACTACTATTACTCCACTCATCGACCGCTATCCAACATGCATCTAGAGTATTAAGTTCATGAAAACAGAGTAACGCCTTAAGCAAGATGACATGATGTAGAGGGATAAATTCATGCAATATGATAAAAATCCATCTTGTTATCCTCGTTGGCAACAATACAATACGTGCCTTGCTGCCCCTACTGTCACTGGGAAAGGACACCGCAAGATTGAACCCAAAGCTAAGCACTTCTCCCATTGCAAGAAAGATCAATCTAGTAGGCCAAACCAAACTGATAATTCAAAGAGACTTGCAAAGATAACCAATCATACATAAAAGAATTCAAGGAAGATTCAAATATTGTTCATAGATAATCTTGATCATAAACCCACAATTCATCGGTCTCAACAAACACACCGCAAAAAGAAGATTACATCGAATAGATCTCCACAAGAGAGGGGGAGATCATTGTATTGAGATCCAAAAAGAGAGAAGAAGCCACCTAGCTAATAACTATGGACCCAAAGGTCTGAGGTAAACTACTCACACTTCACCGGAGAGGCTATGGTGTTGATGTAGAAGCCCTCCGTGATGGATGCCCCCTCCGGCGGAGCTCCGGAACAGGCCCCAAGATGGGATCTCGTGGATACAGAAAGTTGCGGCGGTGGAATTAGGTTTTTGGCTCCGTATCTGATCATTTGGGGGTACGTAGGTATATATAGGAGGAATGAGTACGTTGGTGGAGCAACAGGGGGGCCACGAGGGTGGAGGGCGCGCCTAGGGGGGGGTAGGCGCGCCCCCTACCTCGTGGCCTCCTCCTTTGTTTCTTGACGTGGGGTCCAAGTCTCCTGGATCATGTTCGGTGAGAAAATCACGTTCCCGAAGGTTTCATTCCGTTTGGACTCCGTTTGATATTCCTTTTCTTCGAAACCCTAAAATAGGCAAAAACAGCAATTCTGGGCTGGACCTCCGGTTAATAGGTTAGTCCCAAAAATAATATAAAAGTGGACAATAAAGCCCAATATTGTCCAAAACAATAGATAATATAGCATGGAGCAATCAAAAATTATAGATACGTTGGAGACGTACCAGAGACCATCTTCATCCTACGCCTCCCACGGATTGATAAACCTTCGGTCATCTACTTGAGGGAAATTTGCTACTATCCTACAAACCTCTGCACTTGGAGGCCCAACAACGTCTACAAGAAGAAGGTTGTGTAGTAGACATCAGCTTTACAACAATATGCCTACTACTTGAGCTTGCGTTGGTTTTTCCCTTGAAGAGGAAAGGGTGATGCAGGAAAGTAGAGATAAGTGTTTTCCTCAGTTAAGAACCAAGGTATCAAACCAGTAGAAGGAACACACAAGTCTCCAATGATAGCACCTGCACAAACAAACAAATACTTGCACCCAACGTGATAAAGGGGTTAATCCCTTCACAGTTACTTGCAAGGATGAGATCTGATAGTGATAGGTATAAAAGATAAATAAAAGTGCAAAATAAATTAAAGGTAAATAAATTACAACAAGGTATTTTTGGGTTTTTGTTTTTTTAGATATGAAAATAATATGATCAAAGTAGACCCGGGGGCCATAGTTTTCACTAGAGGCTTCTCTCTTGAAAGAAAGCATACAGTGGGTGAACAAATTACTGTTGAGCAATTGATAGAAAAGCAAATAATCATGACGATATCTAAGGCAATGATCATGAATATAGGCATCACGTTCGTGACAAGTATACTACAATGATTCTGCATCTACTACTATTACTCCACACATCGACCACTATCCAGCATGCACCTAGTGTATTAAGTTAACAAGAACGGAGTAATGCCTTAAGCAAGATGACATGATGTAGAGGGATAGATCCAATCAATATGGTAAAACCCCATATTTTTACCCTCAATGGCAACAATACAAATACATGCCTCGCTACCCGTTCTGTCACCGGGTGAGGACACCGCAAGATTGAACCCATCACAAAGCACCTCTTCCATTGCAAGAAAAATCAATCTAGTTGGCCAAACCAAATCACTAGATCGGAGAGAAATACAAAGCTATCTTAATCATGCATAAAAGAGTTTAGATAAGACTCAAATAATATTCATAGATAATCTGATCATAAACTCACAATTCATCGGATCTCAACACACACACCACAAAAGAAGATTACATCGAATAGATCTCCAAGAACATCGAGGAGAACATTATATTGAAGATCAAAGAGAGAGAAGAAGCCATCTAGCTACTAGCTATGGACATGTAGGTCTATGGTAAACTACTCACACATCATCAAAAGGGCAACAAGGTTGGTGTAGAGGCCCTCCGTGATCGAATCCCCCTCCGGTAGAGTACCGGAAAAGGCCCCAAGATGGGGTCTCACGAGTACAGAAACTTGCGGCGGTGAAAAAGTATTTTTGGTGTGCCATATGGTATACGGGGAATATTTGGGTACTTATAGAGCGAAGATTATGGTTAGAAGAGCCACGAGAGGCCCACAAGCTCGTAGGGCACCCCCCTTGGGTGCGCATGGTGAGCTTGTGGCTCACCCGTGGGCCTTCTAGCCTCCTCCCGAAGCTTCATGGGGTCTTCTTGTCCAAAAAAAATCATCAAAAAGTTTCGTTTCGTTTGGATTCCGTTTGCTATTGATTTTCTGTAAAAGACAAAAACAAGGAAAAAACAACAACCGACATTGGGCACTAGGTTAATAGGTTAGTCCCAAAAATGATATAAAATAGCATAATAATGCATATAAAACATCTAAGATGGATAATATAATAGCATGGAACAATAAAAAATTATACATAGGTTGGAGACGTATCAATGAGGTAAGCGGCAGTGCCACAAGTATGTGGTACTATCATTATTAACTTTGCATCTTTTGGCATCAATATTATGAATATGTGTATCACTATGATCGAGATTCAACAAGAATAAACCATTCACAAGGGGTGCATGACCATAAAAGATATTACCCATATAAATAGAACATCCATTATTCTCTGACTTAAATGAATAACCGTCTCGCAATAAACAAAATTCAGATATAATGTTCATGCTCAACGCAGGCACCAAATAATTATTATTTAGGTTTAAAAATAATCACGAAGGTAGATGTAGAGGTAGCGTGCTGACGGTGATTACATCAACCTTCAAACTATTTCCGAAGCGCTTCGTCACCTCGTCCTTAGCCAGTCTTAGTTTATTCCGTAGCTCCTATTTCGAGTTACAAATATTAGCAACCGAACCAGTGTCAAATACCCAAGCGCTACTATGAGCACTAGTAAGGTACCGTGATGCCCAAAAATGCCAACGGAGGCCGAGCTCCAGTGAGCTCGTTTTCAATTTTTATTTTTTTGGAGCGCGAAAAATTCAAATTTATTTTTTGAACACACATGCACATGTATACTATGTATATGCAAAATTTCACAGTATTATACGTTTACATGTGGCGTACAGGAAAAAGACAAATGCACATTTTTAATGGGCCTTTTATTTTTGTTATTGGGTCAGAAATTTGTTATTTTTGTACAGCCTACGAATCGCAACATTTTTCGACGAAATTTAACACGTTCTTGCGGAATACATATAGGTTTTCATGGTATTTTTTCAGATTTTTTTGGAACTTTTAAATACGCTTTTTGATTTTTTCAAAATACCGAGCTCACTGGAGCTCAGCCTCCAAAAATCCGCACTCACTGTGATGCCCCCTATTCAATCGTACACTAATCATACACGCAAATGTGTACGATCAAGATCAGGGACTCACAGGAAGGTATCACAACACAACTCTAGACACAAATTAAGATATGACAAGCTTTATATTACAAGCCATGGGCCTTGGGGGCTCGAATACATCATCTCGAATACAAACGAGTCTGCAGAAGCAACAATATCTGAGTATAGACATAAGTGAGACAAGTTTTCCTTAAGAAGGCTAGCACAAACATCAACATGGATCGAAAAGGCGAGGCCTCCTGCCTGGGATACTCCTAAACTACTCCTGGTCGTCGGTGGTCTCCACGTAGTAGTAGGCTCCATTGGGGCATTAGAAGTCATTGACGACGTCATCTGGCTCCTGGGATCCGTCATCTGGTCGCAACAATTGGGTATAGGGGAAAGAGGTAGCAAAGCAACCGTGAGTACTCATCCAAAGTACTCACAAGACTTACATCAGAACTAAACTAAGTATGCATCGGTATCAAAGGAATGGGTTGTATCTGTGGACTGAACTGCAGAAATGCCAGAAGAGAGGGGAAAACCTATCCTATTGAAGACTAGCATCTTCAAGCATCTTGCAGCATCAGAAGATATTAGAGCAACATATTATAATAGTAGTAAGTATGTTGTACCCACGCTAGAGATCACTTTCTCGACTCCCTGTGAGAAAGCAATCCCGGAGCCATCATATCCATTTCTCCTGCCTCAGCATTCAGTTCTAGTTGTATCGATCAGGATATAACTCTGAGCGTCCGTTACCGTGGACACGGCTATTCGAATAGATCAATCTTCCCTACAAGGGTGCACAAACTTACCCAACACGCTTGATCAACTCCGGCCGGACATACTATCAGGTCATGTCCGTCCTCGGCTGACCAACACACCGCAGTCCTACCTAGGCTCAACAGAGAGGCCAACATGTCGGTCTACATCCTAAGCCTCAGGGGTCTTGGGCCCACCACCCTTCGCACTCCTACACGTTGCGTGGACGGTCGGGATCAGTCCTGGCTACCTCCTTATACAAGGCAGGTGCTTACGCGGGCCACCCGGGCGCGTGTCGCTCCATTGCTGACGTCTGAAGAGTTTCGGCTGATACATACGACACAGAGTGCCCATACTCAGGGGCGGAGCTAGGCTAATGCAAAGGTATGCAATGCATACCCAATGTTTTTTGCAAGAAAGTTTCAGTATATAAGCTCCTGCATGCCTTTTTAGACTGTGTGGCTGTCTAGTTGTACGTAGAAACTATGAAAAGAACGATTCACTGCCGCATGGGCCTATATTGGGCTGGAACTCTGCTACTAGGCCGTATCCTTGACGCTTAATGCTGGCCGATTGATCAAAGTCCAGGACACCGAGCCAGCGCCTCAACCGCTCAAAATACAAGGCAATGCCTCGAGCCTATGATTCCGCTGACACAACCGTTGCATCGTGAAATTTGGATGTCACCATGCCGCATGCCCGCGTCGGCTATCCGAAGAAATCGCTGCATCAATTTTCGGTCGTCGCGGATCATCGCCTCCAGCCGGTCGATCTTCTTAGCCTGCCAACGTCCTCCTTCCCAGTACACACTAGGCGCATCTACCATCTACCAGAAAAGTCGTCAACAGGGACGTGTGCAATTCGCCCATCGTCTGATTGTTTCTTCTGGGTGTTTATTTACTCGAATTGTTAGTGAAGAATAGATGATTATCTTCATTCCTTAAATTTTTTTATTAATCTATTGTAGCATCCAATGAATTTTGAGTGTGATTTGCATTGGCTCACAATAAAATTTGTGCAGAAGTGCAAGAAAAATAGGTTGAGTTTTCATATTTTATCCATCTAAAATCCAGAATTATGAACATTCAAACTTGTAAGACTGTGCGTGATGCCACCATCTCACTATCTAGCATGTTTTCTTTTGTATAGGTATTAAAATTGAAGAACAAGTGCGGTGATTTGAAGCGTTGGTGGGACAGAGCTTCAAGGCATTGAAGATAAGTTCGACATCAACACCAACACCGGTATCTATAGATGTTTAAAAGCCAACGAGTAATTTATTGTTTCGTAATTATTATTATGAACTTTTGTATGTCATACATTGTTGTGCAGCAAATTAATTTTTTGACTCTGGATACCCATGTCGAAAATCCTGGCTCCTCCATTGCCCATACTTATTCCCGCGTGGTGGTTAGTGCGTAAAGGCCAGAGGCCTACTCGGATCACATATCCAAATCATTAGTGTCTTGGGAGTGCACGGTGACGATCAATGATCCACGATATGTGGTCCCGTCGCCCCATCTCACGGACTTGTAAGAATGGCTGGCCGCGTCATGTGGAAAAACTCGCGGGTATCCTCTAGATCAATCTGACTACACATCAACTCGCGGGTACACTCAGGGTCAACCCGACTTCACTTTTCTCTCACGGGTACGCCTCGGGGCCGACCCGACTTCAATCATGGTTCTGTGGTGAAGTCATAGTAACCGTGTGTCCAAGACAGCAAGGGGAAACCCGAGGAATCACCCTTGATGGATTCCCACTCGATGTAACCATCAAGGTGGACTTGGAGGAATCACCCTCGATGGTCCACACTTGAAGGGTTGCACGACAGAGTCGTTATCGGGAGTGGTGAAGGAGGAATCACCCTCGATGACCACGACCGAATAGCTACACCACAGGGTTAACATCAGAAGTGCTGACGAGGTATCACCCTCGGCACTCGATAGTAACTCTGCAGAGTCTTACAACTAAGGGGGGGTGATGTGCGGTGTCGGGGCCTGGACGTCGATCACGTTGATCGAGTCATCGAACATAAAGCGAGGCAACTGGGACAAAGTGAGGGGTCACTGATGGATCACTAACCAACCTATACTAAGCAATTTAGGATAAACATGTAAGGTATGAAAGGAGGTAACAAAAATAGGCTATGCATCAGAATAGGATCATACAAAAAACAGTAGCAGTTCTAATGCAAGCATAAGAGGGAAGGGAATGGGCGATGTCGGAATGATCAAGGGGGGTTTGCTTGCCTGGAAGCTTTGGTGAGAAGGAGGGGTCATCGTCGATGTAGTCCATCACCAGGGTATCGGCAGCGGTCTTAGGGTCTAACGTTGTATCAGGGTCTACCGAGAAAAAGCAATGAAGGGGAAACAAATAAATAATAGAGCGAACAATAGCATGAGAAAGAATGACACGACAAAACATTGTGCATCTTATTTTGCTTAGTATGGCGGTAGTGATACGTCTCCAACGTATCTATAATTTTTGATTGTTCCATGCTATTATATTATCTGTTTTGGATGTTAATGGGCTTTATTTTACACTTTTATATTATTTTTGGGACTAACCTACTAACCCAAGGCCCAGTGCAAATTGCTGTTTTTTTGCCTATTTTAGTGTTTCGCAGAAAAGGAATATCAAACGGAATGAAACCTTCGCGAGAGTTATTTTTGGAAAAAACATGATCCAGAGGACTTGGAGTGGACGTCAAGTAATCAACGAGGAGTCCACGAGGCAGGGGGCCCGCCTACCCCCCTGGGCGCGCCCTCCCCCCTCGTGGGCTCCTCGTGGCTCAACCGACCTACTTCTTCCCCCTATATATACTCATATACCCTGAAAACATCCAGGAGCACCACGGAACCCTATTTCCACCGCTGCAACCTTCTGTACCCAAGAGATCCCATCTTGGGGCCTTTTCCGGAGCTCCGCCGGAGGGGGCATCGATCACGGAGGGCCTCTACATCAACTCCATGGCCCCTCCGATGATGTGTGAGTAGTTTACTTCAGACCTTCAGGTCCATAGTTATTAGCTAGATGGCTTCTTCTCTCTCTTTGAATCTCAATACAAAGTTCTCCTCGATCTTCTTGGAGATCTATTCGATGTAACTCTTTTTGCGGTGTGTTTGTCGAGATCCGGTGAATTGTGGGTTTATGATCAAGTCTATCTATGAACAATATTTGATTCTTCTCTGAAATCTTTTATGTATGATTGGTTATCTTTGCAAGTCTCTTCGAATTATCAGTTTGGTTTGGCCTACTAGATTGATCTTTCTTGCAATGGGAGAAGTGTTGGGTTTCGTAGTAATTTCAAAAAAATTCCTACGCACACGCAAGATCATGGTGATGCACAGCAATGAGAGGGGGAGAGTGTGATCTACGTACCCTTGTAGATCGACAACGGAAGCGTTAACTTGGTTGATGTAGTCGTACGTCTCCACGGCTCGACCGATCAAGCACCGAAACTACGGCACCTCCGAGTTCTAGCACACGTTCAGTTCGATGACGATCCCCGGAATTCGATCCAGCAAAGTGTCGGGGAAGAGTTCCGTCAGCACGACGGCGTGGTGACGATCTTGATATACTGCTATCGCAGGGCTTCGCCTAAGCACCGCTACAATATTATCGAGGACTATGGTGGAAGGGGGCACCGCACACGGCTAAGAATATGATCATGTGGATCAACTTGTGTCTCTAGGGGTGCCCCTTGTCTCCGTATATAAAGGCTCAAAGGAGGGGGGCCGGCCGGCCATCATAGGGTGCGCCAGGAGGAGTCCTACTCCCTCTGGGAGTAGGACTCCCCCCCATTCCTAGTTGGAATAGGATTCATGAAGGGGGGAAAGAGAGAGAGAAGGAAGGGGGGCGCCGCCCCCCTCTCTCCTTGTCCTATTCGGACCAAGGGGGGAGGGGCGCGCGGCCCATATTTGGCCACCTCTCCTCTCTTCCACTAAGGCCCACTAAGGCCCATATACCTCCCGGGGGGTTCCGGTAACCTCCCAGTAATCCGGTAAAATCCCGATTTCACCCGGAACACTTCCGATATCCAAACATAGGCTTCCAATATATCAATCTTTATGTCTCGACCATTTCAAGACTCCTCGTCATGTCCGTGATCACATCCGGGACTCCGAACAACCTTCGGTACATCAAAACGCATAAACTCATAATATAACTGTCATCGAAACCTTAAGTGTGCGGACCTTACGGGTTCGAGAACAATGTAGACATGACCGAGACACGTCTCCGGTCAATAACCAATAGCGGGACCTGGATGCCCATATTGGTTCCTACATATTCTACGAAGATCTTTTATCGGTTAGACCGCATAACAACATACGTTGTTCCCTTTGCCATCGGTATGTTACTTGCCCGAGATTCGATCGTCGGTATCCTATACCTAGTTCAACCTCGTTACCGGCAAGTCTCTTTACTCGTTCTGTAATACATCATCCCGCAACTAACTCATTAGTTGCAATGCTTCCAAGGCTTAAGTGATGTGCATTACCGAGAGGGCCCAGAGAGCCCTCTCCGACAATCGGAGTGACAAATCCTAATCTCGAAATACGGCAACCCAACATGTACCTTTGGAGACACCTGTAGAGCTCCTTTATAATCACCCAGTTATGTTGTGACGTTTGGTAGCACACAAAGTGTTCCTCTGGCAAACGGGAGTTGCATAATCTCATAGTCATAGGAACATGTATAAGTCATGAAGAAAGCAATAGCAACATACTAAACGATCGGGTGCTAAGCTAATGGAATGGGTCATGTCAATCAGATCATTCAACTAATGATGTGATCCCGTTAATCAAATAAAAACTCTTTGTCCATGGTTAGGAAACATAACCATCTTTGATTAACGAGCTAGTCAAGTAGAGGCATACTAGTGACACTCTGTTTGTCTATGTATTCACACATGTATTATGTTTCCGGTTAATACAATTCTAGCATGAATAATAAACTTTTATCATGATATAAGGAAATAAATAATAACTTTATTATTGCCTCTAGGGTATATTTCCTTCAAGAAGTGCTTGGGTTTAATCTTGTGGTGCTCGATCCCAGTGACAGAAAGGGAAACGGCATGTACTGTATTGTTGCCATTGCCATCGAGGATAAAAAGATGGGGTTTATATCATATTGCTTGAGTTTATCCCTCTACATCATGTCATCTTACCTAATGCGTTACTATGTTCTTATGAACTTAATACTCTAGATGCATGCTGGATAGCGGTCGATGTGTGGAGTAATAGTAGTAGATGCAGGCAGGAGTCGGTGTACTTGTCACGGACGTGATGCCTATATACATGATCATGCCTAGATATTCTCATAATTATTCGCTTTTCTATCAATTGCTCGACAGTAATTTGTTCACCCACCATAATACTTATGCTATTTTGGGAGAAGCCACTAGTGAAACCTATGGCCCTCGGGTCTATCTTTTATCATATAAGTTTCCAATCTATTTTATTTTGCAATCTTTAATTTTAATCTTTATCATAAAAATACCAAAAATATTATCTTATCATCTCTATCAGATCTCACTCTCATAGGTGACAGTGAAGGGATTGACAACCCCTTTATCGCGTTGGTTGCGAGGTTCTTATTTGTTTGTGTAGGTACGACTTGCGTGTGGCCTCCTACTGGATTGATACCTTGGTTCTCAAAAACTGAGGGAAATACTTACGCTACTTTGCTGCATCACCCTTTCCTCTTCCAGGGAAAACCAACGCAGTGCTCAAGAGGTAGCAGGTAGCATTATAAGATGATCCCTCACTAAATTTAAAGGTATAAGTGTTCTCCCTGAGTATGCACCGTTGCTATAGTTCATCGTGCCGAGACACCACGGGATGATCAGGTGTGATAAGTGATAACCCACAAGCATAGGGGATCGCAACCATTTTCGAGGGTAGAGTACTCAACCCAAATTTATAGATTCGACACAATGGGAGCCAAAGAGTATTCAACCACACCTGGAGATTAATTATCTGCAGCAAAGTGATCAGTAGCAAAGTAGTATGATACTTTTGATAATAGTAGCAGTAGCAATGGTAACAGTAAGTGTGATAGCAGTAGTTTTGTAACAAGTGCAACAGTAACGATAGTAGTAGTAACTTAGCAAGAACAATATGGGATAAATTCGTAGGTATTGGATCGGTGACTTGTTGGAGATATTCATCATGTTGCAGTTATAACCGCGATACGACACTAGCTCCAGTTCGTCAATATAATGTAGGCATGTATTCCGTAAATAGTCATACGTGCTTATGGAAAGAACTTGCATGACATCTTTTGTCCTACCCTCCCGTGGCAATGGGGTCCATATTGGAAACTAAGGGATATTAAGGCCTCCTTTTAATAGAGAACCGGAACAAAGCATTTACACATAGTGAATACATGAACTCCTCAAACTACGGTCATCACCGGGAGTGGTCCCGACTATTGTCACTCCGGGGTTGCCGGATCATAACATGTAGTAGGTGACTATAACTTGAAAGATCGGATCTAGAACATGGATATAATGGTGATAACATAAATGGTTCAGATCTGAAATCATGGCACCCGGGCCCAAAGTGACAAGCATTAAGCATGGCAAAGTCATAGCAACATCAAGCTAAGAACATAGTGGATACTAGGGATCAAGCCCTAACAAAACTAACTCAATTACATGATGAATCTCATCCAACTCCTCACTGACCAGCGAGCCTACGAAGGAATTACTCACTCCCGGTGGGGAGCATCATGGAATTGGCAATGGAGAAGGGTTGGTGATGATGAAGAACGAAGACTGTAACGCCCCGAGACCGTTGCGCCAGGTGTCTTCCAGTTATTTGCTGTTGTTGTCTTGTCATTTGCTTGCATGTTGCATCTTGCCATGTCATCATCCTCATTGCATCTGCATGTTTTCAAAACTTGCATCCGTCCCAGTCTCCTCATTCTCTCCATTGTCTGTTATGTGCCCAGACACACTTGCACGCGCCCGCGACACGTCTGAGATATTATTTTATAAGTGGCCGGAGAATGTTCTCAGAATGGGATGAGAGTTGGCATGTGGTCTTGTTATGTTGTAGGTAGGCCGCCTGCCAAGTTTCATCACATTCGGAGCTCGTTTGATAGCCCAACCGTTAAACTTATAGCGACAGTATAGCCGGTCTATCGTCGGACGTTTTCGGTCCCCGGAAACCGTTGCCGGGCTGCTCTCTCTCCTCTCTTCTCATCCCATCTCTCTCTAGCACAGCCCACCTGCAGCCCACCTAACCCCTCCTCTGACCGGAACCGTTCGTTTGCGATCGGAGGGTCCAGAAATGGAGCAAAACCCCTAACCCTAGCCCCTTTCTATATATAGACGCCTCCCCTGCCATTTTTGGCCTCCTACCTACCCCTCCTCCTCTATTTCTGCGCCCCTAAGACTAGTCACAGTGGGAGTAACTTAACTAGTAACATCACACATTTCAATACAAGATTGCTTATGTGGCACCTAATTAATGAGGAGAGAGGGGTTTGTGGTAACTTAGATAGTTACTGTAACATCACACATTTCAAGGCATAAGGAGTCTATAGCCTAATAAATGAACTCTTTCATGATACCACTCATATGTTACTACCCACTATGGAGGTAGTAACATAGACTAGTAACATCGGCAAGTTACTACTCTATGTTACTCCCCACTGTGAGCAGTCTAATCATCATCCACCTACTCCTCCCACCTTCTCCTCATTTTCCGGCGAGCCCCAACCCTCCTCTGCCACTTGGCAGCGAGCCACAGGCCGCGCCGTCACCGGAAACCACCGCCCTGCCCAATCCCCGCCAGCCAGTCCCGCACTGCCATGTGGCTTCGCCACATCGCCCTAGCCGCTCCCAGGCGCGCGGGCCTGCCAGGACCTAGATCGGGCCCTGGGAAGCCCATCGGGGCCCGAACTCCGCCGCGTCGTGCCTGAGGACGCTCGTCCCCGAGCTCCCGCTTGACCCGGGAGACGGTCGCTCTCACCGCCGCTGCCTCCGGCGACCAGGCCTCCGGATCCGCCGCCGCCAACCCCAGGTCGCTCCGCCCCGCTCTCCTTCCTACCTCCCAGGGCTCTGTCCTCTCTAATCTCTCTGTCTCTCTCATCTTGCACCCTCCATCCCAAGGGAAGCCGCCATGGACGAGCTCCACTTCGCCGTTTTCCGCGTCCCCGAGCGTCGCCGGCCACCTCCGTCACCGGATCTGGGATCCCACTCGCCGGATCCATCCATTCCTGACCTCGCCGGAGCTCTTCCCCGCCGCGCTGTTGTTCCACATCACCAGCAGCAGCCGCCGCGCCATACTCCTGCCTCTGCTCCGAGCAGAGGAGGACGAGCGCCACACGTGGGCCGCACCTGGGCCGCCTCTGGACGCAGCACCTGCCCGGCCTCCTCCTCCAGTTGGGCCTTGGCCCATGGGTGAGCCCCAGCGCCCCTCCTTTTTTCCTACCGCCGACCAACTTGCTTCAGATTCGGCCCATTGGTATTTTTTTCCAGTGCGGCGATTTTCCTTTTATTCCAGCGAATTACAATTTTACAGAAAAACCCTCTAACTTCATGCATATAATTACTCACAAACCGTGCATCGGTTTAAAATGTTTTATATATGTAACTTGCTTAGAATTTTGTCTAGTTTCATAATTTGCAACTTTCAACCATGTTTAAAATGTTTAAACTACTGTTTTTTAAAATTTGCTTAAATGCCATGCTTAAATGCTTTATTTTATAACTTAATAATTGTAGCTCCGTTTTAAATAATCTTTATATGTAAATGGGGTAGAAAATTGCCTAGTTTAACATGGTGGCATTGCTTTGCATGTTTAACAACTCTAAAATATGCTTTAGGGAAGAACAGTACCAAATCTAATATATGCTCATGAGGATTTCTCCGGACTTGTTGTTTGTTGTTCCGGCCTCATTTAAACTTGCCTAGATAGGTAGTTTTCATTTGCTTGACCTCTTGCCATGTTAATCAACATTTAATATTGTTGGGTATAGAAACAGGAGAGAACTAATTAAGTCACGTGGAGTTTCGTCAATATGCAACTCATTGCATATTGAGCTCCACTTAATTTGTAGTATTGTTTGTGCATATTGCCATGCCATGCTTATTTAAACCGGACATGCATCATAGTTGGTTGTGCATCATGCCATGTTATGTGATGGTTGTTTACTATGTTTTTTGCTTCTTTTCGGGTTGCTTCTCGCGTTAGCTTCGGTTTCGTTCCGGAGTTGTGAGGATTCGTTCGACTTTGTCCGTTTGTCTTCTTCATGGACTCGTTCTTCTTCCTTGCGGGATCTCAGGCAAGATGACCATACCCTCGAAATCACTTCTATCTTTGCTTGCTAGTTGTTCGCTCTTTTGCTATGCCACGATACCTACCACTTGCTATATCATGCCTCCCATATTGCCATGTCAAGCCTCTAACCCACCTTCCTAGCAAACCGTTGTTTGGCTATGTTACCGCTTTTGCTCAGCCCCTCTTATAGCGTTGCTAGTTGCAGGTGAAGATGAAGTTTGTTCCATGTTGGAACATGGTTATTGTTGGGATATCACGATATCTCTTATTTAATTAATGCATCTATATACTTGGTAAAGGGTGGAAGGCTTGGCCTTATGCCTGGTGTTTTGTTCCACTCTTGCCGCCCTAGTTTCCGTCATACCGGTGTTATGTTCCTTGATTTTGCGTTCCTTACACGGTTGGGTGTTATGGGGACCCCTTGATAGTTCGCTTTGAATAAAACTCCTCTAGCAATGCCCAACCTTGGTTTTATCATTTTCCTCACCACCACCTACCCTTCCCTCGGGTCGGCCAACCCAAGGGTCATCTTTATTTTAACCCCCCGGGGTCAGTGCTTGTCTAAGTGTTGGTCCGAACCGAACTGCCCGTGGGGCCACCTCGGGGAAACTTGAGGTTTGGTTTTACTCGTAGCTAGTCTCATCCGGTGTTGCCCTGAGAACGAGATACGTGCGACTCCTATCGGGATTGTCGGCACATCGGGTGGCTTTGTTGGTCTTGTTTTACCATTGTTGAAATGTCTTGTAATCGAGATTCCGAGTCTGATCGGGTCTTCCTGGGAGAAGGAATATCCTTCGTTGACCGTGAGAGCTTGTGATGGGCTAAGTTGGGACACCCCTGCAGGGTTTGAACTTTCGAAAGCCGTGCCCGCGGTTATGGGCAGATGGGAATTTGTTAATACCTGGTTGTAGAGAACTTGACACTTAACTTAATTAAAATGAATCAACCGCGTGTGTAGCCGTGATGGTATCTTCTCGGCGGAGTCCGGGAAGTGAACACGGTTCTTGTGTTATGCTTGAACGTAAGTAGTTTCAGGATCACTTCTTGATCACTTCTAGTTCACGACCGCTGCGTTGCTTCTCTTCTAGCTCTTATTTGCGTATTTTAGCCACCATTTATGCTTAGTGCTTGCTGAGCTCCACCTCACTACCCTTTCCTACCCATAAGCTTAAATAGTCTTGATCTCGCGGGTGTGAGATTGTTGAGTCCTCGTGGCTCATAGATACTTCCAAATAGTTGCAGGTGCCGATGTTGCCAGTGCAGGTGACGCAACCCAGCTCAAGTGGGAGCTCCATGAAGATCGTGTTCGTTGTGTTGTTTCGTTTCCAGTTGATCAGTAGTGGAGCCCAGTTGGGGCGATCGGGATCTAGCATTTGGGGTTGTCTTTCTTTATTTTGGTTTTGTAGTCGGACCTTGATTGTATTCTGGATGATGTAATGCTATATTTATGTATTGTGTAAAGTGGCGATTGTAAGCCAACTCTTTATCCCTTTCTTATTTAGTACATGGGATGTGTAAAGATTACCCCTCTTGCGACATGCCTACTATGCGGTTATGCCTCTAAGTTGTGCTCCGACACGTGGGAGATATAGCCGCATCGTGGGTGTTAGAAGTTGGTATTAGAGCCTTCCCCGACTTAGGAGCCCCCTGCTTGATCGAATCGCTGACGTTGTTGAGTCTAGAAAAATGTTTTGAGTCTTATAGGAATATATATATCGGAGAGTAGGATTCTTTTTACTCCTTAGTCCCTTCGTCGCTCTGGTGAGGCATCCTGACGTAGAGTTTTGACTCTTCTCTCCTCAAATTTCATGAAAAAATTTAGTATCACGCGGGTATCTTGGAATCGTTCTGATGGTTTTGTGACGAGAACATAGTTCTTGGTGCCTCCTGACATTTAGGGGTTGTGGCAGTGTCCCGGGGAGTTGAGCTCCGAGGTGTTGTCGTCACAATTTTATCGTTGCGGTTCTGGAATATCTAAGGTCGCCGACATCGAAAATCTCCTTTATGCAGTTGTTGGTGAGATAACCTCGACGCCACCCAGTACTGGGGCGGGAGTTCGAGAGTATTGCCATAACTTGTATAATGGATGCTTTTCGAAGGTTGAGGTAAATGATTTCCGAAGGTTTCTTGGTTATGTTTTGAAGGATGGATACAGCTGGATGTAGGATTTGTTAGTTTTGGGTGAGATATTATGCTTCCCCTGTATCTCCAACACCTGATTGCATAACCAGAAAGTTTCGGGAGTTTATAAGTGGGAATTCAATTATCACGTAGGATATCCTTCCAACAGACACATGATACGATATGGGATCTATCATATGTTTGTTTCCGGCTTATTTTCCTAAGCCAATCCTTGTTTTGTTTTGTTGTGGTATGCGAGTTGCTTCAATGTCAAGTGTGATTCCATACCTTTTCTAAACAGTGTTCTCATACTCCTATGTGAATACTAATCCTTCATGATAATCGAGATTGTCATGTCAATCCTTTTCAACCGGCGTGTTTCTCTTCAAGTGGATCCGATCTTTTTAAACACCCGCAAGATCAACTCAAGTCTTCTCAACGCTGTTTGTTTCATCCGTCCCAAGTTGCCTTTGCTTTCCCACCGTCCCACCCTTGTTTCTTCAAGGACTCGGATCTCTTAATAAAGTATCCACCTTTCTGTCAGTGTTCTTATCCGGTGATTCTCATGAAGATGATAAAGGAAGCTTAAAGTTTATCATTCTTTGTTCTTTTATCTTCCCCGGTGTTTTCAATGCAAGCTTTCTATGGTGATCACATCCTTTTCCCCGTTTTCAAATGTTTTTCTCATGCCGGTGCACCTCTTTATTATTCACTTCTCGGTATTCATTTGTCCTGGAACGCTAAAGATATCTCAAAAGGCTCCTCTTTTCGTTCAAGATCCGTTCAACCTATTTCGAGGTTGTTATCTCATTCAAGCCATTTAATTCAATCGATGCAATCTCCCTTTCAAGTAATCGTTCAACGGTGTTTCTTTTGAGTGGGCCCTAACCCACAGGTCTTTTCCCAGGATCTTACCTGACTCTTCTAATTTTACCGGAGCTATTCTAAAATCTTTCAAAGTTTGACGTAAGAAGGAATTATCACCAGTCTTATGTTTTTCTCCAAGATCTGTCAAATTATTTTCATCGTCGGTTCAACCTTTCTAATATTTATTCCGGAGTGTCTAAACGATTCATGGTGGTGTTTCTTCTCGTCATTCTCAACATTTGAAGACCGAGGAAGATTTTTTTTCCTCCAAATCTTATCCGTTCTCTCAGAGATGCGTAGTTCAAGCTTGATACCATCCTCTCATGATTGTTTGCGATTGTGAGAATCCTTTCACCCATCCCTAGCAATTCAGGAGTCTTTTCAGTTTGATTCTCCGGAACACATCATCTCAGAATTATTCTTTCTCGGCTTCCAGATATTGTTCTTCAAATCTTATTGGTGCATCATTCAAGTATTCTCTAATCAGTTCGCGATCTCTTCGTTCTCTTGTATCAAATTCCCTCAAGTATCTCCATTCGTTCTCTAATTCTTACCGGTGATTCATCCCTTTACTTCATTCTTTTCCAATTCTTACGGTGGTTCGTTCAAGAATTCTCTTCCGTTGTTATTGTATCATTCCATTCTTTCTTTCTTTCCAATCCTACCGGTGGCTCATTGAAGACCTTCTCAAGTTTGTGCTATATCTCTCTTAATCTTTTCTACGAGAATAAGTAGTATGCCAAATCCGTTGCTTGTCATCAATTTAATTGATGAAGGATATGCATAACTTAATTCTTATTCTTGTTTTATCCAAGTGATTAATTCCTTATTCCGGAGGTTCATCAAAATTCTTGATTTCATTTGTTCATCTTTCTTTCCGGAGTTCCAAGTTTTCTCGGTCATATCATTTCAAAGCTTCATCTAATCATTGCAAGGCCTCTCCCAGAGTTCTTTTCAACTTTCCCTTTCGTTTGATCATTCTTTTGTTACCGGAGTTCTTCATGAAGGCTCAACATGGTGGCTCATCAAGGATTCCTTTCATTCTTCAGTTGTTCTTCAAGATTTCTCTCGAAGTTATGATCCGCCAAGCTATACTCTCAAATAAAGATGGTGCTCAACACATGTCTTGTTTTGAGGAGTTCAAGCATTCTTCATATTGCATTCCGAAGTGCAATTCTTTCTACCTTATCATTTGAGGTGGTGTTATGTCATTGTTGATAATTTTCTTTCGTGTTTCATGATTCGCAAGTTGTCAGGAATGAGGTATATAAAACCATCATTTTCCTCCTTGGAATTATCTTGGGTTATATTTCATCTAAAGCTTTCCCTAAGGATTGTTGCTATTTATGGTGCTTATAAATGACCCAAGTTCTTCATTTATCCTCCCGGTGATATAAGCTTCTCGTCTTCTTGGTGATATCAATCCAATCTTTTGTCTTCCGTTAGTGGCAGAATTTTCCACCTCATAATTTTGAGAAGTTTTCCTTAAGCCCACTACAAGTTTATTCATTTCGTTGTTGATAACCCAACAACTCCGTTCTAGCATTTGTTGTAAGCATACTCTCTCAAGATCTGGTTTCCCTCCGTTCATTCCATTCCATTCCATTCTTTCATTTCTTTCGGAGGCTTTGTGATGTTGCTCTCTTCACTCATCATCTCGAATTGTGAAGATTATGTTCTTTCCTTTTTCTTATCCATTCAACCGGAGTGTCGTGTCCTTCATTCAAGTTCTTCACATTCTATCAAGTTTTACCTCCCTTCTCAACCGGAGTGCTGTCTGAAACCGTTCTTACCCCTTGTGCCATTCTTTCAATAGCTCCGGAGGTAGTGTATTGTTGATTTCATCAAGTATCTTCTCATCTAGTCAAGCTCATGTTCAATTCCTTCCATTTACAGTCGGAGTGCTGTCCAAATTATATCATGCTTATTCCTTCTCTATCTTGTTTTAACCAGACTGTTGTGTCTATCATTCTTCTTCTAACCGGAGTCTCATCCAAGTGCTTTTATTTTGCCAAGTTCATATTCTATGTCTTCCATTTCTAACCGGAGTGTTGTCGTAATTTATCCTTATCGTTCCTTGTACATTTCGTTTCTACCGGAGTGCTTGCATGTACTTCTTGCCAATTGCAACCCTTTACTCATGTCTTTCAACCTACAGGGTTCTCGTGATGTTCCTTGTTCCTCTTTCCTAACGGAGTGTTTTCAACTTAGTTCATCTTTGTTGTATTCTTTCTTTCAAGTTGCTCAACATCTCAAGGTTCTTTTGTTTCACTCGTTTGTCAAAGAAGCAACTTTGTTTTACCTCTTCTCTTCCTCTTCCTTTTCCCTCCGGTGCCATCCCAGATCTCGGGACGAGATCCTATCGTAGTGGTGGAGTGTTGTAACACCCCGAGACCGTTGCGCCAAGTGTCTTCCAGCTGATTGCTATTTTTGTCTTGTCATTTGCTTGCGTGTTGCATCTTGCCATGTCATCATCCGCATTGCATCTGCATGTTTTCAAAACTTGCATCCGTCCCGGTCTCCTTGTTCTCTCCGTTGTCCGTTCTGTGCCCAGACACACTTGCACGTGCCCGCGGCACGTTCGAGATATTATTTTATAAGTGGCCGGAGAATGTTCTTGGAATGGGATGAGAGTTGGCATGTGGTCTTGTTATGTTGTAGGTAGGCCGCCTGCCAAGTTTCATCGCATTCGGAGCTCGTTTGATAGTCCAACCGTTAAACTTATAGCGGCAGTATAGCCGGTCTATCGTCGGACGTTTTTGGTCCCCGGAAACCGTTGCCGGGCTGCTCTCTCTCCTGTCTTCTCAGCCCATCTCTCTCTAGCACAGCCTACCTGCAGCCCACCTAACCCCTCCTCTGACCGGAACCGTTCGTTTGTGATTGGAGGGTCCAGAAACGGAGCAAAACCCCTAACCCTAGCCCCCTTTCTATATATAGACGCCTCCCCTGCCATTTTTGGCCTCCTACCTACCCCTCCTCCTCTATTTCTGCGCCTCTAATCATCATCCGCCTCCTCCTCCCACCTTCTCCTCGTTTTCCGATGAGCCCCAACCCTCCTCCGCCACTTGGCAGCGAGACACAGGCCGCGCCGTCATCGGAAACCACCGCCCGGCCTAATCCCCGCCTTCCACGTCGCCTCCGTGCGCCCGCCAACCAGTCCCGCACTGCCATGTGGCTTCGCCACGTCGCCCTAGCCGCTCCCAGCCGCGCGGGCCCGCAGGGACCCAGATTGGGCCCTGGGAAGCCCATCGGGGCCCGAACTCCGCTGCATCGTGCCTGAGGACGCTCGTCCCCGAGCTCCTGCTCGACCCGGGAGCCGGTCGCTCTCACCGCCGCTGCCTCCAGCGACCAGGCCTCCGGATCCGCCACCGCCAACCCCAGGCCGCTCCGCCCCGCTCTCCTTCCTACCTCCCAGGGCTCTCTCCTCTCTAATCTCTCTGTCTTTCTCATCTTGCACCCGCCATCCCAAGGGAAGCCGCCATGGATGAGCTCCACTTTGCCATTTTCCGCGTCCCCGAGCGCCGCCGGCCACCTCCGTCGCCGGATCTGGGATCCCCCTCGCCGGATCCACCCATTCCTGACCTCGCCGGAGCTCTTCCCCGTCGCGCCATCGTTCCACATCACCGGCAGCAGCCGCTGCGCCATACTCCTGCCTCTGCTCCGAGCAGAGGAGGACGAGCGCCGCACGTGGGCCGCGCCTGGGCCGCCTCTAGACGCAGCACCTGCCCGGCCTCCTCCTCTAGTTGGGCCTTGGCCCATGGGTGAGCCCCCAGCGCCCCTCCTTTTTTCCTACCGCTGACCAACTTGCTTCAGATTCGGCCCATTGGTATTTTTTTCCAGTGCGGCGATTTTCCTTTTATTCCAGCGAATTACAATTTTACAGAAAAACCCTCTAACTTCATGCATATAATTACTCACAAAACGCGCATTGGTTTAAAATGTTTTATATATGTAACTTGCTTAGAATTTTGTCTAGTTTCATAATTTGCAACTTTCAACCATGTTTACAATGTTTAAACTACTGTTTGTTTAAATTTGCTTAAATTCCATGCTAAAATGCTTTATTTCATAACTTAATAACCGTAGCTCCGTTTTAAATTATCTTTATATGCAAATGGGGTAGAAAATTGCCTAGTTTAACATGGTGGCATTGCTTTGCATGTTTAACAACTCTAAAATATGCTTTAGGGAAGAACAATACCAAATCTAATATATGCTCATGAGGATTTCTCCGGACTTGTTGTTTGTTGTTCTGGCCTCATTTAAACTTGCCTAGATAGGTAGTTTTCATTTGCTTCACCTCTTGCCATGTTAATCAACATTTAATATTGTTGGGTACAGAAACGGGAGAGAACTAATTAAGTCACGTGGCGTTTCGTCAATATGCAACTCGTTGCATATTGAGCTCCACTTAATTTGTAGTATTGTTTGTGCATATTGCCATGCCATGCTTATTTAAACCGGACATGCATCATACTTGGTTGTGCATCATGCCATGTTATGTGATGGTTGTTTACTATGTTGTTTGCTTCTTTCCACGTTGCTTCTCGCGTTAGCTTCGGTTTCGTTCCGGAGTTGTGAGGATTCGTTCGACTTTGTCCGTTTGTCTTCTTCATGGACTCGTTCTTCTTCCTTGCGGGATCTCAGGCAAGATGACCATACCCTCGAAATCACTTCTATCTTTGCTTGCTAGTTGTTCGCTCTTTTGCTATGCTGCGATACCTACCACTTGCTATATCATGCCTCCCATATTGACATGTCAAGCCTCTAACCCACCTTCCTAGCAAACCGTTGTTTGGCTATGTTACCGCTTTTGCTCAGCCCCTCTTATAGCGTTGCTAGTTGCAGGTGAAGATGAAGTTTGTTCCATGTTGGAACATGGTTATTGTTGGGATATCACAATATCTCTTATTTAATTAATGCATCTATATACTTGGTAAAGGGTGGAAGGCTCGGCCTTATGCCTGGTGTTTTGTTCCACTCTTGCCGCCCTAGTTTCCGTCATACCGGTGTTATGTTCCTTGATTTTGCATTCCTTACACGGTTGGGTGTTATGGGGACCCCTTGATAGTTCGCTTTGAATAAAACTCCTCTAGCAAGGCCCAACCTTGGTTTTACCATTTGCCTCACCACCACCTACCCTTCCCTCGGGTCGGCCAACCCGAGGGTCATCTTTATTTTAACCCCCCCCCCCCCCGGGGCCAGTGCTTGTCTAAGTGTTGGTCCGAACCGAGCTGCCCGCGGGGCCACCTCGGGGAAACTTGAGGTTTGGTTTTACTCGTAGCTAGTCTCATCCGGTGTTACCCTGAGAACGAGATACGTGCGACTCCTATCGAGATTGTCGGCACATCGGGTGGCTTTGCTGGTCTTGTTTTACCATTGTCGAAATGTCTTGTAACCGGGATTCCGAGTCTGATCGGGTCTTCCTGGGAGAAGGAATATCCTTCGTTGACCGTGAGAGCTTGTGATGGGCTAAGTTGGGACACCCCTGCAGGTTTTGAACTTCCAAAAGTCGTGCCCGCGGTTATGGGCAGATGGGAATTTGTTAATACCTGGTTGTAGAGAACTTTACACTTAACTTAATTAAAATGAATCAACCGCGTGTGTAGCCGTGATGGTCTCTTCTCGGCGGAGTCCGGGAAGTGAACACGGTTCTTGTGTTATGCTTGAACGTAAGTAGTTTCAGGATCACTTCTTGATCACTTCTAGTTCACGACCGTTGCGTTGCTTCTCTTCTCGCTCTTATTTGCGTATGTTTGCCACCATATATGCTTAGTGCTTGCTCCAGCTCCACCTCACTACCCTTTCCTACCCAAAAGCTTAAATAGTCTTGATCTCGCGGGTGTGAGATTGTCGAGTCCTCGTGGCTCACAGATACTTCCAAACAGTTTCAGGTGCCGATGTTGCCAGTGCAGGTGACGCAACCCAGCTCAAGTGGGAGCTCCATGAAGATCGTGTTCGTTGTGTTGTTTCGTTTCCAGTTAATCAGTAGTGGAGCCCAGTTGGGGCGATCGGGGATCTAGCATTTGGGGTTGTCTTTCTTTATTTTGGTTCCGTAGTCGGACCTTGATTGTATTCTGGATGATGTAATGCTATATTTATGTATTGTGTGAAGTGGCGATTATAAGCCAACTCTTTATCCCTTTCTTATTCAGTACATGGGATGTGTAAAGATTACCCCTCTTGCGACATGCCTACTATGCGGTTATGCCTCTAAGTCGTGCTCCGACATGTGGGAGATATAGCCGCATCGTGGGTGTTACAAGGACCCCCCCCCCTCTCCGGATCCCCAAACTGACTCCAGATCTGGCCACCCGATGAAGAACAGGAGGTGGCGGCGGCTCCATCTCGTGGATCACGATAATTCTTTCTCCCTGATTTTTTTCTGGAAAAACAGGATTTTATAGCGTCGATTTCAGGTTCTGCGGGGCAACCAAGTGGGGACAACCCACCTGGGCGTGCCAGGAGAGGGGGGCACACCCTGGTCGGTTGTGCCCACCCAGGTGCCCCTCTCCGGTAGGTCTTGGCTCCAGAAATTCTTATATATTATATAAAAATTCCTCGCAAAGTTTCGTTTCATTCCGAGAACTTTTATTTCTGCACAAAAACAACACCATGGTAGTTCTGCTAAAAACAACATCAGTCCGGGGTTAGTTTCATTCAAATCATGCAAATTAGAGTCCAAAACAAGAGGAAAAGCATTAGGAAAAGTAGATACACTGGAGACGTATCGATAAGCTCTATGTTCACATACAACGAGTGTAAGACAGTTTTGCACGTGCAGAATACTCGGGTTAAACTTGACGAGCCTAGCATGTACAAACATGGCCTCGGAACACTAAGACCGAAAGGTCGAACGTGAATCATATAGTAGACATGATCAACATAGAGATGCTCAGCATTGAAAACTACTCCATCTCACGTGATGATCGGACATGGTTTAGTTGATATGGATCACGTGATCATTTAGATGACTAGAGGGATGTCTATCTAAGTGGGAGTTCTTTAGTAATATGGTTAATTGAAATTAAATTTATCATGAACTTATTCATGATAGTTTTTGCATATCTATGTTGTTGTATATCAATGGCTCGTGCTACCATTCCCTTGAATTTTAATGCGTTCCTAGAGAAAGCTAAATTGAAAGATGATGGTAGAAACTACACGGACCGGGTCTGTAACTTGAGGATTATCCTCATTGCTTCTCAAAAGAATTACGTCCTGGAAGCACCGCTGGGTGCAAGGCCTGCTGCAGGAGCAACACCGGACGTTATGAACGTCTGGCAAGCTAAACTCGATAGTTCAGTGTGACATGCTTTATGGCTTAGAATCGGGACTTCAAAGGCGTTTTGAACGTCATGGATCATATGAGATGTTCTAGGAGTTGAAGTTAATATTTCAAGCAAATGCCTGAATTGAGAGATTGAAGTCTCCAACAAGTTCTATAGCTACAAGATGGAGGAGAATAGTTCTGTTAGTGAACACATACTCAGAATGTCTGGGTACCATAACCACTTGACTCAGCTGAGAGTTAATCTTCCGGATGATTGTGTCATTGACAGAGTTCTTCAATCACTGCCACCAAGTTATAAAGGCTTCGTGATGAACTATAATATGCAAGGGATGAACAAGACGATTCCCGAGCTCTTCGCAATGCTCAAGGCTGCAGAGGTAGAAATCAAGAAGGAGCATCGAGTATTGATGGTTAACAAGACCACTAGTTTCAAGAAAAAGGGCAAAGGTAAGAAGGGGAACCTCAATAAGAATAACAAGCAAGTTGTCGCTCCCAGGGAGAAGCCCAAGTCTGGACCTAAGCCTGAAAATGAGTGCTTCTACTGCAAAGGGACTGGTCACTGGAAGCAGAACTGCCTCAAGTATTTGGCGGATAAGAAGGATGGCAAAGTGAAAGGTATATTTGATATACATGTTATTGATGTGTACCTTACTAATGCTCATAGTAGTGCATGGGTATTTGATACTGGTTCTATTGCTCATATTTGCAACTCAAAACAGGGGCTACGGGTTAAACAAAGATTGGCTAAGGACGAGGTGACGATGCGCGTCGGAAATGGTTCCAAGGTCGATGTGATCGCCGTCGGCACGCTACCTCTACCTCTACATTCGAGATTAGTTTTAGACCTGAATAATTGTTATTTGGTGCCAGCGTTGAGCATGAACATTATATCCGGATCTTGTTTAATGCGAGACGGTGATTCATTTAAATCAGAGAATAATGGTTGTTCTATTTATATGAGTAATATCTTTTATGGTCATGCACCCTTGATGAGTGGTCTATTTTTGTTGAATCTTGATCGTAGTGATACAGATATTCATAATATTGAAGCCAAAAGATGCAGAGTTATTAATGACAGGGCAACTTATTTGTGGCACTGCCGTTTAGGTCATATTGGTATAAAGCACATGAAGAAACTACATGCTGATGGGCTTTTGGAATCACTTGATTATGAATCACTCGATGCTTGCGAACCATGCCTCATGGGCAAGATGACTAAGACTCTGTTCTCCGGAATAATGCAGTGAGCTACTGACTTATTGGAAATAATACATACTGATGTATGCGGTCTGATGAGTGTTGAGGCTCGCGGCGGGTATCGTTATTTTTTGACCTTCACAGATGATTTAAGCAGATATGGGTATATCTACTTAATGAAACATAAGTCTGAAACATTTCAAAAGTTCAAAGAATTTAAGAGTGAAGTGGAAAATCATCTTAACAAGAAAATAAAGTTTCTACGGTCTGATCGCGGAGGCGAATATTTGAGCTACAAGTTTGGTCTTCATTTGAAACAATGTGGAATAGTTTCGCAACTCACGCCACTTGGAACACCACAACGTAATGGTGTGTCCGAACGTCGTAACCGTACTTTATTAGATATGGTGCGATCTATGATGTCTCTTACCGATTTACCACTATCATTTTGGGGTTATGCTTTAGAGACGACTGCATTCATGTTAAATAGGGCACCATCTAAATCCATTGAGACGACACCATATGAACTGTGGTTTAGCAAGAAACCTAAGCTGTCGTTTCTTAAAGTTTGGGGTTGTGATACTTATGTGAAAAAGCCTCAGCCTAATAAGCTCGAAACCAAATCGGAGAAATGTGTCTTCATAGGATACCCAAAATAAACTGTTGGGTACACCTTCTATCACAGATCCGAAGGCAAGATATTTGTTGCTAAGAATAGATCCTTTCTAGAGAAGGAGTTTCTCTCGAAAGAAGTCAGTGAGAGGAAAGTAGAACTTGATGAGGTAGTTGTACCTTCTCTCGAATTGGAAAGTAGTTCATCATAGAAATCAGTTCCAGTGATGCCTACACCAATTAGCGAGGAAGCTAATGATGATGATCATGAAACTTCAGATCAAGTTACTACCGAACCTCATAGGTCAACCAGAGTACATTCCACACCAGAGTGCTACGGTAATCCTGTTCTGGAAGTCATGTTACTAGACCATAACGAACCTACAAACTATGAGGAAGCGATGATGAGCCCAGATCCTGTGAAATGGCTTGAGGCCTTGAAATCTGGGATGGGATCCATGTATGAGAACAAAGTATGAAGTTTGGTTGACTTGCCCGATGATCGGCAAGCCATAGAGAATAAATGGATCTTCAAGAAGAAGACTAACGCTGATGATAATGTTACTGTCTACAAAGCTCGACTTGTTGCGAAAGGTTTTCGACAAGTTCAAGGAGTTGACTATGATGAGACCTCACCCGTAGCGATGCTTAAGTCTGTCCGAATCATGTTAGCAATTGCCACATTTTATGATTATAAAATTTGACAAATGGATGTCAAAAATGCATTACTTAATGAATTTCTTAAAGAAGAGTTGTATATGATGCAACCAGAAGGTTTTGTCGATCCTAAAGGTGCTAACAAAGTGGGCAAGCTCTAGCGATCCATTTATCGACTGGTGCAAGTCTCTCGGAGTTGGAATGTACGCTTTGATATTGTGATCAAAGCATATGGTTTTATACAGACTTTTGGAGAAGCCTGTATTTACAAAAAAGTGAGTGGGAGCTTTGTAGCATTTCTAATATTATATGTGGATGACATATTGTTGATTGGAAATAACACATAATTTCTGGATATCATAAAAGGATACTTGAATAAGAATTTTTCAATGAAAGACCTCGGTGAAGCTGCTTATATATTGGGTATCAAGATCTATAGAGATAGATCAAGACGCTTAATTGGACTTTCACAAAGCACATACCTTGATAAAGTTTTGAAGAAGTTCAAAATGGATCAGTCAAAGAAAGGGTTCTTGCCTGTGTTACAAGGTGTGAAATTGAGTTAGACTCAATGCCCAACCACTATAGAAGATAGAGAGAAAATGAAAGTCATTCCCTATGCTTCAGCCATAGGTTCTATCATGTATGCAATGTTGTGTACCAGACCTGATGTGTGCCTTGCTATAAGTTTAGCAGGGAGGTACCAAAGTAATCCAGGAGTGGATCACCGGACAGCGGTCAAGAACATCCAAAAATACCTGAAAAGGACTAAGGATATGTTTCTCATTTATGGAGGTGAAAAAGAGCTTGTCGTAAATGGTTACGTCGATGCTAGCTTTGACACTGATCCAGATGACTCTAAGTCACAAACCGGATACGTATTTATATTGAATGGTGGAGCTGTTAGTTGGTGCAGTTCCAAGCAGAGCGCCGTGGCGGGATCTACGTGTGAAGCGGAGTACATAGCTGCTTCGGAAGCAGCAAATGTAGGAGTCTGGATGAAGGAGTTCATATCCGATCTAGGTGTAATACGTAGTGCATCGGGTCCAACAAAAATCTTTCGTGACAATACTAGAGCAATTGCCTTAGCGAAGGAATCCAGATTTCACAAGAGAACCAAACACATCAAGAGACGCTTCAGCTCCATCCGCGATCAAGTCAAGGAGGGAGACATAGAGATTTGCAAAATACACATGGATCTGAATGTTGCAGACCCGTTGACTAAGCCTCTCCCACGAGAAAAACATGATCAACACCAAGACTCCATGGGTGTTAGAATCATTATAATGTAATCTAGATTATTTACTCTAGTGCAAGTGGGAGACTAAAGGAAATATTCCCTAGAGGCAATAATAAAGTTGTCATTTATATTTCCTTATATCATGATAAATGTTTATTATTCATGCTAGAATTGTATTAACCGAAAACTTGATACATGTGTCAATACATAGACAAAACAAAGTGTCCCTAGTATGGCTCTACTTGACTAGCTTGTTAATCAAAGATGGTTAGGTTTCCTGACCATAGACATGTGTTGTCATTTGATGAACGAGATCACATCATTACAAGAATGATGTGATGGACATGACCCATCCGTTAGCTTAGCATAATGATCATTAAGTTTTATTGCTATTGCTTTCTTTATGACTTATACATATTCCTTTAACTGTGAGATTATGCAACTCTCAAATACCGGAGGAACACCTTGTGTGCTATCAAACGTCACAATGTAACTAGGTGATTATAAAGATGCTCTACAGGTGTCTCCGAAGGTGTTTGTTGGGTTGGCATAGATCGAGATTAGGATTTGTCACTTCGAGTATCGAAGAGGTATCTCTGGGCCCTCTCGGTAATGGACATCACGATAAGCCTTGCAAGAAATGTGACTAATGAGTTAGTTGCAGGATGATGCATTACGGAACGAGTAAAGAGACTTGTTGGTTACGAGATGGAACTAGGTATGAGGATACCGACGATCGAATCTCGGTAAAGTAACATACCGATGACAAAGGGAATTACGTATGTTTTCATTGCGGTTTGATCGATAAAGATCTTCGTAGAATATGTAGGAACCAATATGACCAGAGATGTGTCTTGGTCATGTCTACATAGTTCTCTAACCCATAGGGTCCGCACGCTTAATGTTCGATGACAATTTGTATTATGAGTTATGTGTTTTGGTGACCGAAGATTGTTTGGAATCCCGGATGAGATCACGGACATGATGAGGAGTCTTGAAATGGCTGAGAGGTAAATATTGATATGTTGGACGAAGGTATTCGGACACCGGAATGGTCTCGGGACATTTTGGATATTTATCAGAGTACCGAGGGGTTACCGGAACCCCCCGAGGAAATATTGGGCCTACATGGGCCATAGGGGAGAGGGGAGGCAGCCCACAAGGGGTGGCTGCACCCCCCTCCCATGGGGAGTCCGAATTGGACTAGGGGAGGGGGGGCGCCCCCCTTTCCTTCTCCTCTTCCCTCTCCCTTCCCCCTTTCCCCCACCATGAGAAGGAAAAGAGGGGGGCCGAATCCTACTAGGACTTGGAGTCCTAGTGGGACTCCCCTCTCCTTGGTGCACCCCTGGTGGCCGGCCTCCTCCCCTCCTCCTTTATATATGTGGGTAGGGCACCCCTTGGAGACACACCAATTGTTCCAAGCCGTGTGCGGCGTCTTCCTCCATAGTTTAATCCTCTGGTCATATTCACCTAGTGCTTAGGCGAAGCCCTGCACGGATCACATCACCATCACCGTCACCACGCCGTCGTGCTGACGAAACTCTCCCTCGACACTTTGCTGGATCAAGAGTTCGAGGGACGTCATCAAGCTGAACGTGTGCAGAACTCAGAGGTGCCATACATTCGGTGCTTGACCGGTTGAATCGAGAAGATGTTCGACTACATCAACCGCGTTAAGCTAATGCTTCCGCTTACAGTCTACGAGGGTACGTGGAGACACTCTCTCCCTCTCGTTGCTATGCATCTCCTAGATAGATCTTGCATGGTCGTAGGATTTTTTTTGAAATTGCATGCTACGTTCCCCAACAGTCTGGGGCGACCTTGGGGCAGCGGCTGGGAACCAGATCGCCCCCATGCTGAAAATATAGCTGGTTCGCCCCCAAGTGGCGCTTTTTTCTATCCCCTGGGGGAGGCGAACGGCTGGAGATGCTCTAAGCGGCAGCAGCAGAGGAACAACTAGCAGCAAAGCAGTAGCGGGCAGTAGACAGGGCAAGGAGCAACAATAGGTAGAGGCCGGGGTGAGCGGCTGCAGGCAACATCAGTACGCAATAGTGATGACCCACAAGTATAGGGGATCAATTGTAGCTCTTTTCGATAAGTAAGAGTGTCGAACCCAACGAGGAGGAGAAGGAAATGACAAGTGGTTTTCAACAAGGTAATGTCTGCAAGTGCTAAAATTGTAAGTAACATAGTAGTTTGATAGCAAGGTAATTTGTAACGATAAAGTAATGATAGTAGTAACAGAAGTGCAGCAAGGTAGCCCAATCCTTTTGAGGCAAAGGACATGCCAAAACGGTCTCTTATGATAAGCAAAGCGTTCTTGAGGGTACACAGGATTTTCATCTAGTCACTTTCATCATGTTGGCTTAATTCGTGTTCGGTACTTTGATAATTTGATATGTGGGTGGACCGGTGCTTAGGTGTTGTTCTTACTTGAACAAACCTCCTACTTATGATTAACCCTCCCGCAAGCATCTGCAACTACGAGAAAAGTATTAAGAATAAATTATAAGCATAGCATTAAACTTTTGGGTCCAATCGGTCCCTTACGGAATAGCGCATAAACTGGGGTTTAAGCTTCTGTCACTCTCGCAACCCATCATCTAATTGCTACTCCACAATGCATTCCCTTAGGCCCAAATATGGTGAAGTGTCATGTAGTCGACGTTCACATGACACCACTAAGGGAATCACAACATACATACTATCAAAATATCGAACACATATCAAGTTCACATGATTACTTGCAACATGTTTTCTCCCGTGACCTCAAGAACAAAAGTAACTACTCATAAATGATAAACATGCTCATGATCAGAGGGGTATTAAATAGCATATTGGATCTGAACATATAATCTTCCACCAAATAAACCATATAGTAATCAACTATAGGATGTAATGAACACTACTAGTCACCCACAAGCACCAATCTATAGTTCCAGTAACAAGACTGAACACAAGAGATGAACTAGGGTTTGAGATGAGATGGTGTTGTTGAAGATGTTGATGGAGATTTCCCTCCCCAAGATGGGAGAGTTGTTGGTGATGATGATGACGATGATTTGAACTTTTGAAGTTCCCCCGGCGGAATCGCTCCACCGGAGGGCAAAAGTGCTCCTACCCAAGTTCCGCCTCGAGATGGCGGCGCTCCATCCTGAAAGTCCTCTCCTAATTTTTTCTAGGTCAAAATGACTTATATACCAGAAGATGGGCACCGGAGGTGAGCCTGGGTGAGCACAACCCACGAGGGTGTGCCTGGGCTCCTAGGGCACCCAGATGGGTTGTGCCGTCCTGGTGGGCCTCCTTTGATACTTATTTGCTCCAATATTCTTCATATATTGGAGAAAAAATCTCCATGAAGTTTCAGCTTGTTTGGAGTTGTGCAGAATAGGTGGCTTGACGTAGCTTTTCCAGGTCCAGATTTCCAGCTGCCGGAATTCTCCCTCTTTGTGTATACCTTGCATATTATGAGAGAAAAGGCATTAGAATTACTAAAAAAAGCATTATTATGGATAAAAACATCATAAATAACAGTAAGAAAACATGATGCAAAATGGACGTATCAGTAGCAGAAGCAAGCAGCAGGAAGCAGCGGTGAGAGCGCAACAGCGGGGGAAGGAGGGGCCGGGCGCGGCCCACGGGCGCACGCGCACATGTGAGGGCTGGCGGGCAGGGGAGCAATAGAGGTTGCGACCAGGAGTAGCATGCGAGCAGCAGAAGAGTACGTACATAGGAGCTCGGGATCCGTCCATGGCGGCCACAGACGAGCACAGGGGTGGCGCCTAACGGGGTGGATTGAAGTTGGGAACGAGGGGAATCGGTCGGGGACCTTACCGTGAACCTGTAGAGGTGCAAAGAAAGCTCGGGGAAGGCTTGGAGGCAACAAATCGAAGCGGCGATGAGCGGTGGTCGGAGGTGGAAGATGACTTGATGCAGGCGATGTAGTGGCGCCGAGCTCCAACAGGTGGGAGTAGAGGAAGTAGCGGGCGACGGCGGAGTCCAGGGGCACGACCTCAAGCTTTGGGGATGACAGGGAGCACGCGAATGATGACGGCCATGTCGGTGGTGGTTCGTGTGTGTGCGGGGAGGAAGAGAATGGCGCGAGAGGGAAGGAGTGCGGGGGAATGAGGGCTAGGTCAAGCCGGGGGAGCGGGGTGTCTTGTAGACCGACGGGGGGGGGAGGGGATGCGGCGGATGGCCAAGATGTGGAGGGGTGCCATGGGGATAGCCTCCATGCAGCCTCCAGTTCCCGTAGCGAGAGGTAGGGGATGCTTGGGAGGTTGGGCTGGGCCTCTAGTTTTCTTCTACATGGTGGGACAAAAGTGCACATAGCAATTTCGGTTTTACTTTTGTGTAAAAAAACATAGCTACTGTTTTCTATTTATCACGGTGACCAAATGAATTTAGTTCCAAAAGAAAATTTTCACATTTGAAGTACCTCACCAAGTGTCATGCCATCTTGAAATGTTTTAAGAAATATTAGGTTCGAATTTAATTGATCCACTTAAGTGGTGTTGCTCCATTTTTAAAAAAAATAGATAAGGGCATTTTGTTGGGTTCAACATGACATTTGTATAATTGGATTTTTAACATTAATACAAACATTTTATTCTAGTGTTTGGTGAAATTATTTCTAGACTTTAAATTTTAAATTCGATTTTAAACCAATTGAGAGAGGGATTATTTTCTAAATGCAACTTAATTAAAATGACCATTATGACACCGCATGTTAATTAGCATAACATGCTATTAGGGTATGGCGGTGTCACAGGTACACATCAATAACATGTATATCAAATATACCTTGGTTGATGTCAACTAAATTGCTTGAGGACAAGCAAAGGTTTAAGCTTGGGGGAGTTGATACCTCTCCAACGTATCTACTTTTCCTAACGCTTTTTCCTCTTGTTTTGGACTCTAATTTGCATGATTTGAATGAAACTAACCCCGGATTGACGCTATTTTTAGTAGAACTACCATGGTGTTGTTTTTGTGAAGAAATAAAAGTCCTCGGAATGGAAGGAAACTTTGTGAGGAATTTTTATAAAATAAACAAGAATTTCTGGAGCCAAGACCTACCGGAGGGGGCACCTGGGTGGGCACAACCCACCAGGGCGCGCCCCCTCCTGGCGTGCCCAGGTGGGTTGTCCCCACCTGGTGGCCCCGCAAACCCTGATTACAACTCCATAAATACCTATTTTTCCAGAAAAAAATCTAGGAGAAAGAATTATCACGATCCACGAGACAGAGCCATCGTCACCTCATGTTCTTCATCGAGAGGCTAGATCTGGAGTCCGTTTGGGGCTCCAGAGAGGGGGATCTTCGTTCTTCGTCATCACCAACCCTTCTCCATCACCAATTCCATGACGCTCCCCACCGGGAGTGAGTAATTCCCTTGTAGGCTCACTGGTCGGTAAGGAGTTGGATGAGATTCATCATGTAATTGAGTTAGTTTTGTTGGGGCTTGATCCCTAGTATCCACTATGTTCTAAGATTGATGTTGCTATGACTTTGCCATGCTTAATGCTTGTCACTTTGGGCCCGGGTGCCATGATTTCAGATCTGAACCGTTTATGTTATCATCATTAAGATCCAATCTTGCAAGTTATAGTCACCTACTACGTGTTATGATCCGGCAACCCTGGAGTGACAATAGTCGGGACCACTCCCGGCGATGACCGTAGTTTGAGGAGTTCATGTATTCACCGTGTGTTAATGCTTTGTTCCAGTTATCTATTAAAAGGAGGCCTTAATATCCCTTAGTTTCCAATAGGACCCCGCTGCCACGGGAGGGTAGGACAAAAGATGGCATGCAAGTTCTTTTCATACGCACGTATGACTATTTACGGAATACATGCCTACATTATATTTATGAACTGGAGCTAGTGCCGTATCGCCCTAGGTTATAACTGTCTCATGATGAACATCATCCAACAAGTCACCGATCCAATGCCTACGAATTTATCCTATATTGTTCTTGCTAAGTTACTACTGCTATCGTTATTGTTGCACTTGTTACGAAACTATTGCTATCACTGTTACCGTTACCATTGCTACTGCTACTAGTATCAAAACTATCATATTACTTTGCAACTGATCATGTTGCTATAGATAATTAATCTCCAGGTGTGGTTGAATTGACAACTCAGCTGCTAATACCTTCAAATATTCTTTGGCTCCCCTTGTATCGAATCTATAAATTTGGGTTGAATACTCTACTCTCGAAAACTGTTGTGATCTCCTATACTTGTGGGTTATCAGGGGTGCGGCACCTAGCAGTGCATCAAGGACATAAGCCTTCTGTGCAGCAATGAGGATAATACTCAAGTTATGGACCCAGTCCGCATAGTTGCTTCCATCATCTTTCAACTTAGCTTTCCCTATGAGCGCATTAAAATTCAGGGGAACTACAGTGCAGGCCATTGATCTACAACACAAATTTTGCAGAGACAATTAAGACTAAGTTCATGATAATTAGTTCAGTTAATCAAATTACTAATGTACTCCCACTTAAATCAACATCCCTCAAGTTGTCTAAGTGATAGATGATCCAAATCAACTAACCCATGTCCGATCATCACGTGAGATGGGGTAGTCATCAATGGTGAACATCTCCATGTTGATCATATCTACTATATGGCTCATGTTTGACCTTCCAGTCTCCTGTGTTCCGAGGCCATGTCTGTACATGCTAGGCCCGTGAAGTTTAATCCAAGTATTATGCATGTGTAAAACTGGCTTACAACTGTTGTATGCAAACGTAGAGTCTATCACACCCGATCATCATGAGGTGCTTCAAAACGACGAACTTTTGGAATGGTGCATACTTAGGGAGAACACAATTTCTTGAAATTAAGTGAAGGGATCATCTTATAATGCTACCATCGTCCTAAGCAAAATAAGATGCATAAAAACATAAATATCACATGCAATCAATATGTGGCATGATCTCCATCGTCACCGGCATGACACCATGATCTCCATCATCGTGTCGTCACGTGGTCGTCTCACCAACTATTGCTTCTACAACTATTGCTAACGCATAGCAATAAAGTAAAGCAATTACATGGCGATTAATAAATTAAAGACAATCCTATGGCTCCTACCGGTTGCCGAATTCACCGACATGCAAGTCATGAACCTATTACAAAACATGATCATCTCATACAGCAACATATATCACATCACGTTTTTGGCCATACCACATCACAACATGCCCCGTAAAAACAAGTTAGACGTCCTCTACTTTGTTGTTGCAAATTTACGTGGCTGCTATGGGCAACTAGGAAGAACCGTTCTTACCTACGCAAAGCCACAACGGTGATAATAAAGCCGCCTTTTAACCTTCTACAAGGACCGTCTTCATCAAATTAGATTCAACTAAAGTAGGTGAGACACACACCCACTAGCCACCTTATGCAAAACAAGTTGCTTGTCAGTCGATGGAGCCGGTCTCATGTGTGAGGACATGTAAAGTTGCTCCGAGCCGCTTCATCCCACAATACCGCCGAATCCAAATAAGACAAGAGAGGTAAGCAATTTGAGCATCAACACCCAAAACTCTTTGTGTTCTACTCGTGCATATACATCTACTCATAGACCTAGCTCATGATGCCACTGTTGGGGAACGAAGCATAAAAAAAGTTCGTACGAACACCCAAGATCTATCTAGGAGAAGCATAGCAACGAGAGGGGAGAGTGTGTCTACATACCCTCGTAGACCGTTAAGCGGAGCGTATATCACACGATTGATGTAGTCGTACTCGTCACGATCCAATTGCAATCCAAATCGACGAAGTACCGAACGGACGACACCTCTGCGTTCAACACACGTACGGCTCGATGACGTCTCCTCCTCCTTGATCCAGCAAGCGATGGAGGATAAGTAGATGGGATCTTCGGCAGCACGACGGCGTGACGGTGATGGTGGTAGAGTGATTCCGGCAGGGCTACACCGAGCGCTACCGAAACAACGAAAAGACGGAGGAGTTACGAAGTAACGGGAGAGAGAGGGGGGGCAAGGGCGTGTGTCTCCTCTTGGGGTGCCCCTTCCCCTATATATAGGTGGAGGGCCATGGTGGCCAACCCTCCAAGCCCTAGGGCTGGCGCACCAAGGGGGAGGAGTTGGACTCCTAGTCCAATCCCCTCCCTTCCATACACATGTGGACTTTCCACCTTTCCCAGGTCACCAACATGCATATCCCAATATAACTCTAGCATCACCGAACGTTAAGCGTGCGGACCCTACGGGTTCGAGAATCATGTAGACATGACCGAGACACCTCTTCAATGAATAACCAATAGCAGAACCTGGATGTCCATATTAGTTCCTACATATTCCACGTAGATTTTCTATCGGTTGAACCACGATGTCAAGTATTCCGTTAATCCCGTATGCAATTCCCTTTGTTCGACGATATGTTACTTGACCAGATTCGATCGTTGGTATCTCCATACCTAGTTCAATCTCATTACCGGTTAGTCTCTTTACTCGTTCCGTAATACAAGATCTTGTGATTAACTCATTAGCCACATTGCTTGCAAGCTCTTTACGATGTTGTATTACCGAGAGGGCCCAAAGATATCTCTCCGTCACACGGAGTAACAAGTCCCAGTCTTGATCCATGCCAACCCAACAGACACATTCGGAAATACCTGTAGAGTATCTTTGTGACCACCTAGTTACGAAGTGACGTTTGATAACAAACAAGGTATTCCTACGGTATCTGGGAGTTGCATGATCTCATGGGCTTAGGAATAGATACTTGACATGAAAAAAACTATACCAATAAACTCAAGTGATAGTGATACGATCGAATGCTAAGCTTACGATTGGGTCTTGTCCATCACATTATTCTCCTAATGATTTGATCCCGTTATCAAATGAAAACTCATGTCTATGGTTAGGAAACCTTAACCATCTTTGATCAACGAGTTAGTCTAGTAGAGGCTCACTAGGGACATATTATTTGTTTATGTATTCACACATGTATTTAAGTTTCAGGTCAATACAATTCTAGCATGAATAATAAAACTTTATCATGAACAAGGAAATATGACAACAAACAATTTATTATTGCCTCTAGGACATATTTCTAACACAGGCCATCCTTGATTTCCTCCAGTCGGCCGAGTCGGCTGCGGAGGCAAGACGCTGTCGCTGGCAGGAGATGGAGACGTAGCAGGCCGCGGAGGAAGCGAAGATGCTCACCTACATGGATGAGGTCGAGCAGGAAGAGGATGAGCCGGAGCCCACCTCCTCGCCCGTCCAGCCGTCGCCCGACACCGTCATTATGGACATCTCCGACGACGAGACTATCTAGGGCAGTACGTAATATGTAGTATATATGATTTCTTTACATGCTTTGTATGGATCTAGGGGATGAAATATGAGAGAGACAGATGCAGAGTGGCTAATTTGAGACATGACCGGTCACTGTCTGCGGACGTGCCCAATCACGTCCGCGGGCATTTGAGGAGCCGAATTTGCAAAATACACACCAGAATCGAGTGTGACTGCTCTACTGTACAACGTGGCCCAGCGCCCAGCCTGTGTTGTTGGCCGTTGCAGCTGACGAGTCGCTCTGAAGTTTTGTTGGAGGCGTTCTGACCTTTCGAGGCACTTTCTAAAATCGCCTCCACATTAACCATCCGAGGCATTCTTCGAAAGTGCCAACAAACAGCTTTCCCTTCGTGAGTATACTTAACGTTTTTTAGAAACGCCATGTTAGCTCTTTGAAGGCATTTTCTTACCATTTCAAGGCATTTAAAAATGCCTCCTAATGTCTACCGTGATGTAGTGCGGAGTCGGCTGCGGAGGCAAGACGCTGTCGCTGATAGGAGATGGAGACGTAGCAGGCCGCGAAGGAAGCGAAGATGCTCACCTACATGGATGAGGTCGAGCAGGAGGAGGATGAGCCGGAGCCCACCTCCTAGCCCGTCCAGCCATCGCCCGGCACCGTCATTATGGACATCTCCGACGACGAGACTATCTAGGGCAGTACGTAATATGTAGTACATAGGATTTCTTTACATGCTTTGTATGGATCTGGGGGATGAAATATGAGAGAGACAGATGCAGAGTGGCTAATTTGAGATATGACTGGTCACTGTCCGCGGACGCGCTCAATCGCGTCCGCGGGCATTTGAGGAGCCGAATTTGCAAAGTCCGACGGTAGATGCTCTAAGAGTGGCAAAAGTGAAATGTCAAAATTTAAAATGACAGAAAAATTGGCAAAATCTAAAGTAGCAAAAACAAAATTTTTCCTCTCCTATTGGGTGCATAACGAAAAGAAAAAAAGCTGCCGACTTCTGCTTTGCGGCTTCCCCACTCCAGAAATGTTATGGTGCATACATGCAAGTAGTCGATCTCGTAACATAATCTATTCTCGTGTCCGGAACAGTATTGGTCCAATTTGGCGGTATCCAATCATCATCTTAGTTTTCTACTTACTTTTCTCCTCTGTTCGTGTCACTGATTTGATAGCTCTCGCGGAAACATGAAGCTATTGCCAATTCGACAGGACGAACGCCGAAGGTAGGCACACGCATGCATGAAGCCATGTCGCAGTCACGTTCCGTAGACATGCTCGCTGTGAAAAATCTGCTCCGGCCGTCACATTCGCGAGGCACGTTGTTTGTCTACACCCACTTATTGATCAGCGTACGCAGGCCGGTAAAATAATCTTCCGTATGCCACGCACAGTGACTAGTACAGTGCGTATATTATTTACAGCCAGATGAGATGTCAATCAACTGGATTTTCTATGATTCTGCAGCTAGCACAGCAATCTTCACTCGGTCAACTGCTGCGCTTTACCCCTCAGATGGCTCCCGTCCTCACTAATCATGCTCTTCTCCACACAAACCTGGCTCAGCTTTCCGAGCCCGATCATTGTGTTCTCTTTACCCAATGGAATCATGCCAGCCAGACCGCCAGCTGACCGTGTGAGCGGAGATAATGCATCGATAGTCCATCTGCGCCGGCCGCGCGCAACGCATGGTGATAAAACAAAACTATAGAGCAGCCGTTATACGTCCGAATACGGAGTTCCAGCGAGGCAGAGATCGAGATAACCATGCATGCAGGGCTATTTTACTCGCCTTGTGATGGACGTGGAAGCTGGCAGCGCGCAAAGTCCTTGATTTGATCATGGGCAGCTAGCTAGCAGATCCGTGCCATCCGGACAGATAGCTTAAATCTGATACTAGTACCAGATCTCCATCGTGTGAGTTTGGAATTTTCGGTCGTGCGTTATTGGCTGACGTGTTTTAGGGCATGCATCCTTATCAGGCCACGTACGGCCTGGGATATGCATCGCTGACTCAGAGGCAAATCGCAAAGTGTGACCACTGACCAAGAGATGAGAAGTGGTAGAGCAGAGCACGTAACGATCGAGCCGCTGGTTGGCATAGCCATCCTCGGTTGGTAGAGCCGAGTATGGCGTTCGTCGACCCGGGGTTGCTAAAACGCATGGCACGAAGAATTCCGTTGCAGTAAAAGCATCCCTCGGTTGGATGCACATTTTAAAAAAATTCCGATGATACATTTTTTGTGACATATAAGTATATAACCCATATTTTGTTGACCAAAATTATAGGTCAAGCTTTGACAAAAAGAAACAAAGTGACATTGTATAAAAAAGACGAAGAAAGTGTCTAATCAGACCCCTCAAATCAAATGGCTGTAAGATCGGCTCGTCGAGTTGTCAGAGCGGTCGGGCCTGGGTAGCACATGTGTTCATTTTTCAACATGAAAGGTGAGACGACAGGAACGTAAAATGGCCGACCATGCATGCATAGAGATATACAGTACTCTATTACTCCCTCCGTTCCGAGTTATTTATCGCAAGTATGGATGTATCTAGATGTATTTCAGTTCTAGATATAACTATTTCTGCGACAAGTAATTTGGAACGGAAGGAGTATATATGTTATGTTCGATTTGTTTAGATACAAATATAACTTGGGATGGAGGGAGTATAGATTAATATTAAAGAGTACCCTCTTCGTCTGAAAATGTTTGTTCCTCAAATGGATGTATCTAGCACTCCATCCATTTGAGGAACAAGTTTGGGACAAGTTTTTTCGGACGGAGAGAGTACATTAGTATTTTCTTCGTCTCAAAAAGCTTGTTTTTGATTTGTCAGATACGGATGTGTCTAGACACATTTTAGTGTTAGATACATCCATATTTAGATAAATACTTCCTTCGCGAAGAAATATAAGAACGTTACGAGTAGTATTACGAAATAAAGTGCCAATTTCGTGCTAGGAAAAATGCAAAGCTGCAGCGTCCGTTGCACACGCAGACACACACACCCACACAGGACGGCCCGTGGCGCACGCAGGCTCCGGCCAAGACGGGCGGCTCACGGCTGCGACCGCGAGGCCCCGGATCGGGACGCGCCGAGCCACCGCCACGAACCGCTCGCTGCGTCGCCATCGACGGTCCAAGCTTTCTCCAACCCCAGTTCGTGGACGGATCGATCCCGCCCGCCACGCAGGCACCCGCATTATCGTCCAGATACGACGACGCCCTGCCCACGCCCCGGGCCCAGGTTCACTCGCCACGCCTCCGGCCTCCCTTCCCTCCTATAGCCAGCCGCACGCATCGCGAGGCGCGTCCCGCGGCATCCCCTCCGCCCACGTGGCGGCAGCCAAAGTTAGCCTCCCCTCTATAATTACCCCCGTCTCCCGGGCGGGCAGTCCCACCACCATCTCTCTCCTCTCCTCTGCTCCCTTCCTCTGTCCCTCTCGCACAGCAGAAGAGAACTCCTACCCTCCGGTGAGTCAGCACTGAGCTCGGCTCCCTGCTCCGTCAGCTGCTCTCCGGCGGCTGGCACCGGGAGCGGCGTTTTCCTTCAGGCAGGGGGTTAACTAATTTGGGCGTCCTGAGATCACAGATGGCCGCAGCGGTGGCTGACGCGGCGGTGCCGGCGGTGGCGAAGGCGAACGGCGCCGGGGCGGGGTGCTGCGCGGCGAAGGGCCCCGGGTACGCCACGCCCAGGGAGGCCATGGAGAAGGGCCCGCGGGAGGGGCTCCTCTACGTCACCTGCGTCTACAATGGTACCAATCCTTCCTTCCGCCCGACCCTCCTCTTCCAAGTACCAAGTTCCAACACTGGAAAAAAGGCCACTCATACGCACGGCCAACGCACGCGCACACCGCTGACACCCGCACTGCGGTTGGCGCTTAGATCTCAGCGAGCAATTATGATTCCGTTACAGGTTCTTATAATTAAAGTATAGGGACGTAGAGTAGTACAACAACAACAGCAGCAGAAGCAGGAGCTTGCACAGGCTTGACTTAACCTGGACTGGACTGAGAATCTGAGATGGACATGCCACTTAATTTAATCCTGGAAGTCTCTTTCTAATGTACTCAGATTCCATATTACTCCTAATCGAGAAAGTGAGACTTCCAGGATTAAAATCCTAGTAATATTTGAATCAAATGAGTAAACATATTAAATTCCTAATATGGGTGTCAGAGATGACTAAATGAGGACAAGAAGAATATTGGCATATGCTTTGCTATTCTAACTTCCTAATAATAAGCCTTGGTCCACGCAAAAAAGAAAAGAGAGCCTTGGTTCAGATCTCCAATTACTCTGCATATGGCAGTTTCTTTTCGTCAGAGATGTGCAATTTTTCGTGCTTTGGTGTAGACACTGGGCTGGAGTATTTTTAGCCCGTCCAACTTAATGTAATGGGTGTAATGTAGTGTCTAACCATATAGACCGGCTTTAATTCTGATATGTACTGCTACTACTGTACATATGCACGCAGCATGCATGTGCCCTCCATGGCAGAAACTGCCATTTGCTGTTACACAAGTGTCCAAGTTGGCTGAGTCGTGGATCATTCAGAACCGTCTAGTTCAGTCCCTGTCTGTTTCTGAGCTTCACATGGCCTCTCTTCATGGCAGTTTCTGAAGGCAGAACAAACCATGTGAGCATGAGAAGAGATGTACGGGTGTGCCTTTGTACAGGTTGATTGCCTGATTGTGTGAAGTCTTGCTGATTGCCTGATTGTACTGAATTTTGCAGGTACTGGAATCAACAAGCCGGATTACCTGGCTACAGTGGACGTCGACCCCAATTCAGCGACCTACTCCCAGGTGATCCACAGGCTCCCGGCCACCCACATCGGCGACGAGCTGCATCACTCCGGCTGGAACGCTTGCAGCTCCTGCCATGGTGATCCATCCACGAGCCGGCGCTTCTTGATTCTCCCTTCATTGCTGTGAGTAATCAGATGAATGAACGGTTGAATTTTAGCTCAGTTTTGAAGTGCTGATCTGCTGGTTGTTCACAGGTCTGGTCGCGTGTATGTGGTCGACACTGCGAAGGATCCGAGGGCGCCTGCTCTGCACAAGGTTGTCCAGGCTGAGGACATTGCTGAGAAGACCGGGCTTGGGTTCCCTCACACATCCCATTGCCTTGCAACTGGGGATATCATGATTTCCTGCCTGGGAGACAAGGAGGGCAATGCTGCTGGCAATGGCTTTCTCCTGTTGGATTCAGAGTTTAACGTCAAAGGGCGGTAAGTTTTTTGCCCACAATCTGGGTACCATTGACATGGAAACATAACATATGCTCAAATGCATTCTGTAACATATTGTCACTTCATCATGAAACCATCTCAGCATATCAGAATCATCCAACCACTCCATCCTGATTTACATATTACAAAATCTTCAGTAATATTTCAGCTTTGAAAAACTTTAGTACTCCTATTATTGATGCCTTACTTTTCCGAAACAGACAGTTTTCAGTGGCTCCAACTGTACTGATTTAACTATTTGCTACTTGTAGTTGGGAAAAGCCAGGTCACAGCCCCTTGTTTGGCTATGATTTCTGGTACCAGCCTCGTCACAAGACGATGATTAGCTCTTCATGGGGAGCTCCGGCAGCTTTCAGGACAGGTTTCGATCTCCAACATGTCCAGGATGGTCTCTATGGAAGGCACCTGCATGTGTATGACTGGCCTGGTGGTGAGCTCAAGCAGACACTGGATCTAGGCAGCACAGGTCTTCTTCCACTGGAGGTGTGTATCAACTATCAAGTACCAAGAGTATAGGGGTCTAATAATTATCCTATAACCATAGTTCTCTTTTTATCTTCTCTGCAGGTGAGGTTTTTACATGACCCATCAAAGGACACTGGCTATGTTGGCTGTGCTTTGACAAGCAACATGGTGAGATTCTTCAAAACTGCAGATGGATCATGGAGCCATGAGGTTTGTCCGCAATGACATGCTAATGCCTACTTCTTTCACACATAATGAAGTTTATTTTCATTTTATTTACACTTCTTGTGCCTGTATTTGTAGGTAGCTATATCCATAGAGCCACTGAAGGTGCGCAACTGGATGCTGCCAGAAATGCCAGGATTGATAACTGACTTTGTCATCTCTCTGGATGACCGTTATCTCTACTTGGTCAACTGGCTTCATGGGGATATCAGGCAGTACAACATTGAGGACCCTGCAAAGCCTGTGTTGGCTGGGCAAGTATTTGTAGGTGGGCTTCTTCAAAAGGGCAGTGATGTTGTCTATGTGACCGACGATGACAAAGAAGAGCAGTATGCTGTGCCCCAAGTCAAGGTAAACTCTACAGTACTCCTCTTAAATCTTAATGGCTTGGTACATAAGTTACATTCTTCAGAATATCTTCTGTATCTTTTATTAAAAAATAACCAGAGTCACAATTCAATACTGGTTATATATAGTTCAACTGATGGGTGATTCAAGTACCAACTGGAACACATCCAGCTTGCAATGCTGCTATACTTATTCTCAACTAAACCGAATGATCCAATGAAACTGCAATATTTGGAACATACTCCTTCCGTCCCAAAATTCTTGTCTTAGATTTTTCTAAATAGGGATGTATCAACTCACGTTTTAGTATTAGATACATCCATATCTAGACAAATCTAAGACAAGAATTTTGGGACGGAGGGAGTATTTATTTCTAGTCACTCAACATTACTCTGACATACCATGTGTCTTGTATTCAGGGGCACCGGCTTAGAGGTGGGCCGCAGATGATTCAGCTGAGCTTGGATGGCAAGAGGGTCTATGTAACCAACTCTCTCTTCAGCCGGTGGGACGAGCAGTTCTATGGCCCTGACCTTCTCAAGAAGGGATCTCACATGTTGCAGATCGACGTCGACACCGAGGAAGGAGGGCTGACTGTCAACCCCGACTTCTTCGTGGATTTTGGCACCGAGCCTGAAGGTCCCTCATTGGCCCATGAAATGAGATATCCTGGGGGAGACTGCACCTCTGACATATGGATCTAGGACGAAGGGTGTAGGGTGCATATGCAGCTGGAGATCCATGGTGTTAAGCTCACTGTAATTAAGATGGTTTCTTCCCTGCCTGCGGTGTTGTATGTGATGTGGTATCAATTGGAATAAGTTCCTGATAGAACCTCTGACATTGGCTTCATGGGAGCTTGTGCCCTAATAAGAGTTGCCTCTGATTCTGAAATTTCTGATGCTTTTGTAGGCCTTATATCTTCTGCTTGAAATGTTCTAAACGAGAATGATTAAGCTGGAAGCAAAGTAACACATGCAATAGCCATATACAGTATTAACCAGAGATATAATGCTATTTCACCAAAATCAAATAGTATTTCTTGCAACCAACAGCATGCATGGTCTTGTAACCAAAATTATGTATGTCAGTTGATTGCTCTGCACCCGACGTACTGCCTCAGGGTAGTCGGGGTGGATCTCCTTGTAGTTCGAAGGTATTAGCTTACTAGTGCCTGTTTGGTCAGCTGGCAATCTTCTTCCCAACTGGAGTACATGTGGGAGGGAATGATGGTGCATTAGCTTACATTACACAAGCATTTAAACTCTGTACATACAGATTAGATAGTACTCCTATCAAACAAATTTAACTGGCAGAAGCTTACCCTTACAAATCGCCTTCCATTTGGTTCACCGACAAGATATATCACCCGAGTGTCGATGAGATGTAAGCTTTTGTGGGAAGCACTATCCAGTTTCGTTATCCGTCGATTTCTTCAGGTCTGGTTCCATCAGCGAGATCCGTAGGCCAGTGTTTGGTAATCAGTCATCAAAACTAGTCCCTCCGTTTCGCAATACATGACTTCCATTTATCAAAATATAGATGTACTAGACATGTTTTAGTTAATACCTCAGGGAATTAAATCTTATCTGCATTTCCAACTGAATCCACAAACCACAATATCGCGATTGGGAAGAGTACAACGATTGCATTTTATTCTTGCGTTGCTAAGATGTACTCCCTCCGTAAAGAAATACTATAAGAGCGTTTAGATATTTCTTTAAAGAGGGAGTACTGGTATATGATTCAAGCCCAAACATGAATTCCGATCATAAGCACAACAAATACATTTGGGTGAGATTCATTAGATCCTGACGTGTTGGAGCGAGGAGACGCCGTCGAGGCCCTTGGCCCTGTAGTGCCTGACCATTTCGTCCACCGTCGTGTTCCTGTACCGGGCGGTGCCGCCGTCGGCGACGATCGGCGCGAGCACCCTCGTCGACCTGTCCGTCCGGAAGAAGCAGGCCACCGACACCCTCGGCCCCGCGCTCTTGGCCACCACGCGGTGCTCCACGCTCTTGAACCTGTCGTTGGACAGGAGCTGCAGGTAGTCGCCCACGTTCACCACCAGCGCCCCCGCCACTGCCGGCACGTCCACCCACGCCGGGTTCTGCTTGTCGTCGTCGTCGACGAGCACCTGGAGGCCGCCGACGGCGTCCTGGAGGAGCACGGTGATGAAGCTGGGGTCGGAGTGCTTGGTTGTGCCCAGCGTGAGGTGCGGCTCCGGGCACGCCGGGTAGTAGTGGCAGGCGAGGCTCAGCCCCTCTAGGCACGCGGCGTCCTCCTCCAGGTGCCCTCGCCGGAGGCCCAGCGCCTCCGACAGAAGCCCGAGCAGCGTGCTCCCCAGCCGCTGCACCAGCCCTGCGAACTCTGGGGCGATTGCCCTGCACGCCGGGGGGATTTCCTCGGGCGCCGGCGGCTCCGGTGCCATATCCATGAACAGGGTGTCGCGCCAGTTGGCCGCCGGCGACTGGAACAGGTCGAAGTTGCTCTGGTACCTCACGCGCCGGCCGTGGTCACGGGTGTAGTACGGCGCCTTGGCCACCGCCGGCTCCTCGATGAAGCACCGCAGCGCCGCGAGCATCGCCGACATGGCCTCCTCCGGCACGCCGTGGTTCACCACCTGGAAGAAGCCTACCGTCTCCGCGGCCGCCTTCACGGCACCGACCGCCGATGCTCGCCCGGACGGTGTCGCGAGGCCGGCAAGGTCGATGACCGGGATGGCGAACTGATGGTCATGGTGATGCGGCGCGTCGTTGAGGGATTCGGGCGCGTGGTGGAAGATGGCGGGGACGGCCGTCGCTCCGGCGTCGACGAGGCCCTTGACGCCGGCCTTGGTGTCGTCGAACGCCTTGAGCGCACCGAGGCGGTGGTCGGAGGCCATGGGTAATTGGAGCTAGCTTCTGCAGTGTGTCGATCCTTTGAATTCAGTTTGTCTACGTGTGTGTGGTAGTGAGTGATGTAGTCGTGGCTCTTTACTGATCGTACATTCCATGATTGCTGACAGGCAGTGTATACGTCGACGTCTATTCGGATTTGCTGAAAACCAAACCAACTTTTGTGGATTGTGGAACACACATCTCAAAGCGTCAATTTGTTCGGTTGTATATTTGGTTTTAGCCTAAGCTTGCCTTCCCAAATACATTTGGCTTGCTAATATTTTGGTCAAGATTTTACTACTCAATGATTTAGCAAGCACTGGCAAGAAAAATGAACTAGGTGGGCAAAGAGGCATTGACATGCCAAAAACCATGATCCAAACCAAGAACAAGTTTATGGTCATGACTAAAATATTGGTAAAGTGCCTTTTGGCCACAATCCAACACACAACCTTCTTCCGATGCATCGTCGGCGTTTTCTTCTCTTAGCACGTGCCACCGGTTTGTCGGAAGCACCTTGTTTTTGAACACCCATTGCGAAAAAATGAACATGCATAGAAGAATAGCTAGGAGCAATGCGAGGAGGTGTCATTGGTGATGCCAGGATCTAAACCTTGTGACATCAAGTTTTAGAAAAACTTTGTATACAAATTAACAGTTTTGCTAAAGCACATCTAAGTCATATGTCATTGATCTTACATTGAGATTCGTGTGAATATTTTTTTCTCTTTTTTCTTTTTCTCTTTATACTTGATTCACTCACTTAGATGTATAATAACTAGAGCACATCTAGATATGCCCTAGACACACCCACAAATTAAACATGAACGAAAAAAGTAATGCTTTATTACAAACATATTTTGGTAGCAGCTATTTGTGATCATGCATATTTTGGTAAGTACCCAGCTTCGGCACTAATAGGCTGAAGTACATCGGTTTCAATATATGTAACAAGATAACAATACATGGAATCATCGGCTATATATTCTATTGTGCAAACTAGACTTGATACTATTTCATTGTTGATACTATTTCATTTCAGAGAATGCTCGCAGGTTGCCGAATTCCGTTCCTCCCCTCCCCCCGAGCTCGGCCCCCCGCGTCGCCCTCCCCGAGCGAGGCGATCGGGGCGGCTCCCCTCTCCTCCCCTCCCCGCGAGTCGCCGCCCCCTTCCCCTCGCCGCTGCCGCCGACGGGCGCGGCTGGGCGTTGCTCGCGCGGCGCCCCGCAGTCCGTCGGTGGCGGCCCCCCTTCTTCCCCCGTCGCTGGACCCCGATTCGGGCGTGCGGTCCTGGCGGCGGAGCGCTTCGGCCGGCGGCGTTCCGGCGCGGATCTGGACGTCGGCGGTGCGGTGGCGTTGTCCCCTGGCGGCGGCGGCCGGCCGCGCCCGGTTGGCCCAGATATAGGCCCCACGGGCCCGATCTGGGTTAGGGTGGGCCTGCTGGGGGGGGCTGCGGTGGGTTGTTCTCCGGTGGTTCTGGCAAGCTCCTCGCGACAGGGACGGCGGCTGTTGTGCCACGACTGCTGCAGCATGGCAGCGGAGCTTCACGGGCCCGTCCAGGGCTCGGCCGGACATTTGGTCTGGTGTGCATCTGCTGCTACGCCCGGTCTGCTACCGCCTAAGTCGGTGGAGGTTGTTCCCTCCCTCATGGCTGCGGTGCTGCTGGTCTTTGTCTACGGGTGTCTCATTTGGGATCCGGCCGGCCTCACTTCGTTGGCCGTGGTGAGTCGACGGCGGTGTCCTCGTGACTGTGTTGGCGCATGTTGGTGGGCGGCAGGTGTGGTGGAGCCGAAGGCTGGTCCTGGGTGGTGGGCGCGAGGGGTCGGGAGAAATCCATCTCGGGCCTTGCCGGCACCGACGCGGTGACGCCTGTGGGCGCCGCCATCCTTCTTGAAGGGCGTCGGGTGACCCTCTCCCCCACTACCCTCCGTGTACCGGGAGAAATCTTAGGATTCGTCCGGGCAGCAGCGTCGTCATCGTCGCATCCCTTCGTGAAGGTGGTGCTTGGTACACGGCAACTCGGTGGCTTTGGAGCGTGGTGGTTATCTTCGGTGGGCGCAGCGGTCGCAGGGTGCCATAGCTTTCGTTGATCCGGCGTTGTTGACATTTCATCTCTTATTTTCTCTTGTATTTTTATTTGGGCGTGCTTGTGCTGTTAGCCTCAGCGTTGATCGGAATGTTCTATCAGGTGGTTGCTATATCTATATAACGGGGTAAAAGCCTATTTCTTCAGAGAATGCTCGCAATTGCGGGCGTGGCGATCAGCAAAATCAATGCTAGCTTCATCACAAGAAATACTAAAGTAAAACGTGTATATTTCTTTGCCTCAACTAGTTTTCTATAAAGATCACTAACCTTTTTCAAATTGGAGAGTCTTGAATCATCACAAACGTTTTCAAGGAAGTTGTCAAGTTGGACGCTTACCTCCACCGCTAATCTCCAAGCTGCAACATGTTTCCTAGTGCATGACGGGGTAATCCATGTGCGCAACAATCTTTTTTGTAATTTATCATTCAGTCGACTTCTTTTCATTTTTATGCCACAAATTGAGGCATAAGCTCTTGTAAACCGTAGTTTATTGGTACCAACATTCACAATCTATCATCACATATAATCAATAAAAGCTCGTAAGAAACTACGGGAAAGTATCAGGTGATACCAACTCTTACATGCTCCCATTCTACCAATTTTAAAAATTCAAATTTAAATGTTTTAAAAAATCATAAAAATGGGAATGCTCAGATTATATGTGTCCAAACCCCTAATAAATTTAGATCAGACTCAAAATACACATTGAGGAGGATGGGGCGTCGACCCGTTGGCTGGACAGCTGGGGTAGCTGCCAGCCCAGCCGAGTTCAAGCCTCGGCTTTGACGCGTGGTGCTCGCAGAGTTTCTTCTGTAAAAAAAATGCCAACAAGGGTTAGCCCTTGGGTTGGTCTTATTTTTAAAAAAAATACACATTGAGGAAAATGAGATGAATGATGTCAAAAGAAGACAAAACCAAAAATGGCACTATTCACACCTGAATTTCCCTTTTTTGTTTCTCCATCTGTATTTTGAATTTTTATTTGAAAAGTTTAGGCATTGTAGACACATGTCTAGTGAATACTCGTGATTTTTTTTTAGAATTTGTGAAACATCTAATTTTTTTAATTGGTATCATGGGAGCATGTAAGGGTTGATATCACCCGATATTTTTCCCATGAAACTACGATGATATACCATTAAGCTTCCGACATTTGACACTTTTGACGATATGAACAAATGATAAGCCTACAAAGATCTTTGAGGTATTCCATCTTAGATGTTGCTGACATGAACCATACGACGAGTATAAGCGCTCCTGAGCAACACACTCGTGGACTCCAGCTCCTCCAGCTGGAATCTAGCTCCTCGTACGATCAAAGGAGTGGTTGTGCCTTACTATAGCTTGTCTCACCACAAGCGTCGTTACTAATAGCCCGACCCAAGTAGCTTCATGAAGGTTAGTTTATTTTTCTTCTGTGTTTTTTCATGCGTTCGTTTTTATATTTTGTTCATATTTTCTTAAGTTTACCCTAACCATATATTCCAATACTTAAATTTACCTAAAAGAAGCACGAATTTGAAAAATATTAACCCAATATAAAAACTTTACTACTGTAGTTTAAAAAAATGTTAACCCAGTATAGCTTTTACAAAATGTGTGCCCGTTCCAGAAAAATGTATGTGACATTTAAAAATATTTATACAATGTAAAAAAATGTTCAGGTAATTCAAATAAATCGTATCATTCAAAGAATTATTACATTTTTTAAAATGTAATTAGTTTCAAAAAATATGTTCATGATATTTAAAAAATGTTTATACAAAGTAAAAAAAAAGTTTACATAGTTTTAAAAATGGTTTATATCATTAAATAAAATGTTATAACATGTATTTGGAATATGTTTAACACATATTCAGAATATATATTCAAAACCATGTATATGAAAAATAATCATGTCTAAAAAATGTTTTGGATATATACGAAAAATGGACATGTGTATAGAAAATAGGCATGAAAACATATGTTGGAAAAAATGTTAATCATGTACTTGAGAAATGTTCAACGTATATAAAATGTTCTTGATGTATACTAAAATGTATAACGTGTATGAAAATATAGACATGTGTTTAAAAATAAAAATGTTATTTTTGAAGAAAGAAAAGGGATTTGGACAGCGGCGGCTCCCCTCTGTCGACGACCTCGGTTGTCGGTGGTGAGGGGGGTCGCCTGTTCCACGCGCGTGGTTAGTTTTAAGCACTAGTAAGCGTGCACGTACAACACACGTCTAAACTATTGATATATTTTTACTAGATGAGGATACCCTCGGTATCTTCATTATTATAATGCACACAACCATCTAAACTAATTATATATAAGCAATATTTGTCTATTATAAGTTGGCTTTTGTCCGTTTGCCATGTGATGAAAAGAAAAATGATGATATTAGAAATCCCCATGCTGTAAGATGAGTTTGTCTAAGATCACACAATCTCAAAGTTCTTTGTTGTCTTCGCCATTTTCATAGAGCATTCTCATTATCCAATTTCGAGTCAACTAAAATGATAGCAATTTTTTGTTATGATGTGTGTCATATGCTCCCGCCAGATAGCTGAATAACTCGGAGAATATAGTACGCATATTTAATTGTCAAATAATAAACAAAATGTGTTTCGGCAATGGTTTTGGTCCTGAATGAAATATACATGTTCAAGCTGCAAAATCAACAGACGAATCCAAGACTACATGAAGTTTTAACACCCATAAAACCACAAGATTATCGACATATGTGATAACAAAATTTTGATTAGACATATTTCAGTTTAATCAAATGAAAGAAAATTCAATAGAAAGATTTTGGTAGCTTCAGATTGTAAATTAAACTCCCGCAAGGAAATTGTAAATTAAACAGCAAACACATAGGGATGGACAACAACGGCCGTAATCTCCTCACTGCGCTACGCAACATATTGTCATTGTGGATGTGTGACCGGCATCAGGGTCACTTCACATCATATTCCCGGCCCGCAGCCGGAGCCCATCCTGTTGTTGCGAGATCTGCCTTGTCAACGGTCATGTAAACCACAACATAATGGTTCCGATTTCTTCCAGTTTCTTGTGCTGTGATAGAGAAGGTCGTGCTGCGGGCAGGGGACTCCTGGACTGGTTGTGTTGGTTCGAGAGTTATTTCCAGTTTTTTGTCGTGTGGAGAAGCTAGTGCCATCGAATTATTGGTATAGGAATGTTGTGATACAATAGCATGACATGCATTTTCATAACCCTATAAGAGCAAAAATTATGGACGATAATAAACAGGATCATACACTATGCATAGCGTTAGACCGCGTCGTCCGGACGGGCGACACGGGAGGGGATCTCGATCCGATTTCTCTGCGACCTCCCTCTCCGATCTCTCTCCCTCGCCGCTGCCGGACGACACCGCGGGGCAAAGCCCATGCGGCCGACGGTGGCGGCGGGGCCCTGGTGGTCCGCGGCAGCGGCTAGCAGTGAGCAGCAGCGACCGGAAATTCATGGCGGCACGGCATCAATCTACGAGCAAAGATGGATGTACGTACTGCTTGCTGCAGCTATTGCAGACTTGCAGTAGCGACAACAGGCAGCAACAGTACACAAGAAGTGGCAGCGGCCACAGCTGGGCGAGGACCACCGGACATAGGCGTCATTGCAATCTGGAAGGCGGTTCTCGTTGCATCACGTGGTCAGGGCAATGCACCACTCGCCGGCAAGATGGAGCGATTCGGGATGCATCGCTTGCCGGTAAGATCAAGTGGGAGGCCTCGTCGCCGCTCTCCCGATGGGATTCGGTCTGTGCACGCGTGCAGTAGTGTTGCCCCCGAGCGGCACACCGGTGGCTTCAGGCATAGTAGCCGTTTGGGCCGCACACGCGTCTATGGTGTCGGTGGTGTCAGCTCTCCTCCGTAATGCGTGTTGTAGCTGTACCGGCAACGTACCTGACAGAGTCTAGTTCGCTCAGAAGCCGTGATCCCGTGATCTAAGATTTGCCAATGCCATGGCAGCCATCCGTGTACCCGTGAGGCGATCCTCCGCTTGGACTCGCGGGTGACGTGCCGTGAACTTACATTACTGGTAAGGGCGGCAAAGCAAGAGGCGGCGTATGATGGTGTCGTCTGATACATATCTATCACCGGCTGCCGCTTGTGAGGATGATGCGATGCTGCCAGAGCGTCCCAAGGGATTTTGGCGATGCCGATGACCTTTCACTTTTGTTAGTGGCCTTATCGCGTGTGCAATGCTGCTGGAATAGCGAAAAGTGGAAGCGACAACATAAGATGACTTCGGTTTTGGTGGTGCTTCTCAGGTACCCAGTCTCGAGCTTCGGGGTGAAAATCCTATGTGTGACCCTGGTCTATTATACCTGGCAATGGCGATGGTTTCCATCGTTATCTTGTTGAAGACATTGCTTGGATCGTGCTCAGACTTTATCTCCAGGATGAAAGCCCATGATCTAGCCTTCAGTGGTTGGAGCAGGCAACGACGACACTTGAGTATCGTTTCCATCCTGAAGACGTTGCTTTTGGAGGACATTTATCGTAGTCCTTGTATTGTCAAGTGGTGGTTGGTGCCCATGGCCGTTGTTGTTTTTCCTCGTTTACTGCCTTGATTGCTTCTTTTTTCCTCTTCATCCCAGGCATAGTTTTGGTTTTGTATGACTTTGCTATCTGCTAGCAGGATTGTGTGTGTGTGTGTTAGTATTTGCTGTGTGCAAGTTATACAAAGATCGGGTGTGTGTTCATAGTGCATGTATCCTCTTGATGTTACATTATGAATCAATAAAAAACGCCCTTTATCGAAAAATACAAATAACATATAACTAATTTTGCCCGAGGAAAATAAAAATAACGACCGGGCATGACTCTAGATAGCAGATATAAAAAACCATGTGGAAAAAAAGGAAGCCTCTGCAGTTTAATCATAACAATTGATTATTAGCATCAGATTATTAAACCATTCACTAACCTCTAGAAGGACAGAGAAAGTTGATAGAACATCAGTATTTTGGTGTGCCTTTTAAGCAGCTTCAATCTACGAAAGATATTTCCTGAAAAAAAAATCTACAAAAGATATGTCATGCTAGCAATCTACTACTTCCTAAGAGCATCTACAGCCATATATGACAAATCCGGCCCCTCAAACGCGCGCGGACGCGCCGGGCGCATCCGCGGGCAGTGATCGGGCACACCTCAAATTTGCCGTCCCGTATTCGCGTATCTCATATCTTGCGTCTTATATCCATATTATCTATGTACACGTTGATCTATCCTACGTGATCAGACGACGGACAACAAAATTGAGCTGTAAAGGAACACAAGATCGGCTGCAAATAGACATAAACACACTTCACCACATCCAAAAGATCACAGTTCATCCACGGACAAGTTCATAAACTTCTACAACTTAAACTGTATAAACATTGAGGAGGAGGGGGGGGGGGGCAGAATAACCACTTCCTTGCCCTTCCGGTCACAGGCGCAACTATAGGCGTCCGAGGTTGGTGGAGGATCTTGGTCGTCCGACGACAAGGTGCCGATGTCGCCGTCGTTGGAGTCGGAGTCGAAGAGCACTACAAGAAATATGTCAACTTGTAACCCTCACTATTGGTCTCTGAAAGGTCATATTTTTCATTTACGGCCTTTTTGTGACCAAAACCAGAAGGTCAAAAGCTGGCGGTCGTAAACTGAAATTAGTGACCTTCTTTGTGATATGTAAAAGGTCGTTGGTTCCACGACCAAATTTTTGGTCACTAGCAACCTCCTCAGGCCACGTAGGCATCCAGCATGGCAAGCTGATGTGGCACAAGATTCAGCCCGGTCCAATTCAGTGTCTATATGGGCCGAGCCCATTAATTCAGCCTTTTTAGTTATCATTTTTTTGTCATTCTGCTCTACTACATGGGCCTGGCCTAATATTTCAGCCTTTTTTGTTTTCGGATCAAGGCCTTTCTGGCTCAACGGTTCGTAATTTTTTAGGAGATGGGTCCATTACTCAAATGGGTCCTGATTGTCATGTTCTAATATGTGGGTCCATGTTTTCAATTCATCGGTAAATAAATAACCAATATTCAAATCAAAACAACCAGAAAGCACAGATAATACTTCAAATAACAGCCAAAATAAGTCTGTTACATCATATAACTTAGATACAATGGTAATCACAGCCACAAGCTCTACAAGTCTCTACAAGTGTAATCACAACCACAAGATCTACAAGTGCCCTTTGACAGCTTCGAGTGGCCCTTCGGTTTCTATCAGTCCCGATTTGAGGAACACACCAGGCTTCACGGTCTTCTCCATAGTGTCGACCAAGATCTCACCCTTCATCGGCATCAGAGTGATGCACCTGAACATGGCAGGGAAAAGGATTACCTGCCAAAAGCCAAATTTATACAAGATATCACCCTTTCAGTGGTGCAGAATATCAGAGAACCGTGCTTCAGCATTATAGGGCATGGAAACATAAAATGCAATTTTTTCACAAAGGGCGTACAATCGCAAATTTAGCAAATTTACTATCCAGAAAATTAAATTAGAAAAAACGAATGAAACAGTGAAGTGCATGTCAGCCTTGGTGTTTCTACTTCCTACAAATGACTGAGACCATGGTGTTTCAACCTTTTGTAGAACACTATTCTATAACAATATATATTGAGCATGCTACAGCAGAAGCTTGAATTTATGGTTTCTATACTTCTACATTTACATCCTCACTAATATAGACCTTTTTGCTTCATACAGTACACGGCAATAGGAGCAAAGTTCTAATAAATTCATTACAGGCTTGCCAAAAAATGACTAGTTACCTACACACCAGGGAACATGAACTTGAGAGGTTGATATCAAGGCCTATCAACTACATCATATATATATATATATATATATATCTGTGTGTGTGTGTGTGTGTGTGTGTGTGTGTGTGTGTGCATTAAAAAACAAGGCCATATGGCCGACCAATGCATCATAATTATCAGTTTTAAACACTACAGGACCAGAAAGTAGGTGGTGCTTCAAGTTTTAAAACTCAACCATTCATCATTAATAGTAGCAATTTAATCTTACTAAAGGTAGGGGCATGTACAACGGGAGAGCACACTACAGCCAGAACTTACATGCAAAGATCCTGGAATTTTATGCACAACAGCAGCAGATTAGCTATATGAACACAATACCAGAATTTTATGCAACGTGAGAGCACACTACAGCCATAACCTACACACTACTACTCAACTACTGTACGTGCATAGTACTCTGTCAGTAAGCAGCAGAGGAGATTTAAAAGGAAGGACCATGTGTGTGTGTGTGTGTGTGTGTAGAAAACACACACAAAAAACTGAATATCACTAGTCACCCTGCAGACAACAAGTTTCAGATGTTAAGAACAGATCAACATGTTGAGCAGTTAGGGAATCACGAGAAGGAAGTGGGAGGGTGGATCACGATGGTCTCACCTTGCTGTCTGCAGGGCAAGGTATGCCCCCTCCTTGCTACCAGGGAAGGCATGCCCCCTTGGCGGCGTACTGGTAAGCCAGTTGCTGCATGCAGAAGAGAAGATCCCAAGTTGTTTGGAGTTAACAACGAAAGTACTGTATAATGTTTAGAACATGTATATTCAATATGACAAGTAGAAAAGCAGAGTTCTAGCAGAGTAGCATAAGAAGCAGAGGAATTCTGATTCTGTAACAAGAGGAAACGGAGTTGTCATGTGCAACAAGAGGAATTCTGATTTTGTAACAAGAGGTAGAATTAGCATCACTAGCTATGTTGTTGTTGTTTGCATATTACATAAGTAGTTGTCTGCCTAAGCAAATAGAGAGGTATATGCAGCAAGAACACGCAATGTGATGACAGTATGAGTGCACTATAACTCTGGAAGTAAAAAGAACATAAATTCATTTGGGTTGATTTGTACACAGCCAAGAAAAACTTCTTACAAATAAATTCATGGAAGCATATCATCCTTTTAGTCCCTCACCCATATCTCCTAGTAGTATTACATAATGCCTAGTGAGTGATCTAGCAATGCACTGTACAAGAGAGTATATATGTGTACAGATTCCTGCAGCCAGCTTCTATCAGTAACATGCATGTATATATTGAAGTAAACGTAACAGAGTATCTTTGGAAACATTCAAAATATATTCAATGTTGGAGCTGCATCTTACAACTCAAGGAGCCACATGAAATCCATGGAAGGACCTTACTGCGACAATTCACTTGTATAGTCCTGCCTCATGTGCATAATGCTGTTGCAAACAAAATTGTTGGTAAAGTTGCATAAATACAAGTGTCTAAGTTAGAAATCACTGGAGTGTCAGACTCATGCATCTAACAACAGGCCCATCCATTTGCAACAGGCAAGTACTCCCAAAACCCTTTGTAAACTGAGAACACCTAGGCAGTAAGCACTAAGCACAAAGACAACAGGATTGAGCTATTCACATGCTCATGGCATACTTAGGAGATTAGTGTTGAATACAATGTCTTGCATTTACTGAGAAAAACATATACAATGCCATTTACTGAAGCTGTGTGTAAACATGACTAAGCTTGATAGATACAGGGAAGAAAAAAACTGAATAAGATAGCAGTTAACGACCTTATAGATTTGAATGGAAACCCATAGCAAGCATATATAAAAATTATCGGGGTTGGTGGGATGGATGAGCTGTTCGCAGCTCACATAGGACGATGACAAGAACCTGCAGACCGCGAAGGCAAGAAGGTCAGAGAAGGAGCCCACCAGAGCAACAATCGAATGAAGCAGGACATCTGGTAGGTCTGCCCAACCTTGATGTCCAGAAATGGCGAGGACGCAACACACATCAGCCCTTTCTTGCATTCTGCAGGTTGCAGCTTCTCTGCGAAAAATTATGAATTCAGAGAAGAATATCAGTACTAGAAGAATATGAAGTGGATGCTAAGGATTAAAATAGACTGTGTGCAGTGGCCGTAAGCATCGATTGTGGAAACAGTAGCACTGGCTACTACGGCTACAGCGACGCCAAGCAATTCAACGAAGCAACGACCACCATACAGAGCTAAGGACTGACTACTACGGCTAGTAAGTGTTCGTAAATCAAAACAGATCATTCCAAACTGTTATAAGGTCATACTGGATAATAGAGATCGCAATTATTCTAACTGAACTACACAAGAGTACGTCTTCTGCAGCACAGCACAAAAGAAAATTTTGTTACTCCGGAATAACAAAAAAAACTACAATCACGCATCTGAAACAAAGTAAATAAGTGTAGCTGTGCACAATCAGGCGCGCTGTAGTGTACTAAACTCTACTCGAGCGTAGGCAATGGCACTGAATCAGCCAACGAACGAACCAGAGCACATTAACCAAACCGCCATCCCCCCGTGCACTGCAGCGAGGTCAACCGGGCGCAGCGGCATGTGAGGTGCGAAACAAAGGGGCTGAGCATGAATGATCCTTGGCCAGTTGTGAGCGCCCGCTGCCATGGAACCGGCCACCACAAATCCGGCGCCACCACAGCGGCCGGCCGCAGATCTCAGGCTCGCGGCGGGGCGCCAGGGCCCTGATCTCGCAGATCCGCGCGTGCGGCCGCGGTGGCCATGCTCGTACGCGAGCGGACCCGGAGCTCAGCTCGCGGAGAGAACACAGGGATGCGTGTGGTTAGTTACCTTCAGGCTCGGCGGCGTCGTGGTCGGCGTCGGGGCGGTCCTGCGGGGGCAGCGGGGAGGAGAGGGGCGCGCGCTTGGGCGCGGACTAGGGCGAGGAGGCGTAGGGGGAGCCCGGGGCCTCCATCTTCTACCGGCGGCGGGGGGCGGGGCGGAGGGGTCGGCGGGCTTGGGCTGCACAGACTCCTCCAAGTCCGGCATCCGGAGGGATCTGGGAGTGCTTGTTGTCGCTGTGAAGTGCGGGGAGAGAGAGAGAGGGGTTGCAGGAGAGGAGAGATGGATGTGTTGGGCGATCCGTCTGGGGTGGGAGAGAGGCGGGTGGGAGAGAAGTGGAGGCCGTCGGCGGCGAGCTGTGGCGGCGTGCGGAGGGAAGGAGGCACGGCTCGGGTGCGGCGCGAGGAAAGCTAGTGTTTGGACGAGGGGGTGAGACGGGCGAGGGGTGAGAGTGTGAGGGGGATGAGGGCTGCCGTCGGATCCAGCGGTATCCAACGGTGTTGGAGGCATGATCCATGTGAGAGGCTTATAGACCAATCAAAACGCAGTAAACACTTTAAAGATGTTATGACCATCTAAATTAGTCGTAATTTAATAAAATTAAGTTTTTTTACAAGAAAAGCATTGTCTATTTTTCGAGCAACAATGATTGTTTTTTATGAAAGAACTACCAAATATTTGTTGCAAAATGACACCACATCATTTTTAAAAATTATTAGACCACATTTTATGTCCAATTTAGCTGGAAACGAGTCAATTTTTAAAGTACAGCCGCTTGATAGATTGCTCTTTAATTTTTCTAAAAAACATTTCTAGGTATAAAAATATCTATTTCATTAGAGATACTCCGAAAGTTTTGCAAGATTCAACCCCTAGCTATGAACGGTCATGCTTATCGTTTTGATCGCATTTTGAAACGGGCATAGGAAATTCAAAAAAATCAAAAAAAATGTAAACCTTCGCATTGTGTCATTATATATGACCTAGTTATCAGCAAAAATAAAAAACTTGGAATACATCAATTAGTTTGAAAAGGTGTTCTCATAAATAAGCTATCATGTATGAAGATTCATAGCTTTTCAAGTGAGATGACCAATGTTATGGCAATATTTATGGAATAGTTTGTTTAAATGATCTCATATTGTGCAAAAAGGTGCATCTTGAAAAATGGTAAACAATGTTGTCAAAGGGAGTTTTCATTTTCTTTTCACCAAAAAATCATTTTCCATTATTCGAGTGCCCAAAATGAGTTTTTTGTGAAGGACCTACCATATATTTGTTGCAAATTTGGACCAAATCAATTTTATAAAACCTTAGTCCATATTTAATGTAAAATTGACAAAATGGTTGGGTGTCAAAAGTTTTGATCCACCTCTGGTGAAAAAGACAAATTTTCGCTGATCCAGCTGGAAGTGGGTCAAATTTGAACTGCAGCCGCCTCATAGTTTACTCTTTTTTTTTCCAAAAATCATTTCTAGGTACATAAGTATCTATTTAATCATAGAAACACCAAAAGTTTTCCAAGATTCAACCACTAGCTAGGAACGGTCAAGCTCGTCGTTTTGACCGCATTTTGAAATGGGCATAAAAAATTCAAAAAAAACAAAAAATTGCAAAACCTTCGCATTGTGTCATTATATGTGACCAAGTTATCAGGAAAAATAATAAACTTGTAATACGGCAATTCTTTTTAAAAAAGTGTTCTCGGAAATGAACTATCATGCGTGAAGATTCATGATTTTCAAGCCAAATGATCAATCTTATGGCCACATTCATGGCATAGTTTGTTCAAATGATCTCATATTGTGCACAAGGGTGCATATTGGAATGACAAACAATGTTGTCTAAGGGAGTTTTCATTTTCTTTGCACGGAAAATTCATTTTCCATTTTCCGAGTGCCTGAAATGAGTTTTTTTTTGTGAAAGACCTACCATATATTCGTTGCAAAATTGGACCTAATCAATTTTATAAAATACTAGTCCATATTTAATGTATAATTGACAAAATAGTTGGGTGTCAAAAGTTTTGATCCACATCTGGTGAAAAAGACAAATTCCCACTGATTCAGTAGGAAGCGGGTCAAATTTGAACTGCAACTGCCTATAGTTTGCTCTTTATTTTTTCCAAAAATCATTTAGAGGTACATAAGTATCTATTTAATTAGAGAAACGGCAAAAAAATTCCAAGATTCAACCACTAGCTAGAAATGGTCATGCCTGCCGTTTTGACCGCATTTTGAAACGGGCATAAAAAATTTAAAAAAATCAAAAAATTGGGAAACCTTCGCATTGTGTCATTATATATGACCAAGTTTCCAGAAAAATAATAAACTTGTAATACGACAATTATTTTAAAAAAGTATTCTCAGAAATGAGCTATCATGCATGAAGATTTATGGCTTTCAAGCCAAATGATCAATCTTATGGCTACATTCATGACATAGTTTGTTCAAATGATCTCATATTGTGCCCAAGGGTGCATCTTGGAATTCCAAACAATGTTGCCTAAGGGAGTTTTCATTTTCTTTGCACGGAAAATTCATTTTCCATTTTCCGAGTGTCCGAAATGAGTTTTCTTTGTGAAGGACCTACCATATATTTGTTGCAAAATTGGACCAAATAAATTTTCTAAAATACTATGCCATATTTAATGAACAATTGAAAAAAATGGTTGGGTGTCAAAAGTTTTGATCCACCTCTGGTGAAAAAGACAAATTCCAGCCGATTCAGTAGGAAGAGGGTCAAATTTGAACTGCAGCTACCTTATTGTTTGCTCTTTATTTTTTCCAAAAATCATTTATAGGTACATAAGTATATATTTAATCATAAATACATGGTTTGGTGGTGATACGTCGAGGTTTGGATGTGGCCCAGGGCCCCAACTCCAAAGCGCGTAAACTCGCATGCCCGCCGCGTGGTCACCACGTGACCTTGACGTTAACATGCGTTCTAGGAGGCCTAGGCATGTCTAGTGGGTTGGGCACTCCCCAGGTAGGTGCTAGGAAGAAAATTACAACATAATAATCTCACGAGGAGACTGACCTATGCTCAAAGATGAATTAGCAGTCAAGTGTTTGATTAGCGGTACGGGAAATGCACATGGCCAATGGGCGTGAGTTTTGGCTGAGGGTGATCATCTACTAAGGAGAATGTCTTCACAAATTGTCAGCTCAAAAGGAGGAGCCTAGGTGGTACTTTCTTTGCAAAGTACCACACTTGACAAAAATATGAATGTTGAAGCTGGGCTCAAAATAATGAATGGATTGAGCTCAAATTCGGTGGAGGATGGTTATTTGGGCATAGGAAAGCACTTTAGAAAATTGATACCATTTGGACATGCCAAAGTAGTACTTCCTTCACAATGCTCTTCTATGGACAGAAACTTGGGAAAACTAGTGAGAGAGATTGGATGAATGAAATGATCTCAAAATTGGTGTAGGTAAGTTACATAGGTATGGTCATGCGCTGGTAAATTTTCAGATAATTTGGGTAAGCCTAGCTTGTACTTACTTCACAAAGCTTCTCTTGAGGTAGAAACTTTGGAAATTTCCTGAGAATGATTTACTAGGAAAATGGAGCTGAATATTATCATGTCGCAATGATTTGGGTATGGAAGAGTGCCCAAAGAGTTTGAGGGTAATAGGAGGGGTCTAGACAACACTTGCTCAATCTGGCCATAAAATATAAATTGAACCTGGGCTCACATAGATGATTTGACTGAGCTGCAATTTGGAGGAGGGTGATAATTTGGGCATATGAAAGAACTGTATAAATTTCATGTCATTTGGATATATGAAAAGGGTACTTCCTTCACAATGCTTCTAGGTGGACAAAAACTTTAGAAATTTGCCGAGGAAGATTTGCTAGGAAAATGGAGCTGAATTTTGTCATAAAGCAATGATTTGGATAGGAAAGGGTGCCCAACAATTTCGAGGGCAGTTAAGGATATATAAATAGCACTTCCTTCACAAAGTGCTGTTGTGAACAGAATAGGAAAATAAATATTGTTGAATTATTTTTGAACTAGGCAAGGAAGGATTTTTACATATTTGATGAAGATATAACCCAAAGAATTTATGAGATTTTTTGGGGAATTTTGGTAATGACGAAAATATAGGTTGCTTCACAACCTAGGGCAAAAATTGATACATGAACATGACACATAGGCAAAACTGATGAGGTGGTGCCTAGTCATAGCAATAAGTACTAATGCATCCACGTTCACAACCTCATGAACTTTTATATGGCTCGTAATCAGGTAGAAATAAGGTCATGGACCACTCTTGTCTGCTTTGTGACCATTTGGTGTAAGGCAATTCAGGGTTTGAGCCCTTCCAAGCAAAATGGCCGTGGATTTACGACCAATTCAGGTAGGGTCACTAAGAGAAAGTCGCTAGTTGACATATTTCTTGTAGTGGAGGACGATGAGCCCTTTCATCCGACGGACCGCCCTGTCCTGCTCCCGCTTTAGCCTTGCCACCCGAGCCTTCTCCGTCGCTGCCTCCTTCGCCTCGCGCTCCGACTGCTCAATGGCTAGCCGGAGCGCCTTAGCGTTCTTCCGTCGGAGGCGGCGAGCGTCCGTCTCCGCCGTCGTGAGGGAGCGGAGGTACACCCAGGCGAGGAGACACACATCCTCGTCGGCGTCCGACTGCGTCCCGTGGCGGCGGCACACAGACTGCTCCGCTGCCTCCCTTTTCCGTGCGCGCCTCCACTCGCGGTGCATGCCTCCAACTCCGGAGTTCGCATGTGACCCGGAGGCGCGGGCACAAGCACCCAGCGGTGGCCGCGTGCAGGAGCGGACGACGGGAGAAGGAGACGACGCAGACTGCATTGACCGGGCGTTGTTGCGCGCGGGTCGGGAGGATCCAGCTCCACGTCCGCGTTGCACCGGCCCGGGAGGTGCGGCGACGCTCTAGATCCGGAGTTGCCGCCAGTCTCGACCTTGGACCGCTCTAGCGCAATGCGGAAGGCCATCTCCTCCTCGTAGTCGAGCTCCGAGCCGGAGTCGCTGTCGGATCTGCTCATGGTGGTGGATGGGATTGCAACCGGAAAGGGAGAGGGGTGGACGGACGGAGCGAGAGAGGGAGAGAGTGAGCTAGGTTTGAGCTCGCCGCCCGGATTGAGCTTTTTTGCGGGGTCCGTGGTGGGCCGGACCTGTCAAACAGATGCGCCCGGGCGTGTCCGGGCCGCTCCATATCCGCCCTATATTTGGGCTAGATATGAGGGATGTCGGTCAGTCCGGATGATTGAGGTCCGTTTAAGAAGTCCGGTTGGATCGAATTTTTGTGACCGGGCAGTGACCGGACGGCCTGTTCGGACGTTTGAGACGGGTATGAAAGACCTGGTTGTAGATGCTCTAACATCTTACATTTTGAGATAGAGGAAGTAATATACTAATCTCCGGATCGGAAATAAAAACTGCATCGATCAAACAAGGGGACATAAAAATAAATTTAATAGAAACATAATACAAACGCACTGTCTATTTCTAGTTGTCCATATTCTACTAATGATACAAGCACGAAGTCAATCTTATTTGGAAAAACAACACCCCCTAGTTGAAAAACAACAGCCCGAACTCTTGTACATCAACAAATTGTTGGATAATCAGATCATTCATTCATACCATGATTCAAGCCCAAACAATAAGTCCGATCATAAGCACGACAAATACATTTGGGTGAGATTCATTAGATCCTGACGTGTTGGAGTGAGGAGACGCCGTCGAGGCCCTTGGCCCTGTAGTGCCTGGCCATTTCGTCCACCGTCGTGTTCCTGTACCGGGCGTTGCCGCCGTCAGCGACGATCGGCGCAAGCACCCTCGTCGACCCCTCCGCCCCGAAGAAGCAGGCCACCGACACCCTCGGCCCCGCGCTCTTGGCCACCACGCGGTGCTCCACGCTCTTGAACCTGTCGTTGGACATGAGCTGCAGATAGTCGCCGACGTTCACCACCAGGGCCCCCGCCACTGCCGACACGTCCGCCCACGCCGGCTGCTGCTTGTCATCCTCGACGAGCACCTGGAGGCCACCTACGGCGTCCTGGAGGAGCACGGTGAGGAAGCCGGGGTCGGAGTGCTTGGTGGTGCCCAGTGTCAGGTGCGGCTCCGGGCACGCCGGGTAGTAGTGGCAGGCGAGGCTCGGCCCCTCTAGGCACTGTGTGTGTTCCTCCAGGTGCCCTTGCCGGAGGCCCAGCGCCTCCGGCACCAGCCCGAGCAGCGTGCTCCCCAGCCCCTGCACCAGCCCCGCGAACTCCAGCGCGATGGCCCTGCACGCCGGCGGGATCTCCTCGGGCGCCGGCGGCTCCGGAGCCATCTCCATGTACAGCGTGTCACGCCAGTTGGCTGCCGGCGATTGGTAGAGGTCGAAGTTGCTATGGTACCTCACCCGCCGGCTGTCGTCCCGGGTGTGGTACGGCGCCTTGGCATCCGCCGTCTCCTCGTTGAAGCCCCGCAGCGCCGCGAGCATCGCCGACAGAGCTGCCTCCGGCACACCGTGGTTCACCGCCTGGAAGAAGCCCACCGTCTCGGCGGCCGCCTTCACCGCGCCGACCGCCGAGGCTCTCCCGAACGGTGTCGCGAGGCCGGCGAGGTCGACGACTGGGATGGCGAACTGGTGGCCATGGTGATGGGGCGCGTCGTCGAGGGATTCGGGCGCGTGGTGGAAGATGGCGGGGACGGCCGTGACTCCCGCGTCCACGAGGCCCTTGACGCCGGCCTTGGTGTCGTCGAACGCCTTGAGCGCGCCCAGGCGGTGGTCGGAGGCCATGGGTAATTGGAGCTAGCTTCTGCAGTGTGTCGATCCTTTGAATTCAGTTTGTGTACGTGTGTGTGGTAGTGAGTGATGTAGCCGTGGCTCTTTACTGATCGTACAGTACATTCCATGATTGCTGACAGGCAGTGTGTACGTCGACGTCTATCCGGATTCGCTGAAAACCAAACCAACTCTTGGCACTAATAACCAAGCCCATCCGACACTGGAAAAGTTAGATCGAGTCCTTATGAGCAGTGATTGGGAGGATCTCTTCCCTCAAGTTAATGTTAGGAAGATTGTTAGAGACGTTTCAGACCATAATGCTCTTTTGCTGTCCTCTGATAACCATGTTGAGAGTCCCACAGCAAAGAGAGTTTAGATTTGAAATTAGTTGGCTCAAATCTGACGATTTCCTATCCTTGGTGGAGAAGATTTGGAACCAGTATGTTAAAGCTACAGATCCTATTGATGTGTTAAATATCAAATTAAAACGCTTCAAGAAGTTCTTTAACGGTTGGGGCTCTAACAAGTTTGGGCATGAGAAGATTAGAAAAAAGAACATAAGAGAAGAGTTAGCCATTATTGAGAAGGAAGAAGAAGGAGGAATGATAGATCCAGTCATGTTTTGCAGGAAGACTGAATTGTTAGTGTAATTAAATGAAATTTTGGTTAATGAAGAATTATTCTTACTACAACAATCTAAAGAGAGGTGGTTACTCAAAGGGAATAGTAACTCTGCTTACTATCAAATAATCGCTAATGGCAATAAAAGGAAAAACACTATTCATTCCCTGAATGTAGGGGATGTAGTCATAGAAGGGACGAAGGATCTTTTAAATCATGCTACTGAATTCTATAAAGATCTTTTTGGGCCGGCACCTGGGAATTTGCTCCAGGTGGACCATAATATGTGGGGGGAAGAGGAGAAATTGAAAGCTGAAGACAATGAGAATTTATGTAGGCCGTTCTCAGAAGAGGAAGTAAAAAATGCTTTGTTTGGAATGAATAGTAACAGGGCCCCTGGTCCTGACAACATTCCAGCGGAGTTCTACCAACACTGTTGGGAGATTGTGAAAAGTGATATTATGAAACTATTTGATGCTATGTATGAAGGAACAGTTGATGTTCAAAGACTAAACTATGGGGTCATTACTCTTATTCCTAAAGTCAATGGTGCGAACAAAATACAACAATTTAGGCCTATATGTCTACTTAGATGCCCATATAAGTTGATCACAAAGGTGCTAGATAACAGAGCTGCCCCTTATGCTGATATCCTGTTTAGCAAGCACCAAAATGCCTTCATTTAGCATAGAAGTATCATGGACGGGGTGCTGACTTTACATGAGGTCTTGCATCATACTCATATTAAGAAGAAATTTGGCATCATTATCAAACTTGATTTTGAAAAAGCCTACGATAAGGTTAACTGGGATTTCTTACTAAAGTGCCTTGAGATCAGAGGCTTTGGCAAAACTTGGTGTAGTTGGATGGAGAAAATTCTCCACAATGGCACGGTTAGTGTGAAGTTAAATAATACCTCGGGACCTTACTTCCAGAGCCACAAGGGTGTGAGGCAAGGAGACCCGGTGTCCCCTTTCCTATTCAACATTGCTACTGAATGCCTGTGTAAGATGGTCTTGCAAGCTCAAACAAATGGCTTAATTGATGGGCTGGCCTCGGATTTGGTAGATAAGGGAGTGGCTATTCTGCAATATGCAGATGACCCAATCATGTGCATTGAACATAATCCTGAAAAAGCACTCAATTTGAAGCTGTTGCTGTATATGTTCGAACTCATGTCAGGACTGGAAATTAATTTTCAGAAAAGCGAAATCCTTAGTGTGGGAGGGGATGATAATATTCTAAAAGAATATGCTGATATTTTTGGTTGTCGGATTGGGCACTTCCCGATGAAATCTCTTGGGGTCCCTGTTAGTTATTCGAACCTGAAGGGTGTGGATTGGGACTACCTTGAGGCAAAATTTGTCAAAAGATGTGAATCTGGTCTAGGAAGTAATGCCGCCCCGGGGGGCAGGCTGACTCTATTGAATGCTAATATTTCCAGCATCGCTTACTATTATATGTCTATGTTCCTTTTATCTAAAACCATCATAGAGAGGTTGGATAAACACAGAAGGAGATTCTTCTGGCAAGTAATTAAAAACAGAAAAAGATACTACCTGGTCAGATGGTCCAGGATCTGTAGATCCAAAGATAAAGGATGATTGGGGTGAAAGATCTCCACAGGCAAAACATTTGCCTTTTGGTGAAATGGTGGTGGAAGCTCGAGATGAAATGGGGGCTTTGGCAAGATATTATCAGAGCCAAATACCTTAGTAGGGACACGGTAGCCTCGGTTAAGGGGAAAATTACTGATTCCCCATGTTGGAAGGCCATTATGAAAGTGAAAGATTTATATATGATTGATCGAAAAGTGGTCGTACAATCTGGTGACAAAGCTAGGCTGTGGATAGATCCAGTTGGCGATCAAGTTCCTTTTGCTGTGCAATTTCCTCAACTCTTTGCTATCTGCAAATATCCTAATTGTGTTGTGAAAGCCTATTTGGAGGTTGATCCTGTTACCTTCTTCCGAAGAAGACTAAATTATGAGCTTAATGAGCAATGGCAGAAAGTGCTTTTGACGGTTAAAAAATCTTGTGTGCCTATAGAGAGCGATAGCATCAAATGGGGGCTGGGCTCTAAGCCCTACTATACTACCAAAGCTCTACATTCTTATCTGGAAAAAAACATTTCTGGTTGCGATTATCGCTAGATATGGAAAGCTCGTATCCCTTTGAAAATTCAAATTTTCATGTGGCAGCTATCGCAAGATGCGGTGCTGACTAGAGATGTGATGAAACGTCGTGGATGGAAAGGGGAACCCAAGTGTTCATTTTGTGGGGAGAGAGAAACCTCCCGGCATCTCTTTTTTACCTGCCCCGTTGCTAGGATTACCTGGAGAGTGGTGGGATACATATTTGGCACTGATATGTGCCCTGGCAACTTGTGGCAGGCATATGTTTGGTGTTATGCTTTCTTCCCGGGTGGTGATACCTTTTATACAATTGGCATTGCAGCTATATGCTGGGCTATTTGGACCTGCTGTAACCGAGTTACTTTTGAGCACACCCCTCTCAGGACCCCGTTTGAATGCATCTTTTCTACATGTGCACTTTTTTGTTATTGGGCAGGGCTGATGAAGGAGGAGGATGCGGCGAAACTGAGGGCTGGAGGAGCTCTGCTGAAGGACAACACGCCTCGCATGATGAGGATCTGCGCGGCGGCGCACCAGGATGGGAGAGTGCGCTGAAGAAAGAAAAAGAAGGGAGAGAATGTGCCGCGTCTTGCTTCATTGCTTTTGGTCAGATACCTCCTGCGTGAGGATGTTTTGGGGCATGTTGCTCTGATGTGAGCAGTGATCTTTTGAAAACTCTGGGTTAGATGGTTGGGGTCTTGGGTTTATAGTGTCGTTGGGTTTTCGTCCCATGGTGAGTAATCTCGATGGCGAGTGCTCATGGTGGGTTTCCCGGCGATGCTTGAACCCGCTTTCCTCTTTCCCGTCTTATTTTCTGAACATGGTTGTATTTTCGTTATGTTCAAGTAATGGAAAGGGGATTCGCCCGGTTCAAAAAAAAACTCTCATGGATCGTGGACCACACATCTTAAAGCGTCAATGTCTTCGGTTGTGTTTGGTTTTAGCCTAAGCTTGCCTTCCCAAATACATTTGGCTTGATAACGTTTTGGTCAATATTTTACTATTCAATGTTTTAGCAAGAAAATGAATTAGGTGGGCAAAGAGGCATTGACATGCCAAAAACCATGGTCGAAACTAAGAACAAGTTTATGACCATGACTAAAATATTGGTGAGGTGTCTTTTGGTCACAATCCAACACACAACCTTCTTCGGATGTATCGTCGGCGTTTTCTTCTCTTCGCACATGCCACCGGTTTGTCGAGAGCACCTTGTTTTTGAACATCCATTGTGAAAAACTAAACACGCAGAGGAGAATAGCTAGGAGCAATACGAGGAGGTGTGAGTGGTGATGCCAGGATCTAAACCTTGTGACGTCAAGTTTTAGAAAACTTTGTATAAAAATTAAATACGAACGTAAAAAGTCATACTTTATTACAAACATATTTTGGTAGCAACTATTTGTGATCATGCATATTTTCGCATGTACCCAGCGTCAGCACGGTACTAATTGGCTGGAGTACGTCGGTTTCAATATATGTAACAAGATGACAATACACGGAATCATCGGCTATTCTATTGTGCAAACTAGATTTGATACTATTTCATTGCAGAAAATGCTCTCTCAATTGCTGCGTGGCGACCGGCAAAATCAATGCTAGTTTCATCAAAAGAAATACTAAAGTAAAACTTGTATATTTCTTTGTCTCAACTAGTTTTCTACAAAGATCACTAACCACTTTCAAATTGGAGTCTTAATCATCACAAACATTTTTAAGGAAGTTGTCAAGTTGGATGCTAACCTCCAAGGTGGAAGAGTGTTTAACCAAAAACTACCACATTTCATGGAAACGTGTCAAAAAACTACCACTTTACGATTTTGTGCGAAAAACTATCATTTTTTTCTAATCCGTGAAAAAAACTACCAAGTCACGAAATCGCTCGCTTCGCCCGCGCTAAGCATAAATCTGACCGGTTGGGCGCACGAACCAGGTGCCACCGTGGCCATCCTTCGCGCCGGAGTTCACGCCAAGCACATCCAGTTTCACCGTCCTCACCTACTCCTCCCTCCTCGTCCGCATCCGCTCCCTCCTCTCGTCCCTCTTCCCCCTCGGCCCGTCCGGGTCGGCCGCCCCGGTGTCGAACAGGGCGCCGCCGCCGTGGGGGGATCTGTTGCTGCCGCTGTCGGTGCTCTGGCGCCGGTCGGCCTTCCTCGGGATGCGGCCACCGTAGGAGGTGCTGAGGAGGCGGAAGTCGAGGCGGCCCCAACCGTCCTCGTCGGAGAGATCCCAGCCGAAGCGCTCGGCCATCTCCTGGAGCGGCCCGTTGCCGTCGTCGTAGACGTAGTCGAACTTGGAGGAAGCGGTGCGCGTGCTCCCACTCGACGCGGTCGACGTAGACGGGGTCGTCGAGCACCTCGCGCGCCAGGCGCGCCCAGACCAGCGTGTCCCCATAGTCGAGCTCCGCGACCACCCAGTGCAGGTAGGACGGCGGCAGCGTGCCCAGCATCTGGCCCTTGTGCTTGCCAAAGTCGATCACACGGTCCCTCGCGGGCCGCGAGGACGCGCCGACGCCCACGGTGGCCCCGAGCGGGCGGAGGAGGGGGATCCTGGCGGGTCTGGGCAGCGTGGCAGTGGAGCGGCGACGGTGAAGGGGGGAGAGAGGCGCTGCTCGGGTTTGGGGTCTCGGCAGAGGCGCCGGGGAGGAAAGGCAGGCCCTTGCAACGGCGAGCGGGAGCATGGCGTGCTGGCGGCGGCCGGAGAGCATGGAAGCTTCCGTGAACTCCAGCACGAAGGATGGCCACGGTGGCACCATGTTCGTGGGCCCAACTGGTCAGATTTGTGCTTAGCACGGACGAAGCGAGCGATTTCGCGACTTGGTAGTTTTTTGGCACGGATTAGGAAAAAAGTGGTAGTTTTTCTCATAAAATCATAAAGTGGTAGTTTTTTGACACGTTTTCATGAAATGTGGTAGTTTTTGGTTAAATACTTAAGGTGGAACAAGTTTGCTAGCGCATGACGGTGTAACCGTTGTGCGTAACAATCTTTTTTGTAGTTTGTCATTCAACTTCTTTTCATTTTCATGCCACAAATTGAGGCATAAGCTCTCATATACCGTAGTTTATTGGTACCAACATTTACAATGTATCATCACATATAATCAATAAAAGCTAGTAAGAAACTATAGGAAAGTATCAGGTGATACCAAATCTTACATGTTCCCATGCTACCAATTTAAAAAATTCAAATTTAAATGTTTAAAACAATAAAAATGGGAATGCTCGGATTACATGTGTCCAAACCCCTAAGAAACTCAGATCAAACTTAAAATACACATTGAGAAACAAAAAAGATAAATATATGATGAATAATGTCAAAAGAAGACAAAAAAGACACTATTCACACCTGAATTTCTCTTTTTTGTTTCTCCATCTGTATTTTGAATTTTGATTTGAAAAGTTTAGGATTGTAGACACATGTCTAGTGAACACTCGTGATTTTTTTTAGAATTCGTGAAACATCTTTTTTTAATTGGTATCATGGGAGCATGTAAGGGTTGGTATCACTGGATATTTTCCCCATGAAACTACGATGATATACCATTAAGCTTCGGACATTTGACATTTTTAACAATAAGAACAAATTATAAGTCTACAAAGATCTTTGAGGTGTTCCATAAGAACAAATTATAAGTCTACACAGGTCTTTGAGATATTTCATCATAAATATTTCAGACTTGATCCATATGACTACTCGACGAATATAAGGCTAGTCATAGCGCACTTCAATTTTTTATACTTATGTGGCAAGTAGTTAATAAGAAGTAGTAACATAATATTTTACTGTAACATAGTGCTTCCTAATACAAGATAAGTCTACAAGCTAATAAATGAACTCATCTATGACACTACTACTATGTTACTTTACACTATAAAAATAGTAATTTAGACTAGTGTAGTATCATATGTATGACACTAGTATTAGTTACTCCCTACTATGACCAGCCTAAAGGCATGTTTGACAACTGCCTAGAGCCACACACCCCTGGACTTCAGCTCCTCCAACCGGAATCTAGGGTTGTGCCTCACTTATAGCTCGTCTCACCACAAGCGTCATTACGAATGGCCCATAGCCCAATACACCCACTTGTGAGACGTGCCAAGTTTTTGGTTTGTTGGGACGTGGAAGAGCTTCCATCTTGTACGATGTGGGTGTTCTCTTTTCACGACGGTGCTCTTCACCGCCCACAGTGTCGCGATGGCGCTCTTCACTCTTCAGCGCCCACAGTAACCACTAATCAGTGGTCGCTCGCCGAAAGACTGACGGTGAGCTCCCTGAGCTGGTCCATGGATATGGCCTCCCGGCTTCCTAAGATGGCTTGCAAACACCAAGTGGTGCTCATAGTCAAAAGGCCATGCCGTTTTTAGCTTCGAAACTGACACCGTCCACGTCTGCTATCACAAGCCGGTTGGTTTCGTTTTGTGAGTAGCGCGATGATGGCCGCTGCTGCTGGCCGGCCATGCATGTGGGGTGTCATTAGTACCTCTCTAGGCTTGTGCCCAGCAGAACAGGTCATTCGTGATGGCTCGTTCCGAAGAAGCCAGTTTACACGGTGTATTAGTTAGAGCATCTTCAGGCGCGCCCTCAACAAAATCCTTCATGTCACTTTTTGGCCACCGACATTGAAAAATTAGCCTAGTCACGCTCCCAATAATCTGTTTTTCGCCGGGTCAGGTCGAAATTAGCGCCGGCGGACCCAACATGAACCCGGCGCGCTGGGGCGCTCGGGGTCGCCGGGCGAATCATATTGGCGCGAAAGAGCCGTGCGCCCTTCTCGCCAGCGACTCATCTCTCTTCTCGCCGCTTCGTCGTCCGCATCGCCTCGTTTCCCGCGGCGAATCAATGCCAAAGCTGCCGCGCGCTGCCGCGCCGGTCAGCCTGCGCCATTGATGCCTCACGGGCGGCGCAGTGAAGACCGGATGAATCGCGTCTCTCGCCCGCCACGCGTACACACGGTGGCACGCGTACGGGCGGCGCCTCGGCCTATATAAGACGCGCCCCAGCGCGCCGAAGGAGGAGACTCGCACTCTCTCGCCGTTGCCGTTCCTCCCTCTCCTCTCTCTCGCCGTCTCCAGTTCATCACCCATGGCTGAGCGCTTCCCAGGCGACGCCGCGGCGGCGAACGGCTTCGGCCGCCGCCATCTTCACGAGGCCGAGTACCCGGTCCCACCGGACATGCGGGTGTCCGGGGCGTGGAGGATCAGCGCCGGCGGGGTCCCGGTGCCATCACCGCCCACCGGGGCGGTGAGGCGTGCGGAGATCGCGCGTATCTGCACCTCGCTGCCGCAGGCGGTGAGGGAAGGGCCGCGGTACATCCCCGATAGCCCTCTATGGGAGACCTACTTCCGTTGCCGCCACGCCGAGCAGCTCGAGGCCACCAACGGCGTCGTGCCCTCCGAGAGGCTCAACGCCGACGGGCGCCGCCGATGGTGGGGCGTGCCAGGCCGCACGCTGGAGGCCGTCCTCGAGTACATCGAGGGCGGCAACACGCCACGGCCGCTCCCCCGTCCTTCTCCCGCCGGCGTGGGAGCTCGTGGACGCTGAGGCGCATGGACCCGGGGGCGACCTCCTCTTCGTCCAGCGGCTCTCCCTGCCTCCACCCCGTCAAGCTGGAGCCCCAGGACACGCCGGTCAGCCGCCGCACCTGTAGCTCCGGCGTTCGCATCGCCGACTCCACCCCCCTCTGGCCGCCTCGTCCTCGTCAGGCCGAAGCCGGAGCCCGGTCTTCCTGCGGAGTACGAGGAGATAGCTCGGCGCGACATCTCCGACGAGGATGCCCTGCGGTGGGCGCGGGACGACTACCTCCGCGAGGAGACGGTCCGGCAATGCCGGGCCCTGGAGGAGATCGCCGCCCGCAGGCGTGGGCGCGAGGACGAGCACGGCGTCGTCATCCTCAACAGCTTCGACGACGAGGACGCCCCGGACCGTCCAACCCGCCGCACCAACCAAGGGAGGGGTGCAGCAGGGACGACGGCCGCGGAGGAGGTGACGACGACGACGACGGCGGCGGTGGCGACTACACGCAGTTCTACCGCCTCCTCGGCATGTAGAGCAAGGGCGGCGGGCGGCAAGGAGCGACGAGCGAGACGGCGGGCCTAGTAGTTTTTTTCTTTTTAAAAAATATTTTTAAATATGTATGAACTCGCCGAAATTTGATTGAATTTGCGTCGTGTTTGTGCCGAATTTAAATATAAAAAAAACATGGACGCCGCGACTGAGGGGCATCACGCCCCAGCACGCGGTTTTGCGCCGGTGCGCCTCTAGAGGGCGATTTTTAGCGCCTCCTGAAAGCCGAACGGCTGGAGATGCTCTTACTGGCCAGGGCTAAATACCATAAAAAGTTTCATCCGTTGTGGTGAAATCCTATACTACTCATTTTCTGGTTTCAGCAGTCAAGGTGATGTGCCGTTTTCGCGTATCAGAGTGATGTGCCGTTTTCGCGTATCAGAGTGATGTGCCGTTTTCGCGTATCAGAGTGTTTCTTTTTAATTTGCATTGCTCTATAACAAGGCGGCCGGATTCGTAATATTTGGTGCCTAATATTGTCTACATGAATCATGCACACAATGTAATGAACAAATTGGCGAACCTTCAACATTGGACAATGGACACAAATTGGTGCACCTCTTCCATTGTCGGGGACCGTCCTTTCACTAATTTTCCATGACTCCTACTCGGTTCCTTAGCCACCGGTTCGCTCGTCTTCTCTGTCACACCCTCTACATGACCCGCCTCGATAGCCGGTATGCAGGCCATGTCTCGATGCACATGGAGCACACACTCTTCTTTGATAACTGTTAAAACCCCTATCCACAACTAGCCCTTCTAGTCTTGGCTCCCTCGTCGTTGCTCTTCTTGTCGACTCTCCTCCCATTTTCATTGGGGGTAGAAGAAGACGCAGTCATGAGAAAACGATGACACTTGGAGCACGAATAACACATGGACCATCAGTTCACAAGTTTTTGCTTTTCTATGCCTTTTTATCAACATTCAACTTTGGTCATCCCCATCTCACTCCGTATATAATCAAAAGAGAAGTTATACTACAATCTCAAACTACCATCAAAGTCTAAAACACAACTCTGAACTACGAAACCATCTAATTTATAACTGTGAACTTTCAAGACCGGACAAAAGGAACTCTGGGTGGTTTTTGACTGTTTTGACCAGTTTGACCAGTCAACATCCTAGTCAGCGCCAAGTCATGGCCTAATGCTAGCTAAGTATAATGCTGCAAAAATATTCGACTAGAAAAATGAAAGTCCTCAGAAATTTTGAATTTTTTTCTCAAAAAGCCAAACAGCCATTATATTCAATCAAGGAAAGTTTCAACAAGTTTCGCCAAGCTGAGAAAAAATGAGAGCCAAAATTCAAATTCAGAGCCATTTGGGTCAAATTTTTGCCAAAAAACGTTCCAAAAAAGGTTGATTTTTTTCTCAAATATCCATGCAACCATTATATCCAATCTGGGAAAGTTTCAACAAGTTTTGCCAAGTAGAAAAAAAATCAAATTCAGAGCCATTTTGGGTCAAATTTGGCCAAAAAAAGTTTCCACAAAAAATTGAGAAAAATCTCAAAATTCAGATTTGACCATTATAAAGTTGTGTGGTTACCTTCAACTAAATTTGCGCATTTCTAATTATATATTGACTAATTTTCACATATTTTACAGCAAATGTGTATATATGACCTCTTGTGCTGGTGCTAGCCTGCTCGGGTTCGAGTCTCGGCTCTAACACGCGGCCCTCGTGGAGTTTCTCCTATAAAAAAATCAACTAGAATTAGCCCTTGGCCTGATCTCATTTTTTTTTATCCCTCGTCTCTGTTGCTTTTCCCCTTTGCTCAGCTCCTCGCTTTTCCTCAGCAACAACCGGTTCATGGAGCGTGACCGAGAGGACGCCGCTCTCCGGGCTCTTGAGCTTGCCGGCATCTGCCGCGAGACCGTCCGCGTCATCCGCTCCAGCCGTCCGGGCTTCTCCTTCATGGTCAGCATGGTGATCACGCTCTCCGTGTCCTTGCTCGCCCACGTCGCCATCGCTCGCGCCCTCTATAGGCTCCTCTCCGACGGTGTCGCCTCCTCCGACGCTGGCGCCGGCCTCGTCCGTTTCGCCACGAACTGGGAACTCTTCTTCCTCGATGAGGCGGCCTGCCTCCTCGCCATCCTCGTCCAGTCGCTCGGCTCCGCCGCCTTCTGCATCTTCTCCGTCGCCCCGCGCTATGGCGTAACCGACGATCCCGACGCCCGCTCAATCGCGCGCGACCTCCGCGCCGTCCCCGGGTTCCTCGCCAGGTACGTCGTGTCCGTGTTCCGGGGCAACTCTCTCTGCACCGCGGGCCTGGTCTGGACCGGCCCCAAGGTTGCCTGGCGCCTCGTGGCCACCTGCCTCGGCGCCTTCCTCCACCTCGTCGGCTACACCACCCTCTTCGGTGCCGCCGCCTGGATCACGCGCCCTTACCTCCTCACCGCTGCTCCGGGTGAAGAGAGCAGCGCGCAGCTGTCGCGGGCGATGCTGCTGCTGATCGGCGCCGGGTACCTCGCCGGAGCGGCGGCGGCGCGCATCGGCACGGTGTGGCGCGTCGCATGCGTAATGTCGGTGCTGGTCGTACAGCTTGCTTTGGGGGTGTTGGTGGTGGACAACAGGATGGGCCTCGGCGTCTTGCACCGGGTGGCCGCGGGGGTGGTGATGGCGGTGGCGCTGTGGGCGGCGGTGATGGCGGGCCTGGTGGCGCAGGTGGTGGTGTTCTTCGTGTGCAAGGGCAGCAGTGACGGAGCGGGAGCGCCCAGCAACCGCGAGAGCTTCGACGGCGTGGCGGCGAACAGCGACTAAGAAGCAGCAGTGACGGAGCGCCCAGCAACACCAGCAGCCGCAAGTAGCTAATAACTAAGGGGAGTAGTGTCCGATTGATGCATGGTGGAATGAATTAGGCTAGCTTATTTCTAAGGGACAATTTGATTTATGCCCCTAGTTGTGACCCCTTCGTCTGTTTTACCCCTAGTTTGAGAAAGTCACCGGTTCTGTCCACACCATTTTGGAATTCTTTCGTTTTTGCCCTTCCGTCACGGCTCCGCTTAGTCAGCGCCGTTTGACCACATACGGCGCTCCGTTTTGGACATTTTTGCCCCTGTGTCCCCAGCCCCGATACCCCTTCGTCCTCCTCGAGCTCTCGTGCAGAAACAAACAGAGAGTGGGAGAGCTTGTGAAGAACGGGATCGAGAGCCGCCGTGGGAGAGGCCCGAGCGGGAGGAGAAGATGCGGACGACAAGCTTCCCGCCGTCAAACTCCTCGACGGCGGCTGGTTCTACTGCCGCAGAGGTAAGTGGAGCACTCCGTGGGGATTTGGGGATTTTCTAGGGTTTCAACCATTTGACCCCCTCATTCTAGGGTTTCTCTGATTTGGGGATTTTTTTGCTCTTCTTCTGATTTAGATCGATGGGATGGGGATTGTGGAGCTCGTCTCGGAGTACCATCACCCAGACGAATCATTTTCCGGCTTGGAGCCTAGATCTAAGCACCGTTGCCCTGGACATGGCCTAGTTCCTGCTCGTCGGGTGGCTTGGGGAGGGGCTAGCACGGGCCGACGATTTTTGGGTTGCCCTCTTGATGTAAGTAGTTGCTTGTCAATTTGGGAGGTTGTTGTTATTTTGAAATTTCTAATTTTGTTCATCTAATTAGTTGCCAGATGAGTGCAAGTGGGTGGTTTGGGTTGACCCTCCTCCTCCACTGCGTGTGGCCCTTGCATTTGAAGATCTACATGCAGAGATTGAACGCAGCTGGATCAAGTCTCACAAATTGCAAAGGGAAAATATGGAGCTATCAAAGAAGAACCGTGCTTTGAACAAGAAACTGAAGGAGAGAGATGAGATGCTCAATGTTTGGGCAGTGTTGTTTAGTGGAATTGTTGTATGTGTTGTAGTTGTGGCTTTATCAATGTTATCACAGAATCAAGCCACTAAGTGAAGCAAGCATGTTTATTGTTGTTGTAGTGCAGGATATGGATAAACTTTGTAATGTACCAATCCTAATGTAATGCTATTTGGTGTTCTAAATTTCTGCAGTTTGGTTCATGTTGGTAGATGACTAGGGAGATGATCAAATTGTCGTCGTCGACGACAATTTGGTTCTTATTGGCAGATGACTAGGGAGATGACCAAATTGTCTTCGTCGACGACAATTTGGTTCTTATTGGCAGATGACTAGGGAGATGACCAAATTGTCGTCGTCGACGACAATTTGGTTTATATTAGCAGATGACTAGAGAGATGACCAAATTGTCGTCGACGACGACAATTTGGTTCATATTGGCAGATGATCAAACAACTTCAAATTAAAGCATGACATAGCAAGCATCACATATGATCAAACAACTTCAAATTAAAGCAAGTGAAAATACTAGTTCAACATCCTGACATCTCAAACAGTACTTCAACAGCAAGTGAAAATACTAGTTCAACATCCTGACATCTCAAACAGTAGTTCAACAGCAAGTGAAAATACTAGTTCAACATACAGTCATCTCAAACAGTCACCAGCAAGTGCAAATGAAGACCTAAAACTTGAGTTTTTTGCTCCTGGTGTTCTCAGCTAGATTGGGGGCTAGCCTTGTTTTGCTCCTGGTGTTCTTTGCTGGGTTGGGGGATAGCACACCAGGAACTTCAATTGTTGTTGTCTGCTTCTTAGCTGGAGAAGCTCCTCTATCTGCTGCCTTCTTATAATTCTTTCTTGGGCTGTGAAAAGTGCAAGCATGTCACATTTCATATGATAGTGCATGAAAACAAACATATATACAAAAACATACACAAACATCACCTGATTATAGTAGCTTGTGTAGATGTTGGTGTTGGCTCTATAGGTTGCTCTTGTGGTGGATCTTCTGCATCTGTTCCATCATCTACTTCCACTGCTGCCACTTGCACTGCTGGCTCTTCTGCATTCTCAGCTCCGCAATGTTCATCTCCACCAAAGGCTGCATCAACTGAATTTTTGCATTTGTTGGCATGGTGTCCTCATCCTCCACACCTGCCACATTTTTTCCTCCTAGGACCTAGTCCTTTTCCTTCAGTAGTGGACCTAATTCTAGTTTTCCTCGGCCTGCCAGGTGCTCTGTTTTGAACTGGAGCAGAAAGTTTAAATCCTGGATTCACAATTTCCCACTGTTGCTTCCCTTCCAAAGCTGGAAGGTTGTCAGCATAAGTAGCTCTGAATTTCTCAACAGAATAAAACTTGTGCACATAGTGATCTATTCCACTGGCTTCACCTCTAAGAGAAGTGATAAAGAACAGAGCATGGATACATGGCTTACCAGTTACTTGCCTTTGTCTGCAACTACAAGACCACTTCTGTAAGTCAACAGGGTACCTCCATTCTCTTTTTTCTCTATCAGTAGCAGTAACTTCAGCCTCTGTTGGGCTTCTCCTAATCAAACTCATTTCTAAACCTTTTGTTTTTGCCATTAAGGCCTTCATCACAGATGGAACAATGAGATGGCCTTCAAAATGATCAATGGCAATCCTGCTCCTTATATCAAATTTTTGCATAATGTACTGCCTGATCTTGTCACACAAGTCAACTATGTGAAGCCCCTTGTATTTCTTGATCCTTGAGTTGAAAGCTTCAGCAAGGTTGTTGTTCACATAGTCTACCTTGCAAATGTCATTGATGTGTGCTCTAGCCCATATTTTTGTCTGATGCTCCTCTAAATATTCTTTAACTTTGGGCCTACTGTGCAACTGATTCAGATGATAGTTGTGCTTTTTAATGCTGTATGTAAGTGAGCATGGCCACAAATTCTCATCATAGAACTTGCCTTTGAATTTCTTGCTGAAGTTTTGAGCCAAATGCCTCATACACTCCCTGTGCTCCACCCCAGCATATACATCATCAACAGCTGTCTCCAATCCTTTGCATGCATCAGTATGTATGACTAAACCTTCTGGATGTCCTATTACTTTCTTCAGTTGTTGGAAGAACCAAGTCCAACTCTCAATTGACTCTGCTTCTATGACACCATAGGCAACTGGAAATAACCAACTGTGTGCATCAAGGGCACAAGCAGAAACAAGCTGGCCCCTGTACCTACCATTCAGTGTTGTTGCATCCACAGCAAGGTAAGGCCTGCACCCCTCCAAGAAACCTGTCTGACATGCCTTGAAGCACACAAACACTCTTTTGAAACACTCCTTGTGCAGTTTCTTTCCTCCCAATGAGTATTCCACAGTGTGCTTGTCAATTTCAACTACACTGCCTGGTGATGTTCTCTCAACTTCAGCCTTGAATGAATAAATCAGATTGAAACTATCATTGTACTTGCCAAACATCTTATCTAGTGCCATCTCTTTACCAAAATAACACCTACTATATGGCACCTCCACTCCATACTTCTCTGTCAACCTGTGCTGAATTTCCTTTGGACCTATCCCTGGATTTTTTCTAATCCAAGCCATAGAAGCATCTGCTATCCATCTTCTCTTTGCAGCCCTCAATCTCTGAGATCTGTTAACACTTGGACAGTTGTGAGGGTAAGGGTTGACCTTAATCTGTTAAAAAAGAACAAGCAATTAGTACATGAAACATAAATTTTGAACAATAATTATAAAAAGGAAAACAAAAAAATGCATTAGTACCTGAAATAATGTGCTTCTCCTCATTAAAGAGGCATGCAGCCTCCACTTACATCTATCAGAGGCACATTTTACAGTAAACCTTCTTTGGTCACTTTTCAAAGTGATGTACTCTGTTTCAGTGGTAATTGAGAAAGTTGCAACTGCATTTCTGCAGTCAATTGCTGATGGAAAAACTACACCTTCCCCAATAGAGGGATTATCTCTGTCATACATCATGACAGGTCTGTCCTCATCTTCAGCTTGAAAATCTCCATTGTCCAGGTCCTCCTGCTTCTCATCTTCATCTGTATCAGAGAATTCAGCAGGAATGTACTCCTCATCTACATGATCTTCCTCATTGTTGTGCTGACCATAGCCTGGATAAAGTTTCTCATCTTCTTCATCAGACAAAAGTGCTGCATCAGGTTCTGCTTCCTCCACAACAGGATCAACTAGTATGCTAGGTTTAGCTTGGGTTTTACTGCAAGAATGCTCAGACTGAGCATTTGCACTTGGGGTTGTAGGTGGCCTGCAACTGCTACTTGTTCCCCTTGTGTTAGTCCTAGGTTTTGCAAATGCTTTAGAACCAGAGGGCCTTGAAGCATGGGGGTTTGAATTATTTTCTGAACCAGAGGGGGGCCTACGCCTCTGAATAACATTGATTTACAGATTGCATGACATGGTTTGTGCATTATTTGCAAACATGGCACCTAACTCATTATCAGACTGAACAGGCACCCAAGAAACTTTCGACACATCCCAGTACCTTAGCTCAACAGCATCATGTAATCCCCATGGATATTTGGCAAATATTGTTGCCCTAAACTGCTCAAATGTGCTGTTGTTGTCCACCACTAATGGAAATGTGAAGCCAGTTTCTTTTCCTTCTGTACCAACAGCAGTTAAAGTGCATGTCTCCATTCTAACACTGATATTAAATGCTCTAGCCGGATCAATCCTATGCAAACAGGGCACAATATCAACATACAACAACAGATCTGGGATCTAGGGGAGGAAGAAACATCAGATCTGGGATGGGGGGACTGTTGGGGAACGTAGCAGAAATTCAAAATTTTCCTACGTGTCACCAAGATCTATCTATGGAGAGACTAGCAACGAGGGGAAGGAGAGTGCATCTACATACCCTTGTAGATCGCTAAGCGGAAGCGTTCAAGTGAACGGGGTTGATGGAGTCGTACTCGTCGTGATTCAAATCACCGATGACCAAGTGCCGAACGCACGGCACCTCCGCGTTCAACACACGTACAGCCCGACGACGTCTCCCATGCCTTGATCCAGCAAGGAGAGAGGGAGAGGTTGAGGAAGACTCCATCCAGCAGCAGCACAACGGCGTGGTGGTGATGGAGGAGCGTGGCAATCCTGCAGGGCTTCGCCAAGCACCACAGAAGAGGAGGGAGAGAGATATGCAGGGCTGCACCAACTAGAGATCGAATCACCCGTGTTATGGGCAGCCCAATGCCTCTATTTATATAGGGAAGGGGAGGGGCTGCGCCCCCCTCTAGGGTTCCCACCCCTAGGGGGGGCGGCAGCCCTAGATGGCCAAGGAGGTGGCGGCCAAGAGGGGAGAGGGGAGGGAGGCGCCACTAGATGGGCCCTAAGGCCCATCCTTTTTAGGGTTTGCCCCCTTCCCACCTCTTAGGCGCCATGGGCCCTTGTGGGAGGCGCACCAGCCCACTAAGGGGCTGGTTCCTCACCACTCTTAGCCCATGCAAGCCTTCGGGGCAGGTGGCCCCACTTGGTGGACCCCCGGGATCCTCCCGGTGGTCCCGGTACATTACCGATAAACCCCGAAACTCTTCCGGTGACCAAAACAGGACTTCCCATATATAAATCTTTACCTCCGGACCATTCCAGAACTCCTCGTGACGTCCGGGATCTCATCCGGGACTCCGAACAACATTCGGTAACCACATACAAACTTCCTTTATAACCCTAGCGTCATCGAACCTTAAGTGTGTAGACCCTACGGGTTCGGGAGACATGCAGACATGACCGAGACGTTCTCCGGTCAATAACCAACAGCGGGATCTGGATACCCATGTTGGCTCCCACACGTTCCACGATGATCTCATCGGATGAACCACGATGTCAAGGACTTAATCAATCCCGTATACAATTCCCTTTGTCTATCGGTACGACACTTGCCCGAGATTCGATCGTCGGTATCCCTATACCTTGTTCAATCTCGTTACCGGCAAGTCTCTTTACTCGTTCCGTAACACATCATCCCGTGATCAACTCCTTGATCACATTGTGCACATTATGATGATGTCCTACCGAGTGGGCCCAGAGATACCTCTCCGTTTACACGGAGTGACAAATCCCAGTCTCGATTCGTGCCAACCCAACAGACACTTTCGGAGATACCCGTAGTGCACCTTTATAGTCACCCAGTTACGTTGTGACATTTGGTACACCCAAAGCATTCCTACGGTATCCGGGAGTTGCACAATCTCATGGTCTAAGGAAATGATACTTGACATTAGAAAAGCTTTAGCATACGAACTACATGATCTTGTGCTAGGCTTAGGATTGGGTCTTGTCCATCACATCATTCTCCTAATGATGTGATCCCGTTATCAATGACATCCAATGTCCATGGTTAGGAAACCGTAACCATCTATTGATCAACGAGCTAGTCAACTAGAGGCTTACTAGGGACATGGTGTTGTCTATGTATCCACACATGTATCTGAGTTTCCTATCAATACAATTATAGCATGGATAATAAACGATTATCATGAACAAGGAAATATAATAATAACCAATTTATCATTGCCTCTAGGGCATATTCCCAACAGTCTCCCACTTGCACTAGAGTCAATAATCTAGCTCACATCGCCATGTGATTAACACTCACAAGTCACATCGCCACGTGACTAACACCCAAGAGTTTACTAGAGTCAGTAGTCTAGTTCACATCACTATGTGATTAACACTCAATGAGTTCTAGGTTTGATCATGTTGCTTGTGAGAGAGGTTTTAGTCAACGGGTCTGAACCTTTCAGATCCGCGTGTGCTTTACAAATCTCTATGTCATCTCCTAGATGCAGCTACCATGCTCTATTTGGAGCTATTCCAAATATCTGTTCTACTATACGAATCCAGTTTACTACTCAGAATAATCTGGATTAGTGTCAAAGTTTGCATCGGCGTAACCCTTTACGACGAATTCTTTTACCACCTCCATAATCGAGAAAATTCCTTAGTCCACTAGTTACTAAGGATAACTTTGACCGCTGTCCTGTGATCCATTCGTGGATCACTCTCGTACCCCTTGACTGACTCATGGCAAGGCACACTTCAGGTGCGGTACACAGCATAGCATACTGTAGAGCCTATGTCTTAAGCATAGGGGACGACCTTCGTCCTTTCTCTCTATTCTGCCCTGGTCGAGCTTTAAGTCTTAACTTCATACCTTACAACTCAGGCAAGAACTACTTCTTTGACTGATCCATCTTGAACACCTTCAAGATCATGTCAAGATATGTGCTCATTTGAAAGTACCATTAAGCGTTTTGATCTATCCTTATAGATCTTGATGCTCAATGCTCAAGTAGCTTAATCCAGGTTTTCCATTGAAAACACTTTCCAAATAACCCTATATGCTTTCTAGAAATTCTACGTCATTTCCGATCCATAACATATACTCATCAGAAATTCTATAGTGCTCCCACTCACTTCTTTGGAAATACAAGTTTCTCATAAACTTTGTATACACCCAAAATCTTTGATCATCATCAAAGCATACATTCCAACTCCGAGATGCTTACTCCAGTCCCTAGAAGGATTGCTGGAGCTTTGCATACTTATTAGCATCTTTCAGGATTGACAAAACCTTCCGGTTGTATCACATGCAACCTTTCCTCAAGAAATACGTCGAGGAAACAATGTTTTGACATCCTATCTGCAAGATTTCATAAATAATGCAGTGACTGCTAATATAATTCCAACAGACTCTTAGCATCGCTACGAGTGAGAAAGTCTCATCGCAGTCAACTCCTTGAACTTGTCGGAAAACATCTTAACGACAAGTCAAGCTTTCTTAATGGTGACATTTACCATCATTGTCCGTCTTCCCTTTTAAAATCCATATGTACCTAACAGCCTTACGACCATCAAGTAGTTCTTCCAAAGTCTACACTTTGTTTTCATACATGGATCCTCTCTCGGATTTTATGGCCTCGAGCCATTTATCGGAATCCGGGCCCACCATCGCTTCTCCATAGCTCGTAGGTTCATTGTTGTCTAGCAACATGACTTCCAAGATAGGATTACGTACTACTTTGAAGTAGTACGCATCCTTGTCATCCCACGAGGTTTGTTAGTGACTTGATCTGAAGTTTCATGATCACTATCATAAGCTTCCACTTCAATTGGTGTAGGTTCCACAGGAACAACTTCCTGTACCCTGCCACACACTAGTTGAAGAGACGGTTCAATAACCTCATCAAGTCTCCACCATCCTCCCACTCAATTCTTTCGAGAGAAACTTTTCCTCGAGAAAGGACCCGATTCTAGAAACAATCCCTTATTGCTTTCGGATCTGAGACAGGAGGTATACCCAACTGTTTTGGGTGTCCTATGAAGATGCATTTATCCGCTTTGGGTTCGAGCTTATCAGCCTGAAACTTTTTCACATAAGCGTCGCAGCCCCAAACTTTTAAGAAATGATAGCTTAGGTTTCTCTAAACCATAGTTCATACGGTGTCATCTCATCGGAATTACGTGGTGCCCTACTTAAAGTGAATGTGGTTGTCTCTAATGCCTAACCCATAAACTGTTGTGGTAATTCGATAAGAGACATCATGGTATGCATCATATCCAATAGGGTGCAGTTATGATGTTCGGACACACCATCACACTATGGTGTTCCAGGCTGTATTAGTCGTGAAACGATTTCCACAATGTCTTAATTCTGTGCAAAACTCGTAATTCAGATATTCATCTCTATGATCATACCATAGATATTTTATCCTCTTGTTACAACGATCTTTCAACTTCACCCTGAAATTACTAGAACCTTTCAATAATTCAGACTCGTGATTTATCATGTAAATATACTCAACATCTACTCAAATCATCTGTGAAGTAAGAACATAACGATATCCACTACACGCCTCAGCACTCATTGGACTGCACACATCAAAATGTATTACTTCCAACAAGTTGCTTTCTAGTTCCATTTTACTGAAACTGAGGATTTCAGTCATCTTGCCCATGTGGTATGATTTGCATGTCTCAAGTGATTCAAGATCAAGTGAGTTCAAACGGTCCATTTGCATGGAGTTTCTTCATGCATATACACCAATAGACATGGTTCGCATGTCTCAAACCTTTCAAAACGAGTGAGCCCAAAGATCCATCAACATGGAGCTTCTTCATGCGTTTTATACCGATATGACTTACGTGGCAGTGCCACAAGTAGGTGGTACTATCATTACTATCTTTTGGCATGAACATGTGTATCACTACGATCGAGATTCAATAAACCATTCATTTTAGGCGTAAGACCATTGAAGGTATTATTCAAATAAACAGAGTAACCATTATTCTCCTTAAATGAATAACCGTATTGCGATAGACATAATCCAATCATGTCTATGCTCAACGCAAACACCAATCTCGATGGTAGAGGGAGCGTGCGATGCTTGATCATATCAACATTGAGAACACTTCCAACACATATCGTCAGCTCACCTTTAGCTAGTCTCCGTTTATTCCGTAGCTTTTATTTCGAGTTACTAACACTTAGCAACCGAACCGGTATCTAATACCCTGGTGCTACTAGGAGTACTAGTAAAGTACACATTAACATAATGTATATCCAATATACTTCTATTGACCTTCCCAGCCTTCTAATCTACCAAGTATCTAGGGTAATTCTGCTCCAGTGGCTGTTCCCTTTATTACAGAAGCACTTAGTCTCGGGTTTGGGTTCAACCTTGGGTTTCTTCACTAGAGCAGCAGCAGAATTGTCGTCTCATGAAGTATCCCTTTGTTCCCTTGCCCTTCTTGAAACTAGTGGTTTCACCAACCATCAACAATTGATGCTCCTTCTTGATTTCTACTTTCGCAGTGTCAAACATCGCGAATATCTCAAGGATCATCATATATGTCCCTGATATATTATAGTTCATCACGAAGCTCTAGCAGCTTGGTGGTAATGACTTCGGAGAAACATCACTATCTTATCTGGAAGATCAACTCCCACTTGATTCAAATGATTGTTGTACTCAGACAATCCGAGCACAAGCTCAACAATTGAGCTTTTCTCCTTAGTTTGCAGGTTAAGAAAATCGTCGGAGGTCTTATACCTCTTGACGTGGGCACGAGCCTGAAATTCCAATTTCAGCCCTCAAAACATCTCATATGTTTCGTGACGTTTCAAAATGTCTTAGGTGCCCCAACTCTAAACCGTTTAACAGAACTATCACGTAGTTATCAAGACGTGTATGTCAGATGTTCGCAACATCCACAGACTACGTTCAAGGTTCAGCATACTGAGCGGTGCATTAAGGACATAAGCCTTCTAATAAGCAATGAGGACAATCCTCAGTTTACGGACCTAGTCCGCATAATTGCTACTTTCAACTTTCAACTAATTTTTCTCTAGGAACATATCTAAACAGTAGAACTAAAGCGCGAGCTACGACATAATTTGCAAAATCCTTTTGACTATGTTCAGGATAATTAAGTTCATCTTATGAACTCCCACTTAGATAGACATCCCTCTAGTCATCTAAGTGATTACATGATCCGAGTCAACTAGGCCGTGTCCGATCATCACGTGAGACGGACTAGTCAACGTCGGTGAACATCTTTATGTTGATCGTATCTTCTATACGACTCATGCTCGACCTTTCGGTCTTCTGTGTTCCGAGGCCATGTCTGTACATGCTAGGCTCGTCAAGTTAACCCTAAGTGTTTTGCTGTGTTCCGAGGCCATGTCTGTACATGCTAGGCTCATCAACACCCGTTGTATGTGAACGTAAGGATCCATCACACCCGATCATCACGGCGTGCTTAGAAACGACGAACTTTAGGAACGGTGCACAGTTAGGGGAGAACACTTCTTGAAATTGTTATGAGGGATCATCTTAGTTACTACCGTCGTTCTAAGCAAATAAGATGTATAATCATGATAAACATCACATGCAATCAAATAGTGACATGATATGGCCAATATCATATTGCTCCTTTTGATCTCCATCTTCGGGGCTCCATGATCATCATCGTCACCGGCATGACACCATGATCTCCATCATCGTGTCTTCTTGAAGTTGCCACGTCATCTATTACTTCTACTACTACAGCTAACGGTTAGCAATAAAGTAAAGTAATTACATGACATTTATGTTGACACGCAGGTCATGAATAAATAAAGACAACTCCTATGGCTCCTGCCGGTTGTCAAACTCATCGACATGCAAGTCATGATTCCTATTACAAGAACATGATCAATCTCATACATCACATATATCATTCATCACATCCTTTGGCCATATCACATCACATAGCATACCCTGCAAAAACAAGTTAGACGTCCTCTAATTGTTGTTGCATGTTTTACGTGGCTGCTATGGGTTTCTAGCAAGAACGTTTCTTACCTACGCAAAGACCACAACGTGATATGCCAATTGCTATTTACCCTTCATAAGGACCCTGTTCATCGAATCCGATCCGACTAAAGTGGGAGAGACAGACACCCGCCAGCCACCTTATGCAACTAGTGCATGTTTGTCGGTGGAACCGGTCTCACGTAAGTGTACGTGTAAGGTTGGTCTGGGCCGCTTCATCCCACGATGCCGCCAAATCAAGATAAGACTAGTAACGGCAAGCATATTGAACAAAATCAATGCCCACAACTACTTTGTGTTCTACTCGTGCATAGAATCTACGCAATAGACCTAGCTCATGATGCCACTGTTGGGGAACGTAGCAGAAATTCAAAATTTTCCTACGTGTCACCAAGATCTATCTATGGAGAGACTAGCAACGAGGGGAAGGAGAGTGCATCTACATACCCTTGTAGATCGCTAAGCGGAAGCGTTCAAGTGAACGGGGTTGATGGAGTCGTACTCGTCGTGATTCAAATCACCGATGACCAAGTGCCGAACGCACGGCACCTCCGCGTTCAACACACGTACAGCCCGACGACGTCTCCCATGCCTTGATCCAGCAAGGAGAGAGGGAGAGGTTGAGGAAGACTCCATCCAGCAGCAGCACAACGGCGTGGTGGTGATGGAGGAGCGTGGCAATCCTGCAGGGCTTCGCCAAGCACCACAGAAGAGGAGGGAGAGAGATATGCAGGGCTGCACCAACTAGAGATCGAATCACCCGTGTTATGGGCAGCCCAATGCCTCTATTTATATAGGGAAGGGGAGGGGCTGCGCCCCCCTCTAGGGTTCCCACCCCTAGGGGGGGGGGGCGGCAGCCCTAGATGGCCAAGGAGGTGGCGGCCAAGAGGGGAGAGGGGAGGGAGGCGCCACTAGATGGGCCCTAAGGCCCATCCTTTTTAGGGTTTGCCCCCTTCCCACCTCTTAGGCGTCATGGGCCCTTGTGGGAGGCGCAACAGCCCACTAAGGGGCTGGTTCCTCACCACTCTTAGCCCATGCAAGCCTCCGGGGCAGGTGGCCCCACTTGGTGGAACCCCGGGACCCTCCCGGTGGTCCCGGTACATTACCGATAAACCCCGAAACTCTTCCGGTGACCAAAACAGGACTTCCCATATATAAATCTTTACCTCCGGACCATTCCGGAACTCCTCGTGACGTCTGGGATCTCATCCGGGACTCCGAACAACATTCGGTAACCACATACAAACTTCCTTTATAACCCTAGCGTCATCGAACCTTAAGTGTGTAGACCCTACGGGTTCGGGAGATATGCAGACATGACCGAGACGTTCTCCGGTCAATAACCAACAGCGGGATCTGGATACCCATGTTGGCTCCCACACGTTCCACGATGATCTCATCGGATGAACCACGATGTCAAGGACTTAATCAATCCCGTATACAATTCCCTTTGTCTATTGGTACGACACTTGCCCGAGATTCGATCGTCGGTATCCCGATACCTTGTTCAATCTCGTTACCGGCAAGTCTCTTTACTCGTTCCGTAACACATCATCCCGTGATCAACTCCTTGATCACATTGTGCACATTATGATGATGTCCTACCGAGTGGGCCCAGAGATACCTCTCCGTTTACACGGAGTGACAAATCTCAGTCTCGATTCGTGCCAACCCAACAGACACTTTCGGAGATACCCGTAGTGCACCTTTATAGTCACCCAGTTACGTTGCGACGTTTGGTACACCCAAAGCATTCCTACGGTATCCGGGAGTTGCACAATCTCATGGTCTAAGGAAATGATACTTGACATTAGAAAAGCTTTAGCATACGAACTACATGATCTTGTGCTAGGCTTAGGATTGGGTCTTGTCCATCACATCATTCTCCTAATGATGTGATCCCATTATCAACGACATCCAATGTCCATGGTTAGGAAACCGTAACCATCTATTGATCAACGAGCTAGTCAACTAGAGGCTTACTAGGGACATGGTGTTGTCTATGTATCCACACATGTATCTGAGTTTCCTATCAATAAAATTATAGCATGGATAATAAATGATTATCATGAACAAGGAAATATAATAATAACCAATTTATCATTGCCTCTAGGGCATATTTCCAACAGGGACTTACCCTAATGTTGTCTGCGACCGTGTCCTTGCCTTGCGGCCGCGGACGCCGCAGGTGGCACCGCTGCCATCGCCGTCGTCCACCATTCTTGCCTTGCGGCCGCGGGCGCCGCAGGTGGCACCGCTGCCGTCGCCGTCGTCCACCATCCTTGTCTTGCGGCTGCGGTCGCCGCAGGTGGCACCGCTGCCGTTGCTGTCATCCACCATCTCCAGCAGACACCGCGGGCACCGCAGTCGTCAACACTGTCGCCGCTGTCGCCTCCTAGCTAGGGTTCGTGAGAGTGGGAACGGGGAGAGAGTGGGGAACGGGAGAGAGTGGGGATGAGAGTGAGATGGGCCCGAGTGGGTTCTGTCCTAGCGGGGGGCAAGCAGGGTCCAAAACGGAGCGCCGTATGTGGTCAAACGGCACTGACCAAGCGGAGCCGTGAAGGAAGGGCAAAAACGAAGGAATTCCAAAGTGGTGTTGACAGAATTAGTGACTTTCTCAAACTAGGGGTAAAACAGACGAGGGGGACGCAACTAGGGGCACAAAGCTAATTGTCCCTATTTCTAATATCTTCCTATAGAAGGTCTTGGAGACTTTGGATGCTTGGGATTTATATATGCAATAATGCTAAATATACAAAGAGTTATGCGCAATTACACGCTGACTAGAATTTTTTCTATCTACTAACCAATCATAAACTTGCCTCCCCACCTATTGACCAATTAAATTAATCCTTTTTGTAAAACCTTGTAACTCGTTTGTATGTGTAGCATTACTCTTATATATCAAGTATGATTGTTGAGTAATTTAGATGAGTATTTGGATGAGTTGTCTCCCCTGCGTCCCTCTCGCGTTCCTCTCGAGTCGCCTCCCCTGCGGGCGACTCGGGAGGGCTCAGCCGCCGCCGCCTAGTCCCTCCATCGCCCTTCTCCCTCTCCGACGCTGCCAATGGTCGGCGCCGGGTAAAGCCCGTGCGCGCGACGGCGGCGGCGGCAGGTCTCTCCTTCCATTTCCGGATCCGCGGCGGCGCGGGCATCCTGATCCGCGGGGTGCGGCCCTCCCGTCGGTGTGGCGGATCCCCGAGGCGGCGGTCTCGCGGCGGTGCACGGGTGCCCAGATCCATGGGTGTAGGACTTCCGGCAGCGTGCGGGCTCCCGACGGCGGCGGGATCAGTCAACGGCGGGCTTGGGCGATGGCGTTGGCAGCGTGTTGTCGGATCTCGTCACTCCAGCCTTCATGGAAGAACCTGGACCAGGGGCGGCGGCCCCGTTAGGCATGGCAACGGCGCCCTTGGCTGGCGACGTTCGTGGGGGGTGGATGGACGACGTCTTGACCGCGTGGGCGGTGAGTCGTCGGTGGATCTCCTTCGCGCTGCAGGCTCTCTCCCGCTGCACTTGGTGGCATACGATCGCGGTCGTCGGCCTCAGTGCGTTCGTGGGGGCTGGTAGAGGTGACATCGGACCGGAGGAAACTCTGGATGACTCGTGCATCCCGACGGTGGCGACGACTAGGGTCGTCATTCTCCTCCTTGCAGGCGCCGTCGAGGTCCCTGCCCTCCACCCGACCCCATGCCCGGGTGAAAACTCTAAATCTTCTTAGATTGGGCGGCGACGGCACTGCCTGTGTCGTACCCTTCTTGGAGGCGGCGCCTGGGGCATTTGGGTGCTCGGTTTGAGAAACTGCAGGTGGAGGGGATGGGACCGGTGGCAACAGGTGGTGTTTCGAGTCGGAGGAGCGGCGTGGCATCTGGCACGTCGACAATGGCGGGTCTCAATGGCATGGAGCAGTGGGGTCTCGCCGGTGGGCGTGTGATGATGGACGAGCGCAGGATGGTGGCGTTGTCTGGCGTCGTAGTGGCATCAACGGCAGCTAGACCGGGCAAGGTAGATGCAGCAGTACAACACTGAAGATGGATTGGTGGCAGGTGGCTGCGGCGGCCTCATACTCGGCAGGCGTCCTGGTTGAGAAGTGTGCCGGACTGGTGGGTGCCCCATACCTGGCAAGCGTCCTGGTTGGGACCTCACGTCTTAGATGTTAGGTTTGGCTGTGAGGTCTGTTTGGTATTAGGCCCAAACTATCAGATAGTATCCTATATCAACTGGATAGGAGTAGCGATAGATGTTGCCTAGATGGTGGCTTTAGTCTTACTGTTGTATGACTTGATAAAATCTTGTGTAATTAATTAATAAAGTGGCTGCATGCATCATCCAAATGCAGAGGCCAGGGGTCCTCCTCCTTTTCTAAATTTTTTTTGGATGAGTTTTTTTAGGGATTTTTTTGGATGAGTTGTATCACTAGTCCCCGCCATATGTGCACCTCACGAACGCAAGCCAAGTGCCGTTTAATTTCTTCTTGCTACTCTATTTACTCTTACTAGCAAAAGAGCTCGTGCGTTACAACGGAAGAGAAAATATAACACACGCTCTTAACTCAACAACCATCACTTAAGACCATAATAGGTTCATCTCCCTTATTTTTGCGAGGCATCATATTTGTGTTGCCGCTTATCCTCCTTCTCACCCTCGTCGGCGATGGCCTCGGTGTTCACAAAAAACAACAAAAAACGTGTGTTGAATATGGTTAATCCTAGGACGTCTCTCTCTCCCTCTCTCCTCCCTCTCCCTCTCCCTCTCTCTTTCTCTCCCTCTCCCTCTCACTCTTGCGATGAGAAATCTGTTGTTTTCCCCTACGACATTTTTCAGATATATGCATGTGTAGTTATTGATGTTTTATTTTCCCTATATGGTTATAGTGGGGTGTTTATTTGCAATCTGGATCGCCACCGGTATGAAAAAAAATGGAGCTTGCACTATAAATTATAAGTTTGCTTCCATAACAATATTTTAAAAATATTTAACAAGTAAAATTAATATCATAATTAGATTCCACACATTTTTCTAATAAAATTTCATATATAATATGTTAAACCAAAGTTATAGATTAAAAGATACAGATAATTTAGAAAATTATTTGGTTTGACTCAAATATATTCTAAAATAACATTTAAAAATACTTAACGGGTAAACATAATCTCATATTCATATTCTACATATTTTTCTAATCAAATTTCATATATAACATGTTCAAATCGGAGTCACGCTTTAAAAGATATGGATGATTTTAAAAAGCATTTGTTCGACTTAAATATGATTCGCGGATGAATTACCTAAAACATCAGGGGGGGTTTCAAAAAAATGTAAAATAACGGTACGTGTGTGACTTAAATCCGGACGGCGGGTTGATTTTAAGAAAAGACAGGGACTTGTGTAAAAAATACGAAAATAACGATTCGTTTTAACTTAAAACAGGATTGCGGGTTGAATTCTTTGAAATAGAGGGACTTTTCTGAAAAATGTCATGACGGACGAAAGAAATCCAATTTGCTTTATTATTAGGTAAAGATAAAGATAAAGATTTGTATGCTACTTTTAAAATGGATCAATGAATTAATGTCAAGTTGTCAACTTGGTAAGTTGGGTTATCTATTTTAAAACGGAGGGATTGCAAATTATCAGGAAACTGTCTTGCTATCCTACTCTACCGGTCCATCAACTTTTCCATGCGATACAAGTTGGACCAGCCGCGGGGCAAAGTAAACACAAGCACCTACAAGCGTGAACATCAACATGAACAAATATAATTTCTAAAGATAAGCAAACTGCCTTCTTTTCTGGCGAACGCGCGCACTGGCTACTCCCTTTGTGAACTTGAGTTAGAGCTCACATGAACCCCGAAAATAATTGGGTCTCACTTACCATTCTCTTCCATCCCCTTCCCACTTATGATTTCCACTTTTTTGAATTGTATATGGTTTCCACTTGAGTCTGGCTGATGAAGTGGCATCCCATTGGAGTACTAAACTCAAGCGTGAACAGCTAGTTGTGCCACGCATGTATATTTGGAAACTCTGATTTGATTTTTCTTCACTTCTGTTGTTCTCCGCGGTGATTTGGTTTCCACTCTAGGCCTTGTGCTAGCTGCAGGAAAAAAAAAAAGAGAAACGATGCACGACACGAGGCAGTAAATGTGACGGGGGTGAGAGAGACCCGTACGTCGTGCCTTTCGCCAGCTGAGTGGCAGCATGGGTAGATGCAGAAGCATGGTTGAGGCAAAAGCGGCGTCCTCTTCCTCCAAATAGGCCGTTTCCGTTTCCGTTTCCGGCATGACCGGCCACAGCCATGGCCAGTGTGCGCTGCGCCGGTAATTCATGGCCTCACTCCAGCCTTTCATGCTTTGCCGGCTGGTCGAAGCGGAAATTTCACGGAGCTTGCTCCCTCGCGCCCGCGTCTCCTTCCATGATTGATCTAGCTAGTAGATTTGATGTTGTACATGTTTGATATTTTCTTCTACATATTCATTTAAAGAAGCGACCGGGTGATCACACAACTGATGAAGGCGGACATGACATGCAACCAGAGAGGCGACGACGCGCGTGGTGACCTCCGTGGTGGTGAGAGCTCGCTTGACGGCGAGCCTCGGGACGCCGGCAAGCAGAGCGAGGAGAGATGGCCGGTGCTGTACATCCCGAGCCCCTTGGCGGCGAGACTCCTCTGCTATCAGAAGGGCTCGCTCCTAGTCCAAGGTGAGATCCAGAGGATCCTGCTGCTCAATGGAGAGGATATGGTAATTGATAGCCGGGGTTTGCGTGCTTGTGAGAGGATTTCATGGCGATCAGTAGTCTGGCTGCCCTATCACGTTGTTCAGGTTGGGGATTCGGTAGCGTGTGGAATTGAAGACTACGGGGCGAATTCCGAGGCGAGCAACCACCATGAATGCGAGGGGAAGGTGGGCAATAAATCCCCCACCCTCGAAGGCGAGTCGACGCATTCGGAGCCAGAAATCCCCACCCACCACACCTCGCCGCAACGGCATGCTGAGAGAGAGAGAGAGAGAGATGTGAATCCGGCTGAGATGGACGATTGGAGAATGAAGATGGAGCGCTCCATGGTGGAGCTCGCGAGCGGAGACGACGCGAAGTTGGAAAGGGTGCACGAGATCATCTCCTAGTTTTCAACCAGGAAGGAGATGCGGACGGCGGCGAAGTCCATTTTCAGAAACCTGACAGTGGAGGAGGATGAGTGGCTCAGTCCGAACGGGATGACCACCCCGTCTGGTGTGCCGGTGAGTTCCCTGGCCGCTTTGATCTAGACCATGGAGGAAACAGAGGGAGAAGACCAGCCGCAGAAGTAGAAGTGGTGGGCGTTTCGTTCCCATCGCCGCTTCCTGACCGGACCGGAGGAATTTGTGGTGGGAGCGTTGATGGCCATCCCCACCCCAGGGACATGCTGGGTGCCGATCCAGATTGAGGACAGCGAAGAGGAAAAAGAAGCGGAGCAAAGCAATCTAGGAGCAAGCTCGAGGCAGATGGGGATGGAGAAGCAAGGGAATGGGAAGAAGACAAAGGAGAAGATCCACACCTCTCGCAGATCCCCACGCTTCCTCCATAGATTGTGATAACCCACAAGTATAGGGGATCGTAACAGTTTTTGAGGGTAGAGTATTCAGCCCAAATTTATTGATTTGACACAAGGGGAGCCAACGAATATTCTCAAGTATTAGCAGCTGAGTTGTCAATTCAACCACACCTGAAATACTTAATATCTACAGCAAAGTATCTAGTAGCAAAGTAGTATGAAGGTAACGGTAACAGTGGCAAAAGTAAGAGTAGCAGTTTTGTAGCAACCGTAATAATGGCAACGGAAAAGTAACTTAACAAAGATCAATATGAAACGAGCTCGTAGACAATGGATCAGTGATGGATAATTATGTCGGATGGCATTCATCATGCAATAGTTATAACATAGGATGACACAGAACTAGCTTCAATTCATCAATATAATGTAGGTATGTATTTCAAATATAGTCATACGTGCTTATGGAAAAAAACTTGTATGACATCTTTTGTCCTACCCTCCCGTGGCAGCGGGGTCCTATTGAAAACTAAGGGATATTAAGGCCTCCTTTTAGTAGAGTACGGGACCAAAGCATTAGCACTTAGTGAATACATGACCTCCTCAAACTACGATCATCACCGGAAGTGTCCCGACTATTGTCACTCCGGGGTTGTCGGATCATAACACGTAGTAGGTGACTATAACTTGCAAGATAGGATCAAGAAAATAAATATATTCATGAAAACATAATAGGTTCAGATATGAAATCATGGCACTCGGGTCCTAGTGACAAGCATTAAGCATAGCAAAGTCATAGCAACATCAATCTTAGAACATAGTGGATACTAGGGATCAAATCATAACAAAACTAACTCGATTACATGGTCAATCTCATCCAACCCATCACCGTCCAGCAAGCCTATGATGGCGGTGAGCATCATGAAATTGGTGATGGAGGATGGTTGATGATGACGATGGCGACGATTTCCCCTCTCCGGAGTCCAAAACGGACTCCAGATCCGTCCTTCCGAGGAAGAACAAGAGATGGCGACGGCTTTGTATCGTAAAACGCGATGAATCCTTTCTTTAATTTTTTTTCTCCCCGAACGTGAATATATGGAGTTGGAGTTGAGGTCGGTGGAGGTCTGTGGGACCCACAAGGCCAGAGAGCACGCCCCAGAGGGGTGGGTGCCTCCTCCACCCTTGTGGACAGGGTGTGGGTCCCCTTCACTTGATTCTTTCGCCGATATTTTTTATTTATTCAAAAAATGATCCCCATGAAGTTTCAGGTCATTCCAAGAACTTTTATTTCTGCACAAAAATAACACCATGGCAATTCTACTGAAAACAACGTCAGTCCGGGTTAGTTCCATTCAAATCATGCAAATTAGAGTCCAAAACAATGGCAAAAGAGTTTGAAAAAGTAGATACGATGGAGACATATCAACTCCCCCAAGCTTAACCCATTGCTTGTCCTCAAGCAATTGAGTTGACAAACTAAAAGTGATAAAGAAAAACTTTTACAAACTTTGTTTGATCTTGCTGTTGCAAATATGTAAAGCCAACATTCAAGTTTTCAGCAAAGATTATGAACTAGCCATATTCAGAATAACATTTAGGTCTCACATTTACTCATATCAATGGCATAATAAACTAGTGAGCAATAATAATAAATCTCGAATGACAACACTTTTATAAAACAATCATGATATGATATATCAAGATGGTATCTCGCTAGCCCTTTCCGAGACCGCAAAACACAAATGCATAGCACCCCTGAAGATGAAGGACTGACTAGACATTTTAATTCATGGTAAAAGAGATCCATTCACAGTCATACTCAATATCAATTAATATAACAACACATACAAATGACAGTGGTGCTCTCTAACTGGTGTTTTGTATAAAAGGACAATGACTCAGCAATAAAAGAAAATAGATATGCCCTTCGCAGAGGGAAGCAGGGATTTGCAGAGATGCCAGAGCTCGAGTTTTTGAAATAGAGATAAATAATTTTTGAGCGGTATGCTTTCATTGTCAACATAACAACCAACATATCTCGGCATATTCCATACTAGATACATTATAGGCGGTTCCCAAACAGAATGGTAAAGTTTATACCCCCCACCACCAACAAGCACACTCCACGGCTAGTCCGAAACAATGGGTACCGTCCAACTAACAACAGTCCTGGGGAAGTTTTGTTTGAAAATAAAAAATACAAAGAAAGAAATTTAGGAAAACGGGGACAAAAAATAACACAAAAGTTAGATAGCCTGGGTGTGGGCTATAGAAAAATCATGGATGACAATTTGGTCAGAGAAAAATTGAGGAAAAAACCTGACATACCAGATTTCTGGTCTGAGATTGGGTTAGATGTAGATATTTTGGTAGTTTCTAACTGTGAGATCAATACAGTCGATGACATTAAACTCACAAAAAAAACAATGAGCAAAATTGGTACTGATGAAAGTTTGGAGAACTAGGCCATGGATTTGAGCCCAACAGTAGGCTGTCCTGGCCCAGATAGTGGGAAAATGGGGAAAGAAAATACGCTATCAAATTCCTTCACCCAACTAAACTCCTCCCAAGATCTCTATGTAAAGAGCAAGAAAGAGGGGGTCGATTTTAGGGTTTCCCAGTGAGCCGCAGTCGGAAGAGAGAGACATGGACAAAACAGAGGGAGAGATTTGGGGGGTAGGTCGATTTAACAAGGGGGAAGAGATGGTTGGTAGTATAGGAGGAAAGAGGAGGGAGATGATTATCACAAGAATCATCTGCCCTGGGAGGAGAGGAGAGATTCCACTCGAGGGAGAGAGAATTGGAGGTTTCAAGACAAACAAGAATTGAGGCAAGATCTAGTTTCAAGAGGGGGGGAATGCTGAGGGAGACCAGACTAACAGTAAAAGCAAAGGGAAAGAGGAGGAGACAAGGGCAAATCAAGGGGAAGCTGTTGGGATTGAAGAAAAGGGAGGTCAAGATCTGGCACATCAACAACAACTATTGCTCAAGGTTCTGCTGGCACAAATCTCGCAAGGTAATTTTTTTCCTGAAAATGATGCAACTATAAGAGTTGGGACTAGTGATGGACAGATTAAGGCTGGAATAGACAACATAGTTGGTGATGGAGGCAAAACAAATCCAGAAGTAGGGGCTTAGATGAAACAGGGGAGAGAGAATTAGATGACAGTGAGTGGAGAAGGACCATAGTTGCAGAGGGGCTCCAATGACAATGATAGGGAACAATACAACAATAGGAATAGTCAGGAAGGAGGAAGACTGGGAATTGGTGGGATAAATAGGATGATGTGCACCAAATGCAAAGACTCCAGTCACATGACAAAAGATTGTACTCTTGGACACTGTGTAGTCTGTGGAAAAAAGAACCATATCACTGATGACTGCACCTGGCTGAAACAGATGAAGCATGTCCCAAAGTTTGTGGGGTATGCAACTAGGGGGCTCGGGGTGTTGCTGGTTCAGAGTGCCAAAGAGGTCTTGGATATTGAAAACCCGAATCCCATGGCAATAATAACAGTGGTGTCTGGTGAAATTAATGAAACTCAATTAATGAAGAGAATGCATTATATGTTCAACTGGAACTGGCAGTGGAGATGTAAGAAACAAGGAGAAAATGCTTTCCTGGTCAGATTTCCTAACAAGGGAAGACTGATGAAGTTGAACAAATGCAATGATTTTACCTTGTTGGGTTCAGGTGCTGTGATCAATGTGAGAGGGTGGAGCTTTGACTCATAGGCTATTGGTAAACTTCACACAGTCTGGGTCCAATTTGGAAAAGTGCCTGAATGTTTCAGGCATTTTTTGGGATGTGTGAGGTGGCTACCACTTTATGGCCAGTGCTAGAGATTGATATGAATACAATCACTAAGGAGAAGATCAAAGCTAAGGTGGGGATCAGAGACTATGAAAAAATACCACCATATACCGAGATCACTAACAAAGAGCTAATGATATACAGGGTTATACCAGAATTAGAAAGTGTGGTAGAGATGGGCTGGTATGGAGAACACAAGAGACATGAGATTGAAGGGGCATAAGTAGACACTAATGAAGAAACCATGAGGAAAAGACACAAAGAAGATGATGATAATGTAACAGGAACCAAGGAAATGATTACTTTGGGGAGCATAGGGTTGGCCCAATTTGAGGAGCTGAAAAAGAAAAATGAGAAGATTATGATGATACAAAAAGGGCAAGCTATAGAGATGGAGGCCAGGAACAAGGTGGAAACTAACTTAGATATGACCATGAAGAAAATAAAGGATTTGGAAGAGGATAAGATAAGACAAAAGGCCCTCAGAGTGAAAGAAGAAGAAAAGATCATGGAGCTGGAACAAGATAAGAAAAATCTCATGGAACTAATTAACAAACAACAAGAGGTGTTGACAGATGTGTTGAGAAAATTGATATGTGGGAAACCAGAGAAAAAGAATTGGAGGAAATCACTGAAGCTGACTTAAAGAATCTGTAAGCTGACAAAAAACAAGATGACCACAATAATTATAGTGAACCAGTGGACTATAATGTTAGTCAAGAATTAGTGTCGTTTGGGACAAAAGTGGGAGTAAAGACAGGAAACAATGAAGGAGAGAATAGTGAAAGCATCCTAGAGGAAAATTTGAGAAGGTGTGGAAGACTGGCAGACAAGCAAGATGCTAATATTGAGGAGCTGGCTAAGGAAAGGGCTGTTGCTCAAGACAATTATGGTAAGGAATATGAGCTTTACTTTCATAATGCCTCATTATTATTCATGGCAGATAAAATTGAAATTGATCTGGATTGTTCAATCAATGTGATTGACTCAAACTTGGACATCATAGCCAAGATGGAGCAATGTAGGAAAGACTTTTATTTACAACATATTTGCCAAAATAAAAAAGGAGTTGAACAAAATGAGGACACCAATCTCATAGATATTGGAGATGCTGACATCAAAGAACTTTGTTCTGATGAAGACCACTATGATGCTGAGATAGAGATGGATCACTTTTCCCATCTTAAAAGTTTCTTTACAAAAGTAAAAAAGAATAGCTCGAACTCACCAAGATTCTCTTATGGAAAGACAACTGTTGTGATTGGGGAGGGGGGACATATAAAAATAAAATAAAATGATAGGGATGTTCTGGAATGTTAGGGGGATTGGTTAGGATAACAAGAAAAAATTTATTAGAGAGAACATCAACAATAGGAAACTGGATTTTGTTGGCATCCAGGAAACTATTAAAGCTAATTTATCTAAGACAGAGTTACACAACTTTATGTGGGGGAGAAATTTTGATTGGAAATGGTCCCAACCAAGAGGGAGATCTGGGGGATACTTGTTGGGGTTAATTGTGATAATTTTGACATTATTAATGTAGAAATTGGCATCTAAGTTATTAGAATTCTGATGTTTGATAAAAAAGAAAAATTGACTGAAATCTAATAGTGGTATATGGAGATGCATAAATCACTGGCAAAAATGTCTATTTGGCTGAATTGTCTAGAGTTTACCAAAACAACTCTTCCCTTCATATGATGATAGGGGGATATTTTAATATCATTAGGAAAAGTGATGAAGAAAAACAAACCCACTAACAATGACCATTGGAGCTTTGTTTTTAATGCCATCATTGAATAAGCTGGTCTGAGAGAACTGCTTGTGGTGACGGTGTCCTGAATTAGGGGGTACTCACCACGTCGTCTCCCGACCAGCTGGATCGGGCCAAGGACCCACATGATGGTTCACTCATGGGCCACTTCGGGTAGCCCATGCCGCACACGAGGAAGATTCCATAAGACTTGATGATCAAGACAAGGACTCCTCTTCACCAACGTATTCGACTAGGACTCTTGTTATCCTAGGCCTCCGGTACATTATATAAGCCGAGGCCAGGCTAGTCGCTAGATTATTATGACATTATTCATTATACCCCCAGATTTTAGACCACAACATATGATCTCGAGGTAGATCAACTCTGTACTTGATACTCCATCAATATAAACAAGAGCAGGACGCAGGGTTTTACCTCCATCAAGAGGGCCCAAACCTGGGTAAAACATCGTCTCCTTCGTTCCTGTTACCATTGATCCGAGAATCCACAGCTTGGGACCCCCTACCCCAAGATCTGCCGGTTTTGACACCGCCAATGGTGCTTTCATTGAGAGTTCCGCTGTGAAATCGATAAAGGATCAATGGCTCGCCTGTAGATCAACTGCGACGTCGGCGTCTTCGTCGCTGGCTTGACTGGTCACCTTGCCTTGACCAAGGACCGTGCACCGCCTCCAATCGTCATGTTTGGATGAGGGCCTTCATCAAACATCAACTCCGATCTCTATCATGATCATGGAGGAATCATCCTTGGAGCTCGCGGGCTCAACGTCAACATTGCCCTCGGGTGACCGTGCTATTCTTTCAGACAGCAAACTTGTATCCGCTGCCACCACCTCCTCAAGCATCGCTTTGATGATTCCTTCAGTAGAATTGTGCGGAACTGAGTCTACAGCAACCCTGTAAAATTTTGTCGCATTCCGATGGAGCAATCTCCACCGATCTCCGATATACCGGAGCCCTATCGAGTCTGGACGGAAATCAGGACGAGTTTAGGGCGTGGTCTCCAGATCCCAGCTCGGAGGTTATTTGAAAGATCCAACCGTTCATCTGCTGCGGAATTTTCATATCTACCATCTCTCAAAATTTCAGCTCGATCTGACCGTTCAAACTCTAGAAACCTTCCAATTAGTGCATCACTTTTCAGATCTGTTTTCTACGCGAATACGAATCCGACCTGAGATCATCTCTCTTCATGAACGAGATATTGGACAACCTTTTTGGAAGAATCTCTTTCTAGGGTATTGTGATTTGTTTCCGAACACATGCTCACGAATTTTTCTCCTTTTCGGAGGTAATCTTCACCGTCATGCTGGTGTCAAACCAGTCTGGCAATATTGCTTCACGGCTGCCGACCTGCACTAGACACGTCGTCGCTTTGTTGAGCCAAGCTCAACTTCTTCGGATCATCATCTCGGCGAGCCGAACAAAGAGTTTGGAATCGCACAGATAAATCATCACCAACATCGCCACCCTATGGATCACATGGAGCGGGCACACCGGCATCGCCGCATGGTCACTTCATCAAGCCAGCATTGACCCCGTTACAAGTTACGACCTGCGTCGGCATGGTCGCACTATTGCTTCTTCAAGCCGATGTCCATCATGCTGAACTGCTTTAACACCTCGGCTGACACGACAACTGCAACATCTCCTTACCAACCCGCTCCGTCACCTCGGTTGAACCGGGGGCTTCACCATATCTTCATCAAACCTACTCTGGTGACTTTGGCGTCACCAGCCGACCTGCTTCGACTCATTGGCTGACATGGAGGCTTCGACACCTCGGCTGGATCGGGGACTTTGCTATTTCTTCATCAACATACTCCAGTGACTCCGGCGTCACCAGCCGACCAGTTTCGTCACATTAGCTGGACCGGGGGCTTTGCCTCGGCGAGCCAACATTTGCCAGCGTCGTCATGCCGTCGCTTTATCGTCCATCGGGCAATGGGTGTGTGGATCGAGTCCCAATTTTTGGAGTCACCTTTCTTCGGATTGCTACAACAAATAAACCAGGTGCTATTAATCCTAGTAATTTTTGCTTGTTTGGGTTTATTTTTCCCGAGGAATTATTACTCTGGTTTGTTCCATCATCTGTACACAGGTCTATCAAATAGTGGCCGCATTAACGACGGTTGTGTGGTGGTTCGGCTTTGCCATGCCTTTACCGCATCACGTCGACGCCCTACATCGGCATTGACTTCGGCGCCAGGCCACATATCTTTAAATAAATTATTTTGCGTAAATTAATTACGCGAGGATTTTTATATATTTATATTATTATTGTTGGACTACACTATTTTACATGTGTAGGTAATCGACTTCGACTGCGTCACGCGGTCACTTTGGCAAGCCGACGTCATCGTCCCAATCGGCCTAAATCGGCTCGTGTGATCACCTTGTTAGTCGAATTGCCATACCGACATGTTCCGTTGCCTCGGGACTTCGGCATCGCTGAGGGAGCTCTACCTCATCGAGTGTTCGGCACACAGGCCATATTTCTTTTATCACCCACTTTGCATAAATTATTAATCATGCATCCTTTTAAAAAAAATTATTATTATTACTATTATCTCCGGCTTGCACTATCTTCTGTGCACAGGTAAATGATCCAGATTGGGCAGCGTTGTCACCTTGGCGTATCGACATACCACGTCACCTCGGCTGGACCGGGGGCTTCGTCATCACTTCATTAACCCACGACGGGTACTTCAGCGTCACACTTCCGGCCTGCATCGGCTGTGCTATGTCGCCACTTTGGAGCATCGAGCTCTTTGCTCTGCCACCTCGGGACCGGCTTGGGGGCGGGGAGCTCATCCCGCCGTAAGCTTGGACTGCGTCATCAACACCGATCACATTAACCAGCTAAGTTGCTCTCATGCTCAAAAACTTTTAGTTTTCAATTTTGTTCAGTTCGACCAAGCATTATACTTTTTTGGCAAAAAGTTGTTTGTGAAAAACCTCCTTGTCAGAACTTTGTTTGTGACACACAAATTCAAATACCCCGTTTACTTGGGGGCTTCCTTTATGAAGCCTTTCCTCTTGCATATGATTATACTTTTATGGCTTCGTTCCTTGTTCGTGTATTACGCCACAATATGCACCATGTTGAATTAAGTGTTCCGCAAGCTGGGTTGCCTTGCTCCTGTGTTTACCCCTACGTTCCTGATTGTTCGGCTAGGGAGTAAAGGGAGCACCTCTGCGATTGTCACGATCGGGTCACCCGAGCTCGGACATCAGACTGGGTAAAGCCGAAAGCTAGCGCTCTTATTGTTTTCAATCATGGTCGACACACAACGGAACTCATGAGTACAAAAATTTATTGCACAAGTCTCATAGTAACAATGAGCAACCGAAGAAAGGTATCGATGGGGGTACTATTTTCTTCGAAGATGCTTCTTACACTTCGTCAGTAATATAGCATAAGTTCCCTAAGAGCGCTTTGTCTGTTGCATCCTTATGGCATGATTGCCTGGTTATCAGAAGCACCGTCGATATTCTCGACAGGTGGAGTACATAACACTTGTCGGCCCTTGACCGAAGAGGGAGAAGCCGACGGTCGGTTAAGACGCGTTTAAAAGTTCGGTGAACACAGATATGATATAAGTACTTCGGTACATACAATTATTATACATAAAATTCTTTTACCCAAGTTTACTAGGGGCTCTTAAATTTATATGAGCCGTTTTATGCTAAATGTGTTTTCTTCCTAGTCGTTGCAAAATCTTTTTTTATCACTCCTTTTTCGACGCGAGTGTGTGGTCAGTAGCCGGATAGCCCATTTTCTCTCTAGTGACCGCTCGAGTTTAGTTCGCTAAACTGGTCTAACGAGCAGTACTCCGCCTTCAGGTTAGGAGGTTGCAGCCGTAGGCTGACCCGCTTGAAGTCTTGAGATCGGATGTGTCATATTAATGCACGACAAAAGCACAAAAGTAAGACCAATTTTCGGATTGGAACTAAATGACTTCATTTAGTTCCGGCGTAAAGTTTTTACTGAATTTTTTTGGTTTTTCAAGCCTATGGCACTTTTAAACTATTTGTTTGTTTCCAGCACAAATCTCGTAGTGCAGCGCTAGACACCTTTAGAGATTCGGCACAAAATTCTCGGATATTGCTATATATGCATCGGTTTCGAATTGTGTCTTTGGTCAATAGTTGGGTTGCCCGGCTCCTATGCTTGCCTCCTACGTTCCGCTTTGTTCGGCTAGGTGTGAAAAGGAGAACCACTACAATTGTGCTTCCAGCTCGAATGGTTAAGCACCTCAGTGGAGAAAGCCGAAAACTGACTGTCACAATGGGTGTAAACTAGTCAGCGATCCGATGACGGTATCAAACTGTAGATCGATACTGATTACCCCATGTTAAACGATGGGCCTTTCATAACATTGGCCGAAGTGATAATGGCTAGACTTCGGTCGGTGCCGAACACTAACCCGGGGCTCGTAGCTAGCTTCCCCAGTTTAAAGCTCCTATGACTAAGTGAAAGTTATAAAGCCCGCATATCTGATTGCCTCGTTTCTGCTAACACAATCGCCTTCGGGCACTGAGACGTCGGCTAAGGGTTGTCTTGTTATTGCGGAAACACCCTGCGTAGCATCTACAAGGGGGTGGAAGCCGACGATGGGCCACTTTCAAGTGATAAACGGTCGCAGCGGAGTCAAAATAAATACATCATCGGCATTCGTATTTTATATACGAGGGCTACCTTCCGTAATCATCGTTATAAAACCATAAATATGCATCAAATTGACTTAAGATTTTGGCCAAGCTGGGTTGCCTGCTTCTGTGCTTACCCCTACATTCCCAATTGTTCGGCTAGGCGGTAAAGGAAGCACCCTGTGATTGTTACTACCGGGTCATCTGAGTTAGTACCTCAGACTGGGTGAAGCCGAAAGCTAGAGATCTTAAAGGATATAATTGGTCGGCAACGACGGAAGTGAAAATTTTGGTTCATTAATACCATAGAGTTCGGGAACTTTCCCCGAACTAAATCCTCAATATTTTCCTCCCACATTGATTGGAGGTGAGGTTTCATGATCATGATCAGCATGACAACCCAAAGACGATAGCGGGATTATTTTCTTTGGAAGATGTTTCATATCTCTCTGCGTACCTTTGTTTGTAAAACCGTATGGCCGGATTGCCTTGTTTTCCATAAATCTTTGCCCTTATAACGGCTTTATAAAGTAGGACAAACACTCCCCGGCTTCTGGCCGAGGAGGTTGAAGCCGATGGTCGGTCAACAAAGTTTTGTACAATGCGGATCCGAGCATTAATGATGTAAAGTACTTGGATACGTAGAATCATTACACATAATTTGTGATTTTACTCTGGATATCGATCCTTAATTCGGCTACCCATGCCCACATTAAGGCTCGGGGGCTACTGGGCTTCGGGCTTATCATTCACTAATATTAAAAGAGGCGTATCGATCCCCTGATCTAGTGTTGCCACCCGACCAGTGTCTCGGGGGCTACTACATTGCCTATTCAATGTAGAAAATTCAAAGTGCTCAGTGTTCGGCTGGACCGAACTATGGGCAAACGCGTCTTCGGACAACAATAAGTACCATCTGGGACTTATCCGGCATCAAGCTAATATATTACGGCGACTTCTCAAAACCCTCTCTCAAGGGCCCGTCTACCGATCACTATTACCTCTAATATATTACACTGCATTTCTTTTCCTATGTATGTTGCCGAGCTAGGAGTTGATCCTCGGGCCGATTTCATGACCTGAGTCTCAGAAGCTACTAGGATCAATGGTTTCATATTTTCCTTCAGGTGCATCTCAGATTTTAGGCCGACAGACACCTTGAGGGCTACTGGCCATACATCTCGTTAGCAAATAAATTTATATGCATCGAAAATAAAATCTGCAAACAATCAGCCCATGACCGAGGTGCTGAGCCACCTTGGAAGTAGTTCGGTATATAGCTCGGATGCAAGTGGCTAGCTCCTTAGAGGGCATTTCTGACATTAAGCTCGGCTAAAACTTTTTCAAGACCAAGGTAATCTATGACACCTCGGATACAGTCCAGCGTTGGAGCTCGGATACATTCCGGCTTTGAAGCTCGGAAGCGGTCCGGCGTTGGTGCTCGGTTGCAAAAGATACCTTGAATGCAGTCCGGCATTGGAGCTCGGACGCGAGAGGACACCGCTGCACGGGAAACACTTCAAACCCGAGGTGGGCGTAAAAATAACAAGGCATTGATAACGGCCGATAACTTAAAGGAGCTCCTCAGGATACCCAACGTGTAAACTCTTTGAATTTACTTCGGCGATCCTCAAGATCAAAGATAAGAAGATTTGTTGAACCAGTTTTCAAGACCGACGACCGAAGATGGAGAACAGTTCGGAAGAATCGAGGGGTGTCCCCAACTTGAAGACCGGTTTAGGGGGCTACTGATGGTGTCCCTGACTAGGGGGTACTCACCATGTCGTCTCCCGACCAGCTGGATCGGTCCGAGGACCCCCATGGCGGTTCACTCATGGGCCACTTCGGTCAGCCCATGTTGCACGCGAGGAAGATTCCACAAGACTTGATGATCAAGATAAGGACTCCTCTCCACCAACGTATTCGACCAGGACTCTTGTTATCCTAGGCCTCCGGTACATTATATAAGCTGAGGCCAGGCTAGTCGCTAGATTATTATGACATTATTCATCATACCCTCAGGTTTTCGACCACAACATATGATCTCGAGGTAGATCAACTCTGTACTTGATACTCCATCAATATAAACAAGAGCATGATGTAGGGTTTTACCTCCATTAAGAGGGCCCGAACCTGGGTAAAACATCGTCTCCTTCGTTCCTGTTACCATTGATCCGAGAATCCAGAGCTCGGGACCCCCTACCCCGAGATCTGCCAGTTTTGACACCGACACCTGTGAGGGAGAAAATACACTTGGGCTAATAATTAGAGTGATCCTATTTATGAAAAACTAAATAGGATGCTTATTTGCTCTGATTTGGAAGAACATTATCCTTTAACAACAGTTCAGGCTTTAGAGAGAGAGAGTTATCTGATCATACAACACTGATAGTGGATTCTGGGGAAAATATAAATGCTACCCCAATATTTAGATTTGAAAATTCCTGGATGCTTAAAGAAGGATTCAAGGAATTTGTTCATAAAGTGTGGGATGTCTAGATTGTTGTAAATAACATAGAGAGATGGCAAAAGAAATTAAGAACCTTTAGACAAAAGGCAAGAGGATGGATTCTGAACTCAGATGCACTATATAGGAAAATAAGAAAGAAATCTTATCCAAATTAGATGAGACTAATAAAAGAGCAGAGGTACTGGGATTATCTACCTGTGATAGAAATGAGCAAAAAGAATTGAGAGCTCAATTAGGGAGACTGGTGAAACAAGACGAAATAAAATGGCTACAAATATACAAAGATAGAGAGATCAAAGATGAGGATAATAACACTAAATCTTACCATGCTAAGGTGAATGGGAGGAGAAGGAAAAATAGAATATCCTCCCTAAGCCAGGCTGAGGGGGAGATTGAAGGGGATGAGGAATTGGTTAAGTACATCACAGACTTCTATAGAGACCTATTTGGTCAACCTGAAAATTCTACTGTGACTTAAACATTCAAGATGCTCCTGGTATCTCAGAAGAACAAGCTAGAACTCTAATTGAACCCTTTAGTATGCAAGAGCTACAGGAGGTGGTTTTAAATATGGAGAAAAATAAAAGCCCTGGTCCAGATGGTCTGCCTGTAGAATTTTACCAAAATTTCTGGGGATTAATTAAATGGGATCTTAAGGGCTTGCTTGATGATTTCCATTCTGGAAATCTGGACATCTCCAGGCTGAATTATGGAATTATTACATTGGTTCCCAAGGTTAAAGATGCTAAAAAATACAGAAATTCAGACCAATATGCTTACTTAATGTGAGTTTCAAAATAATAACAAAGGTATTAATGAATAGACTCAGCAAGTTTACTAGACCAATAATTTCTCCAAACCAGACAACATTCATAAAAGGGAGATATATTATGGAAGGGGTTGTGGTGTTGCATGAAGCCTTGAATACAATGCATAAAAAGAAACAGAGTGGTCTGCTATTCAATGTAGATTTTGAAAAGGCATATGATAAAATCAAATGGCCTTTTGTGTATAAGATGATGAAGCTAAAAAACTTCCCTGATCAGTGGTGTGACTTGGTAATGCACACCATGGTGGGGGACATGTAGGGATTCAAGTAAATGATATTATTGGACCATATTTTAAAACTTTCAAAGGGCTGAGACAGGGAGATTCCCTGTCACCCCTACTATTTGGCATAGCTGCTGATGCATTGGCTATAATCTTAGAAAAAGCCATGCAGGAGGGATTTGTGAAGGGGTGCTCTCAGAATATAATAACTGTGAAGTCCATATGCTACAATATGCAGATGACACAGTTTTCCTTCTACAAGATGATGAGGAAAATGCAAAGAATTTAAAATTCATTCTAACAACTTTTAAGCAAATGTCTGGGCTGACCATAAACTTTCACAAGAGTGAAATTTCCTTATTTAGAGAGGTTGTAAACAAGACCGATATATATATCTCTCAAGAAATCTTTACATGTGAGGTGGGAAAAATACCCGTTAAGTATCTAGGACTACTAGTGGATGATATTAGACCGGGAAATAAATTCTGGAAGGAAGTTACAGAAAAAATTGAAAAAAGATGTGCATGCTGGCAAGGTAGGTTATTAAACATGGCTAGGAGAGTAACTCTAGTTCAAGCCTGCCTTACCAACATTCCTCTTTTCATGATGTCCTTTTATCCCTTACCTGTTGGAGTCAGGAAAAAAGCATACTTCTTCAAAGCCAGACCTCTGTGGCAAGAACATGAAAATAAGAAAAAAAATATCATTTGGTTAACTGGAAAACATGCTGCCTACCAAAATAACAAGGGGGGCTTGTAATCATTAATTTAGAAATCATGAATAAAGCCTTGTTAGCTAAATGGCTCTGGAAAATGGAAACTGAATTAGGGACCTGGGTGAATATTTGTTGGGGAACGCAGTAATTTCAAAAATATTCCTACGCACACGCAAGATCCTGGTGATGCATGATGACCCATAAGTATATGGGATCTATCGTAGTCCTTTCGATAAGTAAGAGTGTCGAACCCAACGAGGAGCGGAAGGAAATGATAAGCGGTTTTCAGCAAGGTATTCTCTGCAAGCACTGAAATTATAGGTAATAGATAGTTTTGTGATAAGATAATTTGTAATGAGCAACAAGTAACAAAAGTAAATAAAGTGCAGCAAGGTGGCCCAATCCTTTTTGTAGCAAAGGACAAGCCTGGACAAACTCCTATATAGAGAAAAGTGCTCCCGAGGACACATGGGAATTATCGTAAAGCTAGTTTTCATCATGTTCATATGATTCGCGTTCGGTACTTTGATAATTTGGTATGTGGGTGGACCGGTGCTTGGGTACTGTCCTTGCTTGGACAAGCATCCCACTTATGATTAACCTCTATTGCAAGCATCCGGAACTACAACAAAAGTATTAAGGTAAACCTAACCATAGCATGAAACATATGGATCCAAATCAACCCCTTACGAAGCAACGCATAAACTAGGGTTTAAGCTTCTGTCACTCTAGCAATCCATCATCTACTTATTACTTCTCAATGCCTTCCTCTAGGCCCAAATAATGGTGAAGTGTCATGTAGTCGATGTTCACATAACACCACTAGAGGAGAGACAACATACATCTCATCAAAATATCGAACGAATACCAAATTCACATGACTACTAATAGAAGACTTCTCCCATGTCCTCAGGAACTAACATAACTACTCACAAAGTATATTCATGTTCATAATCAGAGGGGTATTAATATGCATATAGGATCTGAACACATGATCTTCCACCAAATAAACCAACTAGCATCAACTACAAGGAGTAATCAACACTACTAGCAACCTACAGGTACCAATCCCAGACTTAGAGACAAGAATTGGATACAATGAATGAACTAGGGTTTGAGAGGAGATGGTGCTGGTGAAGATGTTGATGATGATTGGCCCCCTCCCGATGAGAGGAGCGTTGGTGATGACAATGGCGATGATTTCCCCCTCCCGGAGGGAAGTTTCCCTGGCAGAACAGCTCCACCAGAGCGCTAGATTGGTTCCGCCAAGGTTCCGCCTCGTGGCGGCGGAGTCTCGTCCCGAAAGCTTGCTTATGATTTTTTTCCTCAACGAAAGACTCCATATAGCAGAAGATGGGCATCGGAGGGCCACCAGGGGGCCCATGAGACAGGGGGCGCGCCCAGGGGGTAGGGCACGCCCCCACCCTCGTGGCTAGTCAGTGGCCCCCCCTGGTACTTCTTGCGCTCAGTATTTTTTATATATTCTGAAAATAACTTCCGTGAAGTTTCAGGACTTTTGGAGCTGTGCAGAATAGGTCTCTAATATTTGATCCTTTTCCATCCCAGAATCCCAGCTGCCGGCATTCTCCCTCTTTATGTAAACCTTGTAAAATAAGATAGAATAGGCATAAGTATGGTGACATAATGTGTAATAACAGCCCATAATGCAATAAATATCGATATAAAAGCATGATGCAAAATGGACGTATCAATGCATAGCAACGAGAGGGGAGAGTATCATCTACGTACCCTCGTAGACCGTAAGTGGGAGCGTTATGACAACGCGGTTGATGTAGTCGTACGTCTTCACGATCGACCGATCTAGTACCGAAGATACGACACCACCGTGATCTGCACATGTTCGGCTCGGTGACGTCCCGCGAACTCATGATCCAGTAGAGCTTCAAGGGAGAGCTTCGTCAGCACGACGACATGATGACGGTGATGCTGCTGCTACCGGAACAGGGCTTCGCCTAAGTACCGCTACGATATTACCGAGGTGGATTATGGTGGAGGGGGGCACCGCACACGGCTAAAGATCAATGATCAACTTGTGTGCCTATGGGGTGCCCCCTCCCCTGTATATAATGGAGTGGAGGAGGGGGAGGGGGCCGGCCTCCTAGGCACGCCCCAAGGGGATTCCTACTCCCACCGGGAGTAGGATCCCCCCTTGCCTTGTTGGATTTAGGAGAGAAGGAAGGAAGAGGGAGGAGGAAGGAAAGGGGGGGGCGGCCCCCCTCCCAATTCAGATTGGGCTTGGGGGGCGCGCCCTCTCCTTTGCTCCTTTTCCCTCTCTCCCACTAAGGCCCAATAAGTCCCATATACCTCCCTGGGGGTTCCGGTAACCTCCCGGTGCTCCCGTATACTCCCGTTTTCACCCGGAACCATTTCGATGTCCAAACATAGGCTTCCAATATATCGATCTTTACGTCTCGGCCATTTCGAGACTCCTCGTTATGTTCGTGATCAAATCCGGGACTCCGAACTACCTTCGGTACATCAAAACACATAAACTCGTAATACCGATCGTCACCGAACGTTAAGCGTGCGGAACCTACGGGTTCGAGAACTATGTAGACATGACTGGGACATGTCTCTTGTCAATAACCAATAGTGGAACCTGAATGCTCATATTGGTTCCGACATATTCTACGAAGATCTTTATCGGTCAAATCGCATAACGGTATACGTTGTTCCCTTTGTCATCGGTATGTTACTTGCCCGAGATTCGATCATCGGTATCCCAATACCTAGTTCAATTTCATTACCGGCAAGTCTCTTTACTCGTTCTGTAATGCTACATCTCATAACTAACTCATTAGCTACATTGCTTGCAAGGCTTATAGTGATGTACATTACCGAGAGGGCCCAGAGATACCTCTCCGACAATCGGAGTGACAAATCCTAATCTTGATCCATGCCAACTCAACAAATACCATCGGAGACACCTGTAGAGCACATTTATAATCACCCATTTACGTTGTGACGTCTGGTAGCACACAAAGTGTTCCTCCGGTATTCGGTAGTTGCATGATCTCATAGTCATAGGAACATGTATAGTTATGGAGAAAGCAATAGCAACAAACTAAACGATCATCGTGCTAAGCTAACGGGTGGGTCAAGTCAATCACATCATTCTCTAATGATGTGATCCCGTTAATCAAATGAAAACTCATGTCTATGGTCAGGAAACATAACCATCATTGATTCAACAAGTTAGTCAAGTAGAGGCAAACTAGTGACACTTTGTTTGTCTATGTATTCACACATGTACTAAGTTTCCGGTTAATACAATTCTAGCATGAATAATAAACATTTATCATGATATAAGGAAATATAAATAACAACTTTATTATTGCCTCTAAGGCATATTTCCTCCAGTCTCCCATTTGCGCTAGAGTCAATAATCTAGATTACATTGTAATGATTCTAACACCCATGGAGTCTTGGTGCTGATCATGTTTTGCTCGTGAGAGGGGTTTTTTCAATGGGTCTACAACTTTCAGATCCGTTTGTATCTTGCAAATCTCTATGTCTCCCTCCTTGACTTGATCGTGGATGGAATTGAAGTGTCTCTTGATGTGCTTGGTTCTCTTGTGAAATCTGGATTCCTTTGCCAAGGCAATTGCACCAGTATTGTCACAAAAGATTTTCATTGGACCCGATGCACTAGGTATGACACCTAGATCGGATATGAACTCCTTCATCCAGACTCCTTCATTTGCTGCTTCTGAAGCAGCTATGTATTCCGCTTCACATGTAGATCCCGCCACGACGCTCCGCTTGGAACTGCACCAACTGACAGCTCCACCATTTAATAAAAACACGTATCTGGTTTGTGACTTAGAGTCATCCGGATCAGTGTCAAAGCTTGCATCGACGTAACCGTTTACGACGAGATCTTTGTCACCTCCATATACGAGAAACATATCCTTAGTCCTTTTCAGGTATTTCAGGATGTTCTTGACCGCTGTCAAGTGATCCACTCCTGGATTACTTTGGTACCTCCCTGCTAAACTTATAGCAAGGCACACATCAGGTTTGGTACACAGCATTGCATACATGATAGGGCCTATGGCTGAAGCATAGGGAACACCTTTCATTTTCTCTCTATCTTCTGCAGTGGTCGGGCATTGAGTCTGACTCAACTTCACACCTTGTAATATAGGCAAGAAATCTTTCTTTGCCTGGTCCATTTTGAACTTCTTCAAAACTTTATCAAGGTATGTGCTTTGTGAAAGTCCAATCAAGCGTCTTGATCTATCTCTATAGATCTTGATGCCCAATATATAAGCAGCTTCACCGAGGTCTTTCATTGAAAAATTCTTATTCAAGTATCCTTTTATGCTATTCAGAAATTCAGTATCATTTCTGATCAAAAATATGTCATCTACATATAATATCAGAAATGCTACGGAGCTCCCACTCACTTTCTTGTAAATATAGGCTTCTCCAAAAGTCTGTATAAAACCATATGCTTTGATCACACTATCAAAGCGTATATTCCAACTCCAAGAGGATTGCACCAGTCCATAAATGGATCGCTGGAGCTTGCACACTTTGTTAGCACCTTTTGGATCGACAAAACCTTCTGGTTGCATCATATACAACTCTTCTTTAAGGTATCCATTAAGGAATGCAGTTTTGACATCCATTTGCCAAATTTCACAATCATAAAATGCGGAAATTGCTACCATGATTCAGACAGACTTAAGAATTGCTACGGGTGATAAGGTCTCATCATAGTCAACTCCTTGAACTTGTCGAAAACCTTACGCAACAAGTCGAGCTTTGTAGACAGTAACATTACCGTCAGCGTCAGTCTTCTTCTTGAAGATCCATTTATTTTCTATGGCATGCCGATCATCGGGCAAGTCAACCAAAGTCCACACTTTGTTCTCATACATGGATCCCATCTCAGATTTCATGGCTTCAAGCCATTTTGCGGAATCTGGGTTCATCATCACTTCCTCATAGTTCGTAGGTTCGTTATGGTCAAGTAACATGACTTCCAGAACAGGATTACCGTACCACTCTGGTGCGGATCTTACTTTGGTTGACCTACGATGTTCGGTAGTAACTTGATCAGAAGTTTCATGATCATCATCATTAGCTTCCTCACTCACTGGTGTAGGAATTACTGGAACTGATTTTAGTGATGAACTACTTTCCAATAAGGGAGAAGGTACAATTACCTCGTCAAGTTCTACTTTCCTCCCACTCACTTCTTTCGAGAGAAACTCCTTCTCTAGAAAGGATCCATTCTTAGGAACGAATATCTTGCCTTTGGGTCTGTGATAGAAGGTGTACCTAACAGTCTCCTTTGGGTATCCTATGAAAACACATTTCTCCGATTTGGGTTCGAGAGAAGTTTTTTCACATAAGCATCGCAACCCCAAACTTTAAGAAACGACAACTTGGGTTTCTTGCCAAACCACAGTTCATAAGGTGTCGTCTCGATGGATTTAGATGGTGCCCTATTTAATGTGAATGCAGTTGTCTCTAAAGCGTAACCCCAAAATGATAGCGGTAAATCAGTGAGAGACATCATAGATCGCACCATATCTACTAAAGTACGATTACGACGTTCGGACACACCATTACACAGTGGTGTTCCAAGTGGCGTGAGTTGCGAAGCTATTCCGCATTGTTTCAAGTGAAGTCCAAACTCATAACTCAAATATTCGCCTCCATGATCAGATCGTAGAAACTTGATTTTCTTGTTACGATGATTTTCCACTTCACTCTGAAATTCTTTGAACTTTTCAAATGTTTCAGACTTATGTTTCATCAGGTAGATATACCCATATCTGCTCAAATCATCTGTGAAGGTGAGAAAATAACGATATCCGTCATGAGCTTCAATGTTCATTGGACCACATACATTAGTATGTATGATTTCCAATAACTCTGTTGCTCGCTCCATTGTTCCGGAGAATGGAGTTTTAGTCATCTTGCCCATGAGGCATGGTTCGCAATTACCAAGTGATTCATAATCAAGTGGTTCCAGAAGTCCATCAGAATGGAGTTTCTTCATGCGCTTTACACCAATATGACCTAAACGGCAGTGCCACAAATAAGTTGCACTATCATTATCAACTCTGCATCTTTTGGCTTCAATACTATGAACATGTGTATCACTACTATCAAGATTTAGTAAAAAATAGACCACTCATCACGGGTGCATGACCATAAAAGATATTACTCATATAAATAGAACAACCATTATTCTCTGATTTAAATGAATAACCGTATCGCATCAAACAAGATCCAGATATAATGTTCATGCTCAACGCTGGCACCAAATAACAATTATTTAGGTCTAAAGCTAATCCTGGAGGTAGATGTAGAGGTAGCGTGCCGACGGCGATCACATCGACTTTGGAACCATTTCCCACGCGCATTGTCACCTCGTCCTTAGCCAATCTTCGCTTAATCCGTAGCCCCGGTTTCGAGTTGCAAATGTTAGCAACTGGACCAGTATCAAATACCCAGGCACTACTGCGAGCATTAGTAAGGTACACATCAGTAACATGTATATCAAATATACCTTTCACTTTGCCATCCTTCTTCACCGCCAAATACTTGGGGCAATTCCGCTTCCAGTGACCAGTTCCTTTGCACTAGAAGCACTCAGTCTCAGGCTTAGGTCCAGACTTGGGTTTCTTCATTTGAGCAGCAACTGGCTTGTTATTCTTCTTGAAGTTCCCCTTCTTCCCTTTACCCTTTTTCTTGAAACTGGTGGTCTTGTTCACCATCAACACTTGATGCTCCTTCTTGATTTCTACCTCCATAGCCTTTAGCATTGCGAAGAGCTCAGGAATCGTCTTATCCATCCCTTGCATATTATAGTTCATCACGAAGCTCTTGTAGCTTGGTGGTAGTGATTGAAGAACTCTGTCAATGACACTATCATCAGGAAGATTAACTCCCAGTTGAGTCAAGTGGTTGTGATACCTAGACATTCTGAGTATATGTTCACTGACAGAACTATTCTCCTCCATCTTGCAGCTGTAGAACTTATTGGAGACTTCATATCTCTCAATCCGGGCATTTGCTTGAAATATTAACTTCAACTCCTGGAACATCTCATATGCTCCATGACGTTCAAAATGTCGTTGAAGTCTCGGTTCTAAGCCGTAAAGCATGGCACACTGAATTATTGAGTAGTCATCAGCTTTGCTCTGCCAGGTGTTCATAACATCTAGCGTTGCTCCTGCAGCGGGTTTGTCACCTAGCGGTGCTTCCAGGATGTATGCTTCCAGGATGTAATTCTTTTGTGCAGCAATGAGGATAATCCTCAAGTTATGGACCCAGTCCGTGTAGTTGCTACCATCATCTTTCAACTTAGCTTTCTCTGGGAACGCATTAAAATTCAACGGAACAACAGCACGGGCCATCTATCTACAACAACATAGACATGCAAAATACTACCAGGTACTAAGTTCATGATAAATTAAAGTTCAATTAATCAAATTACTTAAGAACTCCCACTTAGATGGTCATCTCTCTAATCATCTAAGTGATCACGTGATCCATATCAACTAAACCATGTCCGATCATCACATGAGATGGAGTAGTTTTCAATGGTGAACATCACTATGTTGATCATATCTACTATATGATTCATGCTCGACCTTTCAGTCTCCAGTGTTCCGAGGCCATATCTGCATATGCTAGGCTCGTCAAGTTTAACCCGAGTATTCCACATGTGCAAAACTGGCTTGCACCCGTTGTATGTGAACATAGAGCTTATCACACCCGATCATCACGTGGTGTCTCAGCACGACGAACTGTAGCAACGGTGCATACTCAGAGAGAACACTTATACCTTGAAATTTAGTGAGAGATCGTCTTGTAATGCTACCACCGAACTAAGCAAAATAAGATGCATAGAGGATAAACATCACATGCAATCAATTTAAGTGATATGATATGGCCATCATCATCTTGTGCCCTTGATCTCCATCGAAGCATCATTGTCGTCTCGCCAACTATTGCTTCTATGACTATCGCTACCGCTTAGTGATAAAGTAAAGCAATTACATGGCGATTGCATTTCATACAATAAAGCGACAACCATATGGCTCCTACCAGTTGCCGATAACTGTGTTACAAAACATGATCATCTCATACAATAAAATTTAGCATCATGTCTTGACCATATCACATCACAAAATGCCCTACAAAAACAAGTTAGACGTCCTCTACTTTGTTGTTGCAAGTTTTACGTGGCTGCTACGAGCTGAGCAAGAACCGTTCTTACCTACGCATCAAAGACCACAACGCGGTATAGTAATTGCTTTTTGATCTTCAGAATGAACCATGTTCATTGAATCCGATTCAACTAAAGCTGGAGAAACAGACACCCACTAGCCACCTGTGCGCAAAGCACGTCGGTAGAACCAGTCTTGCGTAAGCGTACGCGTAATGTCGGTCTGGCCGCTTCATCCAACAATGCCGCTGAATCAAGAATCAACTAGTGATGGCAAGCAATATGTATATACCCACACCCACAACTCCTTTGTGTTCTACTCGTGCATATAACATCTACGCATAAACCTGGCTCGGATGCCACTGTTGGGGAACACAATAATTTCAAAAAAACTCCTATGCACACGCAAGATCATGGTGATGCATAGCAATGAGAGGGGAGAGTATCATCTACGTAACCTCGTAGACCATAAGCGAAAGCGTTATGACAACGCGGTTGATGTAGTCGTACGTCTTCACGATCGACCGATCTACTACTGAAGATACGGCACCTTCGCGATCTGCAAACATTCGGCTCGGTGGCGTCCTGCGAACTCACGATCCAGTAGAGCTTCGAGGCAGAGCTTCGTCAGCACGACGGTGTGATGACGGTGATGATGCTGCTACCGGAACAAGGCTTCGCCTAAGCATCGCCACGATATTACCGAGGTGGATTATGGTGGAGGGGGCACCGCACACGGCTAAAGATCAATGATCAACTTGTGTGTCTATGGGGTGCCCCCCTCCCCCATATATAAAGGAGTGGAGGAGGGGGAGGGGGCCGGCCTCCTAGGCGCGCCCCAAGGGGAGTCCTACTCCCGGTGGGAGTAGGATCCCCCCTTGCGTTGTTGGATTTAGGAGAGAAGGAAGGAGGAGGGAGGAGGAAGGAAAGGGGGACGCCCCCCTCCTAATTCGGATTGGTCTTGGGGGGCGCCCTCTCCTTTGCTCATTTCCCCTCTCTCCCACTAAGGCCCAATAAGGCCCATATACCTCCCGGGGGGTTTCGGTAACCTCCCGGTGCTCCGGTATACTCCCGTTTTCACCCGGAACCATTCCGATGTCCAAACATAGGCTTCCAATATATCGATCTTTACATCTTGACCATTTCGAGACTCCTCGTTATGTCCGTGATCAAATCCGGGACTCCGAACTACCTTCGGTACATCAAAACACATAAACTCGTAATATCGATCGTCACCGAACGTTAAGAGTGCGGACCCTACGGGTTCGAGAACTATGTAGACATGACCGAGACATGTCTCCGGTCAATAACCAATAGTGGAACCTGGATGCTCATATTGGTTCCTACATATTCTACGAAGATCTTTATCGGTCAAACCACATAACGGGATATGTTGTTCCCTTTGTCATCGGTATGTTACTTGTCTGAGATTTGATCGTCGGTATCCCAATACCTAGTTCAATCTCGTTACCAGCAAGTCTCTTTACTCGTTCCGTAATGCTACATCCCGTAACTAACTCATTAGCTACATTGCTTGCAAGGCTTATAGTGATGTACATTACCGAGAGGGCCCAGAGATACCTCTCCGACTCATGCTATGGTTAGGTTTACCTTAATACTTTTGTTGTATTTGCGGATTCTTGCAATAGAGGTTAATCATAAGTGGGATGCTTGTCCAAGTAAGGGAAGCACCCAAGCACCGGTCCACCCACATACCAAATTATCAAAGTACCGAACGCGAATCATATGAACGTGATGAAAACTAGCTTGACGATATTCCCATGTGTCCTCGGGAGCGCTTTACATCATATAAGAGTTTGTCCAGGCTTGTCCTTTGCTACAAAAAGTATTGGGCCACCTTGTTGTACCTTATTTACTTTTGTCACTTGTTGCTCATTACAAATTATCTTATCACAAAACTATTTGTTACCACTTATTTCAGTACTTGCAGAGAATACCTTGCTGGAAACCGCTTACCATTTCCTTCTGCTCCTTGTTGGGTTCGACACTCTTACTTATCGAAAGGACTACGATAGATCCCCTATACTTGTGGGTCATCACCCAACACGCTCGATCCCCTTTGTCTGGACACACTTTCCTGGGTCATGCCTGGCCTCGGAAGATCAACACGTCGCAGCCCTACCTAGGCACAACAGATAGCAATGTGCCTGCAAGGGGAGGTTTCCAACTCCTGATACTCTCCATGAAGATGTGTCAGAGCAGCATAAGAAGCATCATGGACCGCCATGTCGATAGTCACTCCAACACCATGAGCAGTGTGCAGCGCGGTAGTGGAGTCATACTCCCGAGAGTAGAGGTGGACGATGGCATGGTACTGCTCCTGGTTGAAGTCCTGGTACTCCTCGTAGACGGTGTACTCAGGGTGCCAGCGATAATCCAGATAGGTCATCATCTCAACCAACACAGCAGGTGATCCTGAGGCACCAATGGCCGTCGTGTGGCGCACGACCTGTCTCGTGGGTTCCATCTGAAAACAAAGATGTTTCAAAGGAGTCAAATGACAGTGTGGAAAATGTTCAATATACTACTCTAAGAAATAGCTAGGGCTTATCCAACTTTGGGGTGAACGTGGTCACAGGATCCTAATGTTAGAGTTAGTAAAATCGTTTAACCCGAGTAGAAGAGAGTTCAGAGTCCTAGAGTAAGAATCGAGGAGTAAAAGATCCTAATACCACCCAAATGGCGACGTGGGCCCGTAAGGCACACAACCATGTTAGTAAAAAGTTTTGTAATGTCTAAACTCAACTTCGGCCAAGGAGTGTGGAAGGGGGATTCCTACAGGCAGTCGGCTCTGATACCAACTTGTGACGCCTCAATTCAATCATACACTAATCATACACGTAAACGTGTACGATCAAGACCAGGGACTCATGGGAAGGTATCACAACACAACTCTACAAATAAAATAAGTCATACAAGCATCATATTACAAGCCAGGGGCCTCGAGTGCTCGAATACAAGAGCTCGATCATAGACGAGTCAGCGGAAGCAACAATATCTGAGTACAGACATAAGTTAAACAAGTTTGCCTTAAGAAAGCTAGCACAAACTGGGATACAGGTCGAAAGAGGCGCAGGCCTCCTGCCTGGGATCCTCCTAAACTACTCTTGGTCGTCGTCAGCGGCCTGCACGTAGTAGTAGGCACCTCCCGAGTAGTAGCAGTCGTCATCGACAGTGGCGTCTGGCTCCGGGACTCCAACGTTTGGTCGCAGCAATCGGGTATAGGAAGGGGGAAAGGGGGAGCAAAGCAACCGTGAGTACTCATCCAAAGTACTCGCAAGCAAGGAACTGCACTACATATGTATGCATTGGTATCATATGGAAAAGGGGTAACATATGTGGACTGAACTGCAGAATGCCAGAATAAGAGGGGGATAGCTAGTCCTATCGAAGACTACGCTTCTGGTAACCTCCATCTTGAAGCAGAAGAAGAGAGTAGATGGTAAGTTCACCAAGTAACATCACATAGCATAATCCAAACCAATGATCCTCCCCTCGTCGCCCTGTGAGAGGGCGATCACCGGTTGTATCTGGCACTTGGAACGGTGTATTTTATTAAGTATCCGGTTCTAGTTGTCATAAGGTCAAGGTACAACTCCAACTCGTCCTGTTACCGAAGATCACGGCTATTCGAATAGATTAACTTCCCTGCAGGGGTGCACCACATTTCCCAACACGCTCGATCCCCTTTGTCCAGACACACTTTCCTGGGTCATGCCCGGCCTCGGAAGATCAACACGTCACAGCCCTACCTAGGCACAACAGAGAGGTCAGCACGCCGGTCTAAATCCTATGGCGCAGGGGTCTGGGCCCATCGCCCATTGCACACCTGCACGTTGCGTACACGGCCGATGAGCAGACCTAGCCTCCCTTATACAAGAGCAGGCGTTCCAGTCCAACCCGGCGCGCGCCGCTCAGTCGCTGACGTCACGAAGGCTTCGGCTGATACCACGACGTCGAGTGCCCATAACTGTTCCCGCGTAGTTGGTTAGTGCGTATAGGCCAGTAGCCAGACTCAGATCAAATACCCAGATTTCGTTAAGCGTGTTATTTTGAACTAACCGCGAATGCCGACCAAGGTCAGGCCCACCTCTCTCCTAGGTGGTCTCAACCTGCCCTGTCGCTTCGCCACAAAGTAACAGCCGGGGGCCGTCGGGAACCCAGGCCCACCACTACCTGGGTGGAACCACCTGCCCTTCAACCCCCAACATCAGAATCACTTGCGGGTACTCAATGAGTCGACCCGTCTTTAGTCACAACATTTATATGTATAAAGTATATAATATATACCCGTGATCACCTCCCGAGTGATCACGGCCCGGTAGTATAGCAAGGCAGACAGACAAGAATGTAGGGCCACTGATGATAAACTAGCATACTAAGCATTTAGGATTGCAGGTAAGGTATCAACAGTTGTAGCAATAATGACAGGCTATGCATCAGAATAGGATTAACGGAAAGCAGTAACATTCTACACTACTCTAATGCAAGCAGTAGAAAGAGAGTAGGCGATATCTGGTGATCAAGGGGGGGCTTGCCTGGTTGCTCTGGCAAGAAAGAGGGGTCGTCAACAGCGTAGTCGATCGGGGCACCAGCAGCAGCGTCAGCCTCGTAGTCTACCAGAGAGAAGAGGGGGAAGAAACAATGAATTCAATGCAAACAGATGCATAACGATGCATGACATGACAAGTAGCGGTGCTAGGGGTGCCCTAACGCGGTATGAGGTGATACCGGTGAAGGGGGGAAACATCCGGGAAAATATCCCCGGTGTTTCACGTTTTCGGACAGATGAATCGGAGGGGAAAAGTTGCATGTTCGCTATGCTAGGGATGTGTGGCGGACGAAAGGGCTGCGTATCCGGATTCGTCTTGTCGTTCTGAGCAACTTTCATGTACAAAGTTTTTCCATCCGAGCTACGGTTTATTTTATATCTCTCCCTAATAATAAAGCACGGATTGAGTCTTCGGGTTCACCGTCATAATACGCTTCTTTCCATGATTTTATGCTTTCAGTTTGAATTTAAAACATATACGCGGGGTGGTACTAATATTTACCCACTGCAACCCGGTGTAAAAACGCTACATAATCGGAATCGCTGCGTTGGGCCGCCTCGGCCCATGCTTGCTACTCCACAAGCCTTTGCTCGCTCGGCCGGGCACCAAACAAACCTCCAACACACAGGGGTGTTTATGCCTAATTCTGAAACCCCATCCCACTCGGGTTCAATCCCCCATCCCTGTCTAGGGTTACGAGATGCGATGCCGCCGCCGCCTCTAGCACGGTCCCAACAGCCGCTGCAAGTCTTCCCGGTTGACGTCTCCGCCCGTCCATGCTCCGAGCTCGACGATTCTTCGGCCGACCACCGTTCGTTCATGTCGCCCCCAGCATTAGGCGTTGCTCGTGGCTGCCCCAGATCGCCACCGTATACAGCACCCCACCGTGCACCCCCCCACCGGATCCCTTCCACCCGGTCATGCCGCTTCATGAGCTACTTGTAGAGGGAGTGCTCGACATGCGCTAACAAGCTCGGCCAGAACTTCATCGAGTCTGACCTCAAGCTCGACACCGACAAATTCATCCAGCCGAACTACGTTCACTCACCCCATAAGGTCACTTTCTCCTCCATCAAGGGTGCGCAATGGTGGCTGTGGTAAGAACCCGGCCTCTTCTCCCTTGCCTGCCCTGACAGCGGTGTTCTGGGCGTCCTTACCATGGCAGAAAGTATCAAAGGAGGACACCGGCGAGCACAAGGCGCTTCTGCCATGACATTTGGATGATGACACAATGCAAGGGCTACAAGGGTCCAAGTTGCGTGTGTAGCAGAAGGACAACCATGGGAAGAAGACCCGTCCTTTTTTCTGGGAAATAATCTGATGGTTTGCTCCTTTCAATTTTGTGGATGAGTTGACAACAATAAGAGGGGGAGGGGAAGCAGCGGAGGTGAAGATGTGCGAGGATGATAACTCAGGAAGAGGACTAGGTATGCCATGTGAAACATTACAACAAAAGGATTGGCCTACATGAGAAAAAAACAAGGAGATGGACATCTAGCAATCAGTAGCGTGGCGAGGAGGATGGCGCTGTCACCTGACATAAACAGTGGTAAACAAGTCCATGCAGTCAGTCCCGTATTCCTTAATATTTAGGCTTGAGAATTAGACTTGCAAAAAAGCTGCCACGTCTATGTTTACTAATATTTTCATTCCATTGTTGTTTCCCTCATGATCATCTTTTGCATACTTTGGATCTCCGTCAGTAGATGAATTCAGTTTCTACAATTTCTTACAGTATTACTGTAGTCCTTTGCAGTGGATTTTTGTTCATGCCCGACTCATGGTACAATAAGAATTATTTGTAATTCATGGACAATAGGATTTTTCTGCCTGGTAGTAATTTCTAAAATAACATCTTTTTCAATGTTTTCTCTTCTTATCATTTTATGTTTAATTAATTAATTATTTGATCATCAACCTACATTTAGTACTTTCCAGAGCAGCCATTCTGGAGTCTCTTATACCATTCTAGAGTCTCTTATACCATTAACAAACTTTCTATTCATAGATGATAAACTATGTTCCAAAGCGGCTACTACGAGCTTCTTATATGTTGTTGATTCAAAAGAGAATCACCTGGGTGCAGGTGATGTGGTTCTTGGAATGCTTCCTTTAGCATGGGAATTTATACGCCATGGAGTTAATATATAAGTTGAAATATAAAATTAAGAAGAAAAAGATAAATTTTGGTAGGTTGGCTCAAGATTGTGGTTTGAATTAAAAATAACGCAAGTTTTGCTGTTTGAACATATTGAGTCATGAGCTGGCAAAAAGCAATATATAGCATGCTCATAATAAATTTTATTACATTTTTGTTCTCTTCCATAGACAATTATAGACTTCATACTTGATCGAGAAATTACATTTTATCGGTGTCACCTAGAAGGTCCAGAACTGATAGAAATATGACCTTTTACAGTTTGAGCAACCATGTGAAATAACCATTTAATGATTACTCTTTCTACTCCTACCAAGATGCTTAGCATAAGCTGGTAGCATAATACTAGGTACTTCTGGTTATAAATTCATCGCAGGTTTTGAATGATATTAAGGCTTGAGCATTGTTGTGAAATAACCATTCAATGGTTCATTTTTCTGCTGCTACTCAGGTTCTTAGCATAAACTGGATAATAAAATGCTGATTATGCAGGTAGTTCTGGATGCAAATTGGCTGCAGGCTTTGAGTGATGTTATGGCTAATGAACTTCCAGAAATTGTAGCTTAGTCTGCAAAGGTAAATAATGAACGGGAAATTTATTGTAACTTCTGATTTATTGTTTGTTAGGTATCACAACAGTATTGTATCCTTCGGAAAGATGTAGATGCAGGAAGATTTATAGTCAATGGTATGACTAGCATCAAAAGTGAGACACCAGCCCTAATGTTCGTTTCAAATGCAATGCTCTAATTTTGTGTCAAGTCCAAGCTTTCTCTCTCTCTTAAAACCTAGGAAGTGAAGCCCTATTCAATCCTCAACCTCTCTCGCTGTTGTGCCCAGCTTGCTGTGTTGCGCCAATTAAGAAGAGTTGGGGGCACTTGATGAGGAGGATGGCAACAAGGAGAAGTGAAGGGTTTCGTGAGGACAGAAACAACGAGAGAGATAAAACATACTCCTCTCTCTTTGCAGTTCAGAGTTAGAGCGATCATATATGGTTTGTGATATTGCATAGGAAAAGGATCTACCAAACCATCAATACAATACAAGACATCTCAATTTAACCTTGTCTCTCTTTTCTTCTGAAAGGGCTAGATGAGTGGAAAGGCGTACTTTGAGCTATTAGCTGCCGGTACTTTGAGCTTAACCACACACCTGATTGTTGTGTATGAAAGGACAATCCTGTCAAATACTCTTCTTTTTTGCTTGGGTTCTGGTGAGAATCTTCAAGTTACCTGGTTGTTATCTCAACAAGTCACATATCTGAAAGTTCAATACAGACTTGCACATGAGTTTACATTTGATGTGACGCTCCTCTGTTCCAGATACACTATTTCCTATTTATTTGATTTAAGTGTAGGTAAGTGCTAAATTGAACCATGCTAATTCAATCCTGTTTGGGTATACACATAGCTGAAAATTTGAGTGATAAGAAATAATAGCTAAACCTATTAAATTGTGTATGGATGCATAAAAAAATTGGTATATTGAAGACTCAAAATACTAAAGGGTTATAAATGATATAGCAAAACCACTTTTGTACCAAATGCACATAAAGCTCATCGCATTGGGATTAATCATGTTTCTCGTGAATACGTGAATAGCGTGACCATATCGGCAATGGTGGTGAATAGGAAATCCAACAACAAGCATAGGTCATGCGGGGTGTGTCAAGTTTTCTTTCTCCCGTTGCAACGCACGGGCATTTTTGCTAGTTGATTTTAAAAGATATAAATAAATTCTAGCATTTATTTAATTAATTTAATTCAACATTATCCAGAACAGTGCACGCTGACGTCAGCATGACATCAGCAGTTGAGCGTTGACCTGGTCAACCTGACAGGTGGGTCCCGCCTGTCAGCGACTGTTTGACTAATTAACAGTAGTTAATTAGATTACCTAGTTATTAGGTTAATTAAACTTAATTAGTTAATTTAAACAGAATTAATTAAGTTAATTATTTAATTGTATATTTTTAAATTCTTTTTTTGTAAACGTTCTGGGGGCAGGGCCCCACTTGTCATTGGCCCTATGGGCCTTAACGGGAATAGGCACGCGGGCGCCAGGAGCGGGCGCTGGGCACCCACCCAGGCCGATAGAGGAGTGGTGGGCGCTGGGCGCCGGCGGCCACCGTGTCGAGCGGCAGCAGCAGTGCAGGGGTCCAGGGCTGCGCGCCGGTGGGGGAGCGAGACGGCGGGGGCCGCGGGTGCCGGGCCGGGCCGCGCTCAGCGAGCCGGTGCCGCGGCGAGGTAGCCAGCGGCGGCGGCGGCGAGTGGACGCAGGAGATGTCAGGGGAGGCGGGGCACAGCACGGGAGGAGTCGCAGAGCGGCAACGGCAATAGCAGCTACAGGGAAGGCGTGGCCGCGGCGATGGAGCGGCAACGACGAGGTGAACACACGGGCGGGCGGCGACGAGCGCCGACGCAGGGCCGTAGCTAGGAGGCGGCAATGTGAGCAGAGGCGGCGGGAGCAGCGGGTGCGCGTGGGTGGGCGGCGAGTGCGGTGTGGGGCGCGCGCGAGAGGGAGGTTGCGGGCGCGTGCGGTGGCGCGGAGCAGGGGTGCCGAAGGGAGGCGCGGGCGTGACGCAAGGATGCGCGCGGCCGCGGGAGGAGGAGCCGCAGGGGGGTGCCCGAGGTGAGCCGAAGCGGGGCGCTGCTATGGCTGCGCGGGCATGCGCGGGAGACGGTGCAGGGCAGAGAGGGGGAAAGGGGGCAGCTCACGGGGGGCTTGTAGGGATCGGGGCAATGGGGGCGAGGAGGAGGACGGAGACGAGCGACGGTGGGGAGGAGGCGGCGGGGTTCGGCAGCGTCGGGGGCGGCTTTAGGTGATGGCGTCGAGCGGCGGGGGGCGGAGTCGAACGCCCCCAATCCCGATCTGGATCGGGGAGGGAGAGCGAGGAGTGGGGGGAGTGGGGAGTGGTGAGCACTAGGGTTTGGGTCGTGGGAGGATAAGGGAGGCGGGGTGGGCCGGTCGGTTGTGGCCTGGTGGGCCGAAGCCCAAGGGGCCGGGGGGGCTTTCTCTTTTTTATATTTTTTGTATTTTCTTTTCTTTTCTATTTTAAATCATTTTAAAATATCTATGCATTTTCTAAAAGGGGGTTCTCTTCACTATAATTACCTACGTAATAATAGGCACTGCCCGAACATTTTTGTCTTAACTTTCGAAAAAATTTATTGTTGACATTAATTTGAATTTAAATTTTGAAAAGTTTTGATCCAACGCGATATTAACAACAGTAACCGAGGTGACGTGGCACCGTTAACGTGGGATTACTGTAGCTTAATTACCCGGGCGTTACAATGACTCGAGAGAACCTCTTGCATCTTTGGCTCGTACTCAAGTTCCCAAGTACAATGTTGTGGAACCCTTTTACTCTCCGCAACCCTTGCAACATCCTCGCATTAATCCTGTTGGGCCTCCACCCCCTTTGAAAGCTAATGCGTTTGCTAAATGGAAGCTGGATTGGAGTCTCGTATTTCACAGTGCTTCAACACAACTTTGGTGGATTGTGGTCAATGGATTCAACCCCAAGGACCCAATGAATCTCACTCCAAGAGAAGCGATTGATGACCAACTTAATGCAACTGCCCACAACATGTTGCGCACCGCGGTGACCGAAGACTATAGTGACTCCATTGCTCTTCTCAAGACCTCCAAGGAAATCTAGGATTGCCTTGAGGAGGCCCTCGAAGGAGATGAAGCAATTCAGATATCTCGATTGGCTTTGCTCAAGCAAGAAGTCAATCTCTTTGTGAGGAATGAGGGCGAGTCCGCGGAAGAGGTTTACCGAAGGCTAAAGTCCCTTGTTCTCAACTTGAGAACCTTTGGGTGCACTTGGGCAAATGATGATTTCATCAAGGACAAGTTTATAGATGCTATGGTTCTCACGAAACATACCATGGTCATGATGATACATCAACGTCCAGATTATCACAAGTTGACCGCGACTCAAGTTGTCTCCACTTTCTCCACTCATGTTCTTTTGGAGACCAAGTCCAAGAAGACCTTTGCAATTGCTCAAGCAACCAAGAACTCCAATCTTGCCTGGAAGGCCAAGAAAGTGATGAGCCAACCCTCAAGGTGAAGGAAATATGCCCTAGAGGCAATAATAAAGTTATTATTTATTTCCTTATTTCATGATGAATGTTTATTATTCATGCTATAATTGTATTAACCGGAAACATAATACATGTGTGAATACATAGACAACCAGAGTGTCACTAGTATGCCTCTACTTGACTAGCTCGTTAATCAAAGATGGTTATGTTTCCTAACCATGAACAAAGTGTTGTTATTTGATTAGCGAGGTCACATCATTAGTTGAATGATCTGATTGACATGACCCATTCCATTAGCTTAGCACCCGATCGTTTAGTATGTTGCTATTGCTTTCTTCATGACCTATACATGTTCCTATGACTATGAGATTATGCAACTCCCATTTGTCGGAGGAACACTTTGGGTGCTACCAAACGTCACAACGTAACTGGGTGATTATAAAGGAGCATTACAGGTGTCTCCAAAGGGAGCTGTTGGGTTGGCGTATTTCGAGATTAGGATTTGTCACTCCGATTGTTGGAGAGGTATCTCTGGGCCCTCTCGGTAATGCACATCACATAAGCCTTGCAAGCATTACAACTAATATGTTAGTTGTGAGATGATGTATTACGGAACGAGTAAAGAGACTTGCCGGTAACGAGATTGAACTAGGTATTGGATACCGACGATCGAATCTCGGGCAAGTAACATACCGATGACAAAGGGAACAACGTATATTGTTATGCAGTCTGACCGATAAAGATCTTCGTAGAATATGTAGGAGCCAATATGGGCATCTAGGTCCCGCTATTGGTTATTGACCGGAGACGTGTCTCGGTCATGTCTACATTGTTCTCGAACCCATAGGTTCCGCACGCTTAAGGTTACTGTAACGCCCCGAGACCGTTGTGCCAGGTGTCCTCCAGTCATTCGCTATTGTTGCCATGTCATGTGCTTGCGTGTTGCATCTTATCATGTCATCATGTGCATTGCATCATCATGTTTTCAAAACTTGCATCCGAGCATTTTTCCCCGTTGTCCGTTTTGCATTCCGGCGCTTCGTTCTCCTCCGGTGGTCTTTTCTACCTTTCTTTTGTGTGTGGGGATTAAAAATTTCCGGATTGGACCGAGACTAGCCAAGCGGCCTTGGTTTACTACCGGTAGACCGCCTGTCAAGTTTCGTACCATTTGGACTTCGTTTGATACTCCAATGGTTAACCGAGGGACCGAGAAGGCCTCGTGTGTGTTGCAGCCCAACACCCTTCCATTTTGGCCCAAAACCCACCTAACTCTGCTCCATCATCTCGGTCGTTCGATCACGATCGTGTGGCCGCAAACCGCACCTCATTTGGACTCTCCTAGCTCCCTCTACCTATAAAAGAGCACCCCTCCCCAAAATTTCGGATCAATTCGCGGATGAACCCTAACTTCGTCCTCCTCGCGCCACCGGATGCGTCCACCCCGCGCCCGGACAATGTCCGCCGCCCGCTGCCACGTCCCTTCGACCAATGGGGGCGAGCCACGTCAGCTCCGCCGCCCCTCTCCTCCACACAGATGCCGCCACATGTCCTCCCCGCGCCCCACTTCGTCGGGGCCCGGAGGAGCCCAGATCCGGCCCTCCCCGGGCCCGAGCCGGGCCGCCGTTTCCCCGCACAACCGCTGCCCACGTCCGTCGTCTTCACCATCTCCGGTCACCGGAATCGCCCGCCGGAGCGCTCCGCCTCGCCGGCGCGGTTCCCCACGCCCGTCGCCGGCCACCGCCAGGTCTTCGCGCCACCGCCCACACTCGGCGCCGCCTCTTCGCCCGTCGCCTCGCTGCCTCCATTGCCGGACCTCGTTCAAGCCGCCACCGCCCCGCAGGGCGTCGTTCGTCACATCTGGAGTCTCCCCGAGCGCCGCCGGCCACCCACGACACCGGATCCGGCTTCCCCAGTTCCCGATCTGTCCATTCCTTCCGGTGTCGCCTCGCCCCGCCGCCTCAGGCCACAACCGGACCCTGCCGCCGCCACCATGGCTTGCCTCGGCCTCGGCGGGAGGTCGGGGACGAGATCCCCCTCGCGCGGGCCGCCTCCCCTTCGCCCGATCCGGCCCAGCTCCACCCGGCCCAGCGCCGCGTCAAGGCCCAGCGCCAGCCCCTCCTCTCTGCTGGGCCGCCAACCAGATCCGAGACCCAGCATCGCCGGCCTGCCTCCTCCTCCTTCTACCGGGCCGAAGCCCGTGGTGAGAGAGCCCCCACTGCCTGCCCTGTTTCAGATTCAGCCCATATTTGTTTTTTTTGTGCGCTACGAATTTGTCCATTTATCCAGGAGTTTACAGTTTTGCAGAAAAACCCTTGAACATCATGCATTTAACAACCCCACAACCGTGCGTCGGATTAAAATGTTTTATATATGAAACTTGCTCAGAATTTTGTGTAGTTTAATAATATCCAACTTTCATCTATGTTTGAAATGCTTAAAATGTTGTTTGCATTAATTTGCTCCTATGCCATGCTAATATGATTTAATTCATAACTAATTAACCGTAGCTCCAAATTTAATAAACTTTATATGTAAATGGGGTAGAATTTTGCCTAGTTTAACATGGTGGCATCATCTTGCATGTTTAATAGCTATAAAATATGGTTTAGGTCAGAACAGTACAAAATCCTTAAATTGCACATGGGGATTTTTCCGGACTTGTTGTTCGTTGTTTCCGGCCTCATTTAAACTTGCCTAGATTAGATAGTTTCATCATGCTTCACCTCTTGCCATGATAACAACATTTAATATTGTTGGGTACATAAACGAGATCGAACTAAATAATTGATGTGGCGTTTCGTCAATATGCAACTCGTTGCATATTGAGCTCCACTTAATTTGTAGGATTGCTTGTGCATTTTGCCATGCCATGCCTCTTTAAACCGGACATGCATCATACTTGATTGTGCATCATGCCATGTTTATGTGATGGTTGTTTACTATATTGTTTGCTTCTTTCTGGTGTTGCTTCTTCGGGTTGGTTCCGTTAACGTCGCGTTTGTGAGGATCCGTTCGACTTCGTTCGTTTGTCTTCTTCATGGACTCGTTCTTCTTCCTTGCGGGATTTCAGGCAAGATGATCATATCCTCGAAATCACTACTATCTTTGCTATGCTAGTTTGCTCGCTCTTTTGCTATGCCATTGCTACGATGCCTACCACTTGCTTGCAAGCCTCCCAAATTGCCATGTCAAACCTCTAACCCACCATTGTCCTAGCAAACCGTTGATTGGCTATGTTACCGCTTTGCTCAGCCCCTCTTATAGCGTTGCTAGTTGCAGGTGAAGATTGGAGGCCGTTCCTTGTTGGAACATTTATTTACTTGTTGGGATATCATTATATTGCTATGTTATCTTAATGCATCTATATACTTGGTAAGGGGTGGAAAGCTCGGCCTTATGCCTGGTGTTTTGTTCCACTCTTGCCGCCCTAGTTTCCGTCATATCGGTGTTATGTTCCCGGATTTTGCGTTCCTCACGCGGTTGGGCTATAATGGGAACCCCTTGACAGTTCGCCTTAAGTAAAGCTCTTCCAGCAATGCCCAACATTGGTTTTACCATTTGCCACCTAGCCTTTTCTTTTCCCTTGGGAGTCGCGCTCCTAAGGGTCATCATTATTTACCCCCCCGGGCCAGTGCTCCTCTGAGTGTTGGTCCAACTTGTCAGCCGCCGGTGGCCACCAGGGGCAACTCTGGGCTGGCCTACCGGAAGTTTGGACGATCCGGTGTGCCCTGAGAAAGAGATATGTGCAGCTCCTATCGGGATTTGTCGGCACATTCGGGCGGTGTTGCTGGTTTAGTTTTACCCTGTCGAAATGTCTTGTTGTACCAGGATACCGAGTCTGATCGGAACGTCTCGGGTGGAGGTCTATTCCTTCGTTGACCGTGAGAGCTTGTCATGGGCTAAGTTGGGACACCCTGCAGGGATTTGAACTTTCGAAAGCCGTGCCCGCGGTTATGGGCAGATGGGAATTTGTTAATGTCCGGTTGTAGAAAACCTGAACTTGACCTTAATTAAAATGAATCAACCGCGTGTGTAACCGTGATGGCCTCTTTCCGGCGGAGTCCGGGAAGTGAACACAGTTGTTGGAGTTATGCTTGACGTAGGTTGTTATAGGATCACTTCTTGATCATACTTTTACCGACCGTGCTTTGCCTTCTCTTCTCTCTCTCATTTGCGTATGTTAGCCACCATATATGCTAGTTGCTTGCTGCAGCTCCACCCTCATACCTTTTACCTTACCCATAAGCTTAAATAGTCTTGATCGCGAGGGTGCGAGATTGCTGAGTCCCCGTGGCTCACAGATACTTCCAAAACCAGCTTGCAGGTGCCGATGAGTCCGTGCAGATGACGCAACCAAGCTCAGGAGGAGCTCGATGAAGATCTTGTCCTTTGTGTTGTTTCGTTCTAGTTGATCAGTAGTGGAGCCCAGTTGGGGTCGATCGGGGACCTTTGTCGCATTTGGGGTTCCTCTTTTATTTTGGTTCCGTAGTTGGACCTTGATTGTATCTGGATGATGTAGTGCTTTATTCATGTAATTGTGTGAAGTGGCGATTGTAAGCCAACTATGTATCTCTCTTTCCTTATTATATTACATGGGTTGTGTGAAGATTACCTCACTTGCGACATATGCCTTCAATGCGATTATGCCTCTAAGTCGTGCCTCGACACGTGGGAGATATAGTCGCATCGAGGGCGTTACAAGTTGGTATCAGAGCCTTCCCCGACCTTAGGAGCCCCATTGCTTGATCGTTATTAGCGGCCGAGTTGTGTCTAGAAAAATGTTTTGAGTCATTTAGGAATTATATATCGGAGAGTTTAGGAATTCTTTACTTCCCAGTCTCCTCATCGCTCTGGTAAGGCATCCTGACGTAGAGTTTCGACTCTTCTCTTCTCAAATTTCACTAAAAAAAATTTAGGATCACGCGGGTATCTTGGAATCGTTCCGATGGTTTTATGATGAGAACATTGTCTTGGTGCCTCCTGTCAGGGGTTTAGTGGAAGTGTCCCGGGGAGTTGAGCTCTGAGGTGTTGTCGTCATAATTTTATCGTTGCAGTTCTGGAATACCTGAGTTTAGTACGCCGACATCAAAAATCTCTTTTATGCAGTTCGTTGGTGAGATAACCTCGACGCCACCCAGTACTGGGGCGGGAGTTCGGGAGTATCGCCATAACTCGTATAACGGATGCTTTTCGAAGGTTGAGGTAGATGATTTCCGAAGGTTTCTTGGTTATGTGTTGAAGGATGGATACAGCTGGATGTAGGATTTGCTAGTTTGGGTGAGATATTATGCTTCCCATGTATCCCCAACACCTGATTGCATAACCGGAAAATTTCGGGAGTTTCATAGGTGGGAATTCAAGTAGCTCTTAGGATATCTTTCCGACAGATGTATGATATGAAATTGGGGTTCGACGTCTAGTGGTCCGCCTATTCACGGTCGGTTTTACAGTGGTCTCGTTTTGTCTTAAAGAGTCCTTGGCTATGCCGACTCGGGGACGCTTCGTATGTCATGTGCACTGCCTTGTACATGATGGTGCTGTACGATCGAGCCCGTGTAGGCCCCACCACGAAAACTTCGGACGAAATCTCTATCATATGTTTGTTCCGGCTTACTCGGCGAGCCAATCCTTTGTTTTGTTTTGAGTTGTGGTATTCGAGTTGCTTCAATGTCAAGTGTTGATTCCATACCTTTCCGAAATGGTGTTCTCATACTCCGATGTGAATACCAATCCTCTTGATAATCGAGACTGTCATGTCAATCCTTTTCACCGATGTGTTTCTCTTCAAGTGGATCCGAACATTTTCAACATCCGCAAGATCCAATCTCAGCTTTCTCAACGGTGTTCGTTCATCCATCCCAAGTTGTCTTTGTTTTCCCGCCCTCCCTCCCTTGTTTTCTTCAAGGACTCAGATTTCTTAATCGAGTATCCATCTTATTGATGTGAAACCTCTCCATTCTTTTCCTTCAATGTTCTTATCCGGTGATGATCATGAAGATTTTAACGAAGTTTCTAGTTCACCATTATTCATTCTTTTCTTCTCCGGTGGATCTAATTCAAGCTTTCGGTGTTGATCATATTCTTTTCTGTATTTCAAATGCTTTTGTCATACCGGTGCACCTCATATTCATTCACTTCTCGCTATTTAATTGTTCCGGAGTGCTGAAGATATCTCGAAGAATCGTGTTTCCACTCTTATTTCATTCAAGCTATTTCGAGGATGTTATCTCTTTCAAGCCATTTAAATTCAACCGGTGCAATCTATTTTTGAAATCGTTCAACGGTGTATCTTTTGAGTGGCCCCTAACCCATAGGTCTTTTCCAGGATCTTACCTGACTCTTCTTATTTTCCCGGAGTTATTCTCAATTCTTTTTCAGAAGTTTGACGTAAGAATGATTTATCTTCAGTCAAATGCATTCTCCAAGATTTCTCAAATTCTTTTCATCGTTGGCTCAACCTTTCCATTCTTCATTCCGGAGTGCCTCAACAATTCTTGGTGGTGTTTCCCGTTGTAATTCTCAGATTTTTGAAGACCGAAGAAGAGTTTCTCTTTAATCTTGCTCCATTCTCTTCAAGATTCGTCATTCTAGCTTGTTGCCATCCTCTCGTAATTGTTTTGATCGTGAGAATTCTTTTCAACTATCCGGAGCAATTCAAGAGTCTTCTCAGTTTGTTATCCGGAGTCCGTCAATTCAGGTTTATTCATTCTCAGCGGTCACTTATCAGTCTCCTATTTTATAGGTGCTTCGTTCAAGTGATCTTGTATCGGCTCGTGATCTCTTCGTTCTAATGTATCTAAATCCTCTCAAGTATCTTCGTTCATTTCATATTTCTTTTCGGTGTTTCTTTATCCTTACTTCGTTCATAACCAATTCTAACGGTGGTTCGTGCATGAGTTCTCATCATTCGTTATCGTATCAATTCATTCATTGTTCCAATCCTACCGGTGGTTCGTTGAAGACTTTCTCAAGTTTGCGCTATATCTCTTTTAATCCTTTCTATGAGGATAAGTAATATACCAATCCAATTCTTTTTCCCGTGATTGTCATCAATTTAAATTGGTGAAGGATACGCATAATGCAATTCTTATTTTTGTTTCATCGAGTGAGCTCAATTCCCTATTCCGTAGGCTCATCAAATTCCTATTTTCAATTGTTCGTCTTCTCTTTTTCCCGGAGTTCCAACCTCTTTCAATTATATCACCACGGAGATTCTTCTAAATCATTACAAGGCTCACCTTGTGTTTCAACTTCTCTTTCCTTCCTGTTTGATCATCCTTTTGTTACCGGAGTTCTTCATGAAGGTTCTACATGATGATTCATCAAGGATTTAATTCCTTCTCAAAATGTTCATCAACATTCATTTCTAGTGAGCTCAAGTATTCTTCATCTTGCTATCCGGAGTGCAATTCTTTCTTTTGTATCATTGGAGGTGGTATTATGTCATTCTTGATAATTTGAGTTCATGTTTCATGATTCACATCTTATTAAGAATGAGGTATTTTAAATCCTTCAATCTCGTCATTGGAGTTACCTTGGGTTATATTTCACCTAAAGCCTTCCCTAAGGATTGTTGCTATCTATGGTGCTTATAAATGATCCAAGTTCTTGATTTATTCTCCCGGTGCGATAGTTTCTCGTATCCTTCTTGATATCAAGCCAATTTATTGTTTTCGTTAGTGGAAGAATTTCACCTCATAATTTTGAGATGTCTTCCATAAGCCCACTGCCAGCTTACTCTTTTCGTTGTTGGATTCCCAATTCGACCCTTCTCCTAAGGATGCCTTCTCAAGCTATTTTGTGGCAGAAGTTGGCATTTTCTTCTCCATTCCCCTATCTCAATTATCTATCTTCTATTCTTTTGTTCCGGAGGCATGGTGATGTTGCTATCTTCAACCTTTCCTTTTGTTTTTTGTCAGGACCTTGTTCCTTCCTTGCTTATTCATTTAACCGGAGTGTCGTGCCTTCTTTTCAAGTTATATCACCTTATCAAGTTCTTATTCAATTCCTCTCTTTTCTACCGGAGGCTGCCCGAATTTGGTCTTCCTTGATCCCCTTCCTTAACCGAAGTGTTTTCTATGTATATCTTCCTTAAAACCTCAAGGTTTTCGCAATGTTCTTTGTCCCTCTTTTCTAATGGAGTGTTTTTGACCTAGTTCACCTTCGTTGTATTCTTTTCTCGAATTTGTTCAACCTCGCAAGGTTCTTGGTTTCACTCGTTTGTCAAAGAAGCAACTTAGTTTTACCGCTTCTCTTTCTCGTCCGTTTTCCCTCCGGTGCCATTCTAGATCTCGGGACGAGATCCTCTCATAGTGGTGGAGTGTTGTAACGCCCCAAGACCGTTGTGCCAGGTGTCCTCCAATTATTCGCTATTGTTGCCATGTCATGTGCTTGCGTGTTGCATCTTATCATGTCATCATGTGCATTGCATCATCATGTTTTCAAAACTTGCATCCGAGCATTTTTCCCCGTTGTCCGTTTTGCATTCCGGCGCTTCGTTCTCCTCCGGTGGTCTTTTCTACCTTTCTTTTGTGTGTGGGGATTAAACATTTCCGGATTGGACCGAGACTTGCCAAGCGGCCTTGGTTTACTACCGGTAGACCGCCTGTCAAGTTTCGTACCATTTGGACTTACTTTGATACTCCAACGGTTAACCGAGGGACCGAGAAGGCCTCATGTGTGTTGCAGCCCAACACCCTTCCATTTTGGCCCAAAACCCACCTAACTCTGCTCCATCATCTCGGTCGTTCGATCACGATCGCGTGGCCGCAAACCGCACCTCATTTGGACTCTCCTAGCTCCCTCTACCTATAAAAGAGCACCCCTCCCCGAAATTTCGGATCAATTCGCGGATGAACCCTAACTTCGTCCTCCTCGCGCCACCGGACGCGTCCACCCCGCGCCCAGACAATGTCCGCCGCCCGCTGCCACGTCCCTCCGACCAATGGGGGCGAGCCACGTCAGCTCCGCCGCCCCTCTCCTCCACACAGACGCCGCCACATGTCCTCCCCGCGCCCCACTTCGTCGGGGCCCGGAGGAGCCCAGATCCGGCCCTCCCCGGGCCCGAGCCGGGCCGCCGTTTCCCCGCACAACCGCCGCCCACGTCCGTCGTCTTCACCATCTCCGGTCGCCGGAATCGCCCACCGGAGCGCTCCACCTCGCCGGCGCGGTTCCCCACGCCCGTCGCCGGCCACCGCCAGGTCTTCGCGCCGCCGCCCGCACTCGGCGCCGCCTCTTCGCCCGTCGCCTCGCTGCCTCCATCGCCGGACCTCGTTCAAGCCGCCACCGCCCCGCAGGGCGTCGTTCGTCACATCTGGAGTCTCCCCGAGCGCCACCGGCCACCCCCGACACCGGATCCGGCTTCCCCAGTTCCCGATCTGTCCATTCCTGCCGGTGCCGCCTCGCCCCGCCGCCTCAGGCCACCACCGGACCCTGCCGCCGCCACCATGGCTCGCCTCGGCCTCGGCGGGAGGTCGGGGACGAGATCCCCCTCGCGCGGGCCGCCTCCCCTTCGCCCGATCCGGCCCAGCTCCACCCGGCCCAGCGCCACGTCAAGGCCCAGCGCCAGCCCCTCCTCTCTGCTGGGCCGCCAACCAGATCCGAGACCCAGCATCGCCGGCCTGCCTCCTCCTCCTTCTACCGGGCCGAAGCCCGTGGTGAGAGAGCCCCCACCGCCTGCCCTGTTTCAGATTCAGCCCATATTTGTTTTTTTTTGTGCGCTGCGAATTTGTCCATTTATCCAGGAGTTTACAGTTTTGCAGAAAAACCCTTGAACATCATGCATTTAACAACCCCACAACCGTGCGTCGGATTAAAATGTTTTATATATGAAACTTGCTCAGAATTTTGTGTAGTTTAATAATATCCAACTTTCATCTATATTTGAAATGCTTAAAATGTTGTTTGCATTAATTTGCTCCTATGCCATGCTAATATGATTTAATTCATAACTAATTAACCATAGCTCCAAATTTAATAAACTTTAGATGTAAATGGGGTAGAATTTTGCCTAGTTTAACATGGTGGCATCATCTTGCATGTTTAATAGCTATAAAATATGGTTTAGGGCAGAACAGTACCAAATCCTTAAATTGCACATGGGGATTTTTCCGGACTTGTTGTTCGTTGTTTTCGGCCTCATTTAAACTTGCCTAGATTAGATAGTTTCATCATGCTTCACCTCTTGCCATGATAACAACATTTAATATTGTTGGGTACATAAACGAGATCGAACTAAATAATTGATGTGGTGTTTCGTCAATATGCAACTCGTTGCATATTGAGCTCCACTTAATTTGTAGGATTGCTTGTGCATTTTGCCATGCCATGCCTCTTTAAACCGGACATGCATCATACTTGATTGTGCATCATGCCATGTTTATGTGATGGTTGTTTACTATATTGTTTGCTTCTTTCCGGTGTTGCTTCTTCGGGTTGGTTCCGTTAACGTCGCGTTTGTGAGGATCCGTTCGACTTTGTTCGTTTGTCTTCTTCATGGACTCGTTCTTCTTCCTTGCGGGATTTCAGGCAAGATGATCATATCCTCGAAATCACTACTATCGTTGCTATGCTAGTTTGCTCGCTCTTTTGCTATGCCATTGCTACGATGCCTACCACTTGCTTGCAAGCCTCCCAAATTGCCATGTCAAACCTCTAACCCACCATTGTCCTAGCAAACCGTTGATTGGCTATGTTACCGCTTTGCTCAGCCCCTCTTATAGCGTTGCTAGTTGCAGGTGAAGATTGGAGGCCGTTCCTTGTTGGAACATTTATTTACTTGTTGGGATATCATTATATTGCTATGTTATCTTAATGCATCTATATACTTGGTAAGGGGTGGAAGGCTCGGCCTTATGCCTGGTGTTTTGTTCCACTCTTGCCGCCCTAGTTTCCATCATATCGGTGTTATGTTCCCGGATTTTGCGTTCCTCACGCGGTTGGGCTATAATGGGAACCCCTTGACAGTTCGCCTTAAGTAAAGCTCTTCCAGCAATGCCCAACATTGGTTTTACCATTTGCCACCTAGCCTTTTCTTTTCCCTTGGGAGTCGTGCTCCTAAGGGTCATCATTATTTACCCCCCCGGGCCAGTGCTCCTCTGAGTGTTGGTCCAACTTGTCAGCCGCCGGTGGCCACCAGGGGCAACTCTGGGCTGGCCTACCGGAAGTTTGGACGATCCGGTGTGCCCTGAGAAAGAGATATGTGCAGCTCCTATCGGGATTTGTCGGCACATTCGGGCGGTGTTGCTGGTTTAGTTTTACCCTGTCGAAATGTCTTGTTGTACCGGGATACCGAGTCTGATCGGAACGTCTCGGGTGGAGGTCTATTCCTTCGTTGACCGTGAGAGCTTGTCATGGGCTAAGTTGGGACACCCTGCAGGGATTTGAACTTTCGAAAGCCGTGCCCGCGGTTATGGGCAGATGGGAATTTGTTAATGTCCGGTTGTAGAAAACCTGAACTTGACCTTAATTAAAATGAATCAACCGCGTGTGTAACCGTGATGGCCTCTTTCCGGCGGAGTCCGGGAAGTGAACACGGTTGTTGGAGTTATGCTTGACGTAGGTTGTTATAGGATCACTTCTTGATCATACTTTTACCGACCGTGCTTTGCCTTCTCTTCTCTCTCTCATTTGCGTATGTTAGCCACCATATATGCTAGTTGCTTGCTGCAGCTCCACCCTCATACCTTTTACCTTACCCATAAGCTTAAATAGTCTTGATCGCGAGGGTGCGAGATTGCTGAGTCCCCGTGGCTCACAGATACTTCCAAAACCAGCTTGCAGGTGCCGATGAGTCCATGCAGATGACACAACCAAGCTCAGGAGGAGCTCGATGAAGATCTTGTCCTTTGTGTTGTTTCATTCTAGTTGATCAGTAGTGGAGCCCAGTTGGGGTCGATCGGGGACCTTTGTCGCATTTGGGGTTCCTCTTTTATTTTGGTTCCGTAGTTGGACCTTGATTGTATCTGGATGATGTAATGTTTTATTCATGTAATTGTGTGAAGTGGCGATTGTAAGCCAACTATGTATCTCTCTTTCCTTATTATATTACATGGGTTGTGTGAAGATTACCTCACTTGCGACATATGCCTTCAATGCGATTATGCCTCTAAGTCGTGCCTCGACACGTGGGAGATATAGTCGCATCGAGGGCGTTACAAGTTGGTATCAGAGCCTTCCCCGACCTTAGGAGCCCCATTGCTTGATCGTTATTAGCGGCCGAGTTGTGTCTAGAAAAATGTTTTGAGTCATTTAGGAATTATATATCGGAGAGTTTAGGAATTCTTTACTTCCCAGTCTCCTCATCGCTCTGGTAAGGCATCCTGACGTAGAGTTTCGACTCTTCTCTTCTCAAATTTCACTAAAAAAAATTTAGGATCACGCGGGTATCTTGGAATCGTTCCGATGGTTTTATGATGAGAACATTGTCTTGGTGCCTCCTGTCAGGGGTTTAGTGGAAGTGTCCCGGGGAGTTGAGCTCTGAGGTGTTGTCGTCATAATTTTATCGTTGCAGTTCTGGAATACCTGAGTTTAGTACGCCGACATCAAAAATCTCTTTTATGCAGTTCGTTGGTGAGATAACCTCGACGCCACCCAGTACTGGGGCGGGAGTTCGGGAGTATCGCCATAACTCGTATAACGGATGCTTTTCGAAGGTTGAGGTAGATGATTTCCGAAGGTTTCTTGGTTATGTGTTGAACCAAGTATGGCTACGCCCGGTCCTTGCGAAGGTTAAAACGGAGTCTATTTGACAAACTATCATTGTGGTTTTGATGCGTAGGTGAGATTGGTTCTTGCTTAAGCCCGTAGCAGCCACGTAAAACTTGCAACAACAAAGTAGAGGACGTCTAACTTGTTTTTGCAGGGCATGTTGTGATGTGATATGGTCAAGGCATGATGCTGAATTTTATTGTATGAGATGATCATGTTTTGTAACCGAGTTATCGGCAACTGGCAGGAGCCTTATGGTTGTCGTTTTATTGTATGCAATGCAATCGCGATGTAATGCTTTACTTTATTACTAAGCGGTAGTGATAGTCGTGGAAGCATAAGATTGGCGAGATGACAACGATGCTACGATGGAGATCAAGGTGTCGCGCCGGTGACGATGGTGATCACGACGGTGCTCCGAAGATGGAGATCACAAGCACAAGATGATGATGGCCATATCATATCACTTATATTGATTGCATGTGATGTTTATCTTTTATGCATCTTATCTTGCTTTGATTGACGGTAGCATTATAAGATGATCTCTCACTAAATTATCAAGAAGTGTTCTCCCTGAGTATGCACCGTTGCCAAAGTTCGTCGTGCCCAGACACCACGTGATGATCGGGTGTGATAAGCTCTACGTCCATCTACAATGGGTGCAAGCCAGTTTTCCACACGCAGAATACTCAGGTTAAACTTGACGAGCCTAGCATATGCAGATATGGCCTCGGAACACGGAGACCGAAAGGTCGAGCGTGAATCATATAGTAGATATGATCAACATAACGATGTTCACCATTGAAAACTACTCCATCTCACGTGATGACCGGTTATGGTTTAGTTGATTTGGATCACGTAATCACTTAGAAGATTAGAGGGATGTCTATCTAAGTGGGAGTTCTTAAGTAATATGATTAATTGAACTTAAATTTATCATGAACTTAGTCCTGGTAGTATTTTGCAAATTATGTTGTAAATCAATAGCTCGCGTTGTTGCTTCCCTGTGTTTATTTTGATATGTTCCTAGAGAAAATTGTGTTGAAAGATGTTAGTAGCAATGATGCGGATTGGATCTGTGATCTGAGGTTTATCCTCATTGCTGCACAGAATAATTATGTCCTTGATGCACCGCTAGGTGACAGACCTATTGCAGGAGCAGATGCAGACGTTATGAACGTTTGGCTAGCTCAATATGATGACTACTTGATACTTTAGTGCACCATGCTTAATGGCTTAGAATCGGGACTTCAAAGACGTTTTGAACGTCATGGAGCATATGAGATGTTCCAGGAGTTGAAGTTAATATTTCAATCAAATACCCGAGTTGAGAGATATGTAGTCTCCAACAAGTTCTATAGCTAAAAGATGGAGGAGAATCGCTCAACTAGTGAGCATGTGCCCAGATTGTCTGAGTACAACAATCGCTTGAATCAAGTGGGAGTTACTCTTCCAGATAAGATAGTGATTGACAGAATTCTCTAGTCACCATCACCAAGTTAGTAGAACTTCGTGATGAACTATAATATGCAAGGGATAACGGAAACGATTCCCAAGCTCTTCGTAATGCGGAAATTGACGAAGGTAGAAATCGAGAAAAACATCAAGTGTTGATGGTAGACAAGACCACTAGTTTCAAGAAAAGGGCAGAGGGAAGAAGGGGAACTTCAAGTAGAACGACAAGCAAGTTGCTGCTCAGGTGAAGAAGCCCAAGTCTGGTCCTAAGCCTGAGACTAAGTGTTTCTACTGCAAAGGGACTCGTCACTGGAAGCGGAACTACCCCAAGTGATTGGCAGATAAGAAGGATGGCAAAGTGAACATAAGTATATTTGATATACATGTCATTGATGTGTACTTTACTAGTGTTTATAGCGACCCCTCAGTATTTGATACTAGTTCAGTTGCTAAGATTAGTAACTCGAAACGGGAGTTGCAGAATAAACAGAGACTAGTTAAGGGTAAAGTGACGATGTGTGTTGGAAGTGGTTCCAAGATTGATATGATCATCATCGCACACTCCCTATACTTTCGGGATTAGTGTTGAATCTGAATAAGTGTTATTTGGTGTTTGCGTTAAGCATGAATATGATTTGATCATGTTTATTGTGATACGGTTATTCATTTAAGTAAGAGAATAAATTGTTGTTCTGTTTACATGAATAAAACCTTATATGGTTACACACCCAATGAAAATAGTTCGTTGGATCTCGATCGTAGTGATACACATAATCATAATATTGAAACCAAAAGATGCAAAGTTAATAATGATAGTGCGACTTATTTGTAGCACTGCTGTTTAGGTCATATTGGTGTAAAGCGCATGAAGAAACTCCGTGCTGATGGGATTTTGGAATCACTTGATTATGAATCACTTGATGCTTGCGAACCATGCCTCTTGGGCAAGATGACTAAGACTCCGTTCTCCGGAGCGAGCAACTGACTTATTGGAAATAATACATACTGATGTATGCGGTCCGATGAGTGTTAAAGCTCACGGCAAGTATCGTTATTTTCTGAACTTCACAGATGATTTGAGAAATGGGTATATCTACTTGATGAAACATAAGTCTGAAACATTTGAAAAGTTCAAAGAATTTCAGAGTGAAGTGGAAAATCATCGTGACAAGAAAATAAAAGTTTCTATGATCTGATCGTAGAGAAGAGTATTTGAGTTACGAGTTTGGCCCTCAGTTAAAAACAATGTGAAATAGTTTCACTACTCATGCCACCTGGAACACCACAATGTAATGGTGTGTCCGAACGTCATAACCGTACTTTATTGGATATAGTGCAATCTATGATGTATCTTACCGATCTACCACTATCGTTTTGGGGTTATGCATTAGAGACAGCTGCATTCACGTTAAATAGGGCACCATCAAAATCCGTTGAGACGACGCCTTATGAACTGTGGTTTGGCAAGAAACCAAATTTGTCGTTTCTGAAAGTTTGGGGCTGCGATGCTTATGTGAAAAAGCTTCAACCTGATAAGCTCGAACTCAAATCGGAGAAATGTGTCTTCATAGGATACCCAAAAGTTACTGTTGGGTACACCTTCTATCACAGATCCGAAGGCAAGATTTTTTGCTAAATTTGGGAACTTTCTGGAGAAGGAGTTTCTCTTGAAAGAAGTGAGTGGGAGGAAAGTAGAAAACTTGATAAGGTAATTGTACCTTCTCCTTTATTGGAAAGTAGTTCATCATAGAAATTTGTTCCTGTGACTCCTACACCAATTAGTGAGGAAGCTAATGATGATGATCATGAAACTTCAGATCAAGTTACTACCGAATCTCGTAGGTAAACCAGAGTGAGATCCGCACCAGAGTGGTACGGTAATCCTGTTCTGGAAGTCATGTTACTAGACCATGACGAACTTGCGAACTATGAGGAAGCGATGATGAGCCCAGATTCCGCAAAATGGTTTGAGGCCATGAAATCTGAGATATGATCCATGTATGAGAACAAAGTATGGACTTTGATGGATTTACCCGATGATCGGCAAGCCATAGAAAATAAATGGATCTTCAAGAGGAAGACAGACGCTGATAGTAGTATTACTATCTACAAAGCTAGAATTGTCGCAAAAAGGTTTTCGACAAGTTCAAGGGATTGACTACGATGAGACCTTCTCACCCGTAGCGATGCTTAAGTCCGTCCGAATCATGTTAGCAATTGCCGCATTTTATGAAATCTGGCAACTGGATAAACAAAACTGAATTCCTTAATGGATTTAATAAAGAAGAGTTGTATACGATGCAACTAGAAGGTTTTGTCAAATCCGAAAGGTGCTAACAAAATGTGCAAGCTCCAGCGATCCATCTATGGACTGGTGCAAGCATCTCGGAGTTGGAATATACGCTTTGATGAGTTGATCAAAGCATATAGTTTTATACAGACTTGCGGTGAAGCCTGTATTTACAAGAAAAGTGAGTGGGAGCACTACAACATTTCTGATAGGTATATGTGATTGACATATTGTTGATCAGAAATAATGTAGAATTATTCTGTAAAGCATAAAGGAGTGTTTGAAAGGAATTTTTCAAAGAAAGACTTCGGTGAAGCTGCTTACATATTGAGCTTCAAGATCTATAGAGATAGATCAAGACGTTTGATAAGTTTTTTCAATGAGTACATACCTTGACAAGATTTTGAAGTAGTTCAAAATGGAGCGGTCAAAGAAAGAGTTCTTGCCTGTATTACAAGGTGTGAAGTTGAGTAAGACTCAAAGCCCGACCACGGCAGAAGATAGAAAGAGAATGAAAGTCATTCCCTATGCCTTGGCCATAGGTTCTATAAAGTATGTCATGCTGTATACCAGATCTATTGTATACCCTGCACTGATTTGGCAAGGGAGTACAATAGTGATCTAGGAGTAGATCACTGGACAGCGGTCAAAATTATCCTTGGTAAAATAAGGATATGTTTCTCGATTATGGACGTGACAAAAGGGTTCGTCGTAAACGGTTACGTCGATGCAAGTTTTTGACACTGATCCAGATGATTCTAAGTCTCAATCTGGATACATATTGAAAGTGGGAGCAATTAGTTAGACTAGCTCCGTGCAGAGCATTGTAGACATAGAATTTTGCAAAATACATACGGATCTGAATTTGGCAGGCCCGTTGACTAAGATTCTCTCACAAGCAAAACATGATCACACCTTAGTACTCTTTGGGTGTTAATCACATAGCAATGTGAACTAGATTACCGAATCTAGTAAACCCTTTGGGTGTTGGTCACATGACGATGTGAACTATGGGTGTTAATCACATGATGATGTGAACTATCGATGTTAATCACATGGTGATGTGATCTAGATTATTGACTCTAGTGCAAGTGGGAGACTGGAGGAAATATGCCCTAGAGGCAATAATAAAGTTATTATTTATTTCCTTATTTCATGATGAATGTTTATTATTCATGCTAGAATTGTATTAACCGGAAACATAATACATGTGTGAATACATAGACAACCAAAGTGTCACTAGTATGCCTCTACTTGACTAGCTCGTTAATCAAAGATGGTTATGTTTCCTAACCATGAACAAAGTGTTGTTATTTGATTAACGAGGTCACATCATTAGTTGAATGATCTGATTGACATGACCCATTCCATTAGCTTAGCACCCGATCGTTTAGTATGTTGCTATTGCTTTCTTCATGACTTATACATGTTCCTATGACTATGAGATTATGCAACTCCCGTTTGCCGGAGGAACACTTTGGGTGCTACCAAACGTCACAACGTAACTGGGTGATTATAAAGGAGCATTACAGGTGTCTCCAAAGGGAGATGTTGGGTTGGCGTATTCCGAGATTAGGATTTGTCACTCCGATTGTCGGAGAGGTATCTCTGGGCCCTCTCGGTAATGCACATCACGTAAGCCTTGCAAGCATTACAACTAATATGTTAGTTGTGAGATGATGTATTACGGAACGAGTAAAGAGACTTGCCGATAACGAGATTGAACTAGGTATTGGATACCGACGATCGAATCTCGGGCAAGTAACATACCGATGACAAAGGGAACAACGTATGTTGTTATGCGGTCTGACCGATAAAGATCTTCATAGAATATGTAGGAGCCAATATGGGCATCCAGGTCCCGCTATTGGTTATTGACCGGAGACGTGTCTCGGTCATGTCTACATTGTTCTCGAACCCGTAGGGTCCGCACGCTTAAGGTTACGATGACAGTTATATTATGAGTTTACATGTTTTGATGTACCGAAGGAGTTCGGAGTCCTGGATGAGATCGGGGACATGACGAGGAGTCTCGAAATGGTCGAGACGTAAAGATTCATATATTGGATGATATGGTTAGGCCAAGGGGTCAAGCCCATGAGGCTTTAGGTCGGTGCAAAAGGAGTTTTGCGGAGGCCAGGGGGCCAAACGCCGGAGACCATGGCGTCTGGCCCTGGGCCAGACGCCGAGGCCCATGGCGTCTGGGCCAGATGCCAAGGATTGTGGCGTTTGGTCCTGGAGTCCGAGTGGGACTCTTGCCTTTCGGGCAAAACCGACTTTGAGGAGGCTTTTGCTCCAAGTTTTGACCCCGGGGCTCAACATATAAATAGAGGGGCAGGGCTAGCACCAAAGACACAACAAGTTGATCCACGTGATCTATTCCTTAGCCGTGTGCGGTGCCCCCAGCCACCATAATCCTCGATAATACTGTAGCGGAGTTTAGGCGAAGCCCTGCTGCTGTAGTACATCAAGATCGTCACCACGCCATCGTGCTGACGGAACTCTTCCCTGACACTTTGCTGGATCGGAGTCCGGGGATCGTCATCGAGCTGAACGTGTGCTCGAACTCGGAGGTGCCGTAGTTTCGGTGCTTGATCGGTCGGATCGGGAAGACGTACGACTACTTCCTCTATGTTGCGTCAACGCTTCCGCAGTCGGTCTGCATGGGTACGTAGACAACACTCTCCCCTCTCGTTGCTATGCATCACATGATCTTGCGTGTGCGTAGGAAATTTTTGAAATTACTACGAAACCCAACACAAGGGATGAAGAAGTGAGTGAAGAGATATGTGAGGAAGATGTTGACACCTCATGCCCGGTAAATGACTTTGCGGAAGACTTGGCTCTTTTAGTCAAAAAGTACTCCTGGACCATGGAAAACAAAGGGAAGAATCTTCAAGGAAGATCGCTTGGACGAAGGGAATGCTACAATTGTGATAGCCCAAGACACTTTGTGTATGATTGTTTGTATGAGAGACGTAAAGACAAATCGGAGAAGCTTGTGCTCAAGAAGAAGAAGTTCACCAAGTTTGCAAAGAGGAAGGATGACAAGGCTTTTGTTCATGAGGAATACATGTCCGGAGATGAAGATGACGGTGATGATGATCAAGTGGGCACGGCTGCCATTGCCATGCATGCCACTACCTCCTCCTCCACCACTGGCCTCTTCGACTCTCCAAACGAGGACACGCCTTTCACTCGTCGGTGCCTTATGGCAAAGAGGTAAAAACAAAGTCCAAATAAAAAACCTGCCATCTACACTCCCAATGTCTCATGTGAGATAGTGGAGGATGAGTGTGACGAGGGCATGGATAATGATGAGGAATCCTTGATGGCTTTCACGAAAACTCTTCATGGTGAAGTGCTACTTCTTGAGCTTGTGTTGGTTTTTCCCTTGAAGAGGAAAGCGTGATGCGGCAAAGTAGAGATAAGTATTTCCCTCAGTTTGAGAACCAAGGTATCAATCCAGTAGGAGAAGAACGCACGAATCACCAATACCTGCACAAACAATCAAACACTTGCACCCAACGCGATAAAGGGGTTGTCAATCCCTTCACGGTCACTTGCAAAGGTGAGATCTGATAGAGATAGATAAATAAAACTAAACAAAAGATAAAATATTTTTGGGTTTTTTGTTCTATAGATCTGAAAGTAAATATTGCAAAATAGTAGATCGGAAACTAATATGATGGAAAATAGACCCGGGGGCCATAGGTTTCACTAGAGGCTTCTCTCTTGAAGGCAAATAATACGGTGGGTAAACAAATTACTATCGAGCAATTGATAGAAAAGCATAAAGTTATGACGGTATCCAAGGCAATGATTATGTAATATGGGCATCACGTCCGTGTCAAGTAGACTGACTCCTACCTGCATCTACTACTATTACTCCACACATCGACTGACTCCTGCCTGCATCTAGAGTATTAAGTTCATAAGAACAGAGCAATGATTTAAGTAATATGACATGATGTAGAGGAATAAACTCAAGTATATGATGTAAACCCATCTTTTTATCCTCGATGGCAACAATACCATACGTGCCTCGCTACCCCTAATGTCACTGGGTGAGGACACCACAAGATTGAACCCAAAGCTAAGCACTTCTCACATTGCAAGAAAAACCAATCTAGTTAGCCAAACCAAACCAATAGTTCAAAGAGAATTACAAAGATATCAAAACATGCATATAAGAATTCAGAGAAGATTCAAATAGTATTCATAGATAATCTGATGATAAATCCACAATTCATCGGATCTCGACAAACACACCGCAAAATAAGATTACATCGGATAGATCTCCAAGAACATCGAGGAGAACATGGTATTGAGAATCAAAGAGAGAGAAGAAGCCATCTAGCTACTAGCTATGGACGTAGGTCTGAGGTAAACTACCCACGCTTCATCGGAAGGGCAATAGAGTTATGTAGATGCCCTCCGTGATCGAATCCCCCTCCGGCAGGATGCCGAAAAAGGCCCCAAGATGGGATCTCACGGGAACAAAAGGTTGATGCAGTGGAAAAGTGTTTTTCGTGGATGCTTCTGGTGGTTTGGGAATATATGTGAATATATAGGAGGCAAAGCTAGGTCGGGGGGTCACCGACGGGCCCATAAGGTAGGGGGCGCACCCTACCCCCCTGGGTGCGCCCTCCACCATTGTGGCCGCCTCGTGGCTCTTCTAACTTGATCTCCAAGTCTCCTCGGTGTCTTCTGGTCCAAGAAAAATCATCGCGGAGGTTTTATTCCGTTTGGCATTCCTTTTCCGTGAAGCTAAAAAACAAGAAAAAAAACAGAAACTGGCACTAGACTCTAGGTTAATAGGTTAGTCCCAAAAATAATATAAAATAGCATATTAATACATATAAAACATCCAAAATAGATAATATAATAGCATGGAACAATTAAAAATTATAGATACGTTGGAGATGTATCAAGCATCCCCAAGCTTAATTCATGCTCTTCCTCGAGTACGTAAATGATAAAAACGGAATTTTTGATGTGGAATGCTACCTAACATATTTATCCATGTAATTTTATTTATTGTGGCATGAATGTTCAGATCCATAAGATTCAAAACAAAAGTTCAATATTGACATAAAAACAATAATACTTCAAGCATACTAACAAGGCAATTATGTCTTCTCAAAATAACATGGCCAAAGAAAGTTATCCCTACAAAATCATATAGTCTGGCTATGCTCCATCTTCATCACACAAAATACTCAAATTATGCACAACCCCGATGACAAGCCAAGCAATTGTTTCATACTTTTGGTGTTCTCAAACCTTTTCAACTTTCACGCAATACATGAGCGTGAGACATGGACATAGCACTATAGGTGGAATATGATATGGTGGTTGTGGAGAAGACAAAAAGAAGGAGATAGTCTCACATCAACTAGGCGTATCAACAGGCTATGGAGATGCCCATCAATAGATATCAATGTGAGTGAGTAGGTGTCGGTGTCAAAACCGGCGGATCTCGGGTAGGGGGTCCCGAACTGTGCGTCTAGGCCGGATGGTAACAGGAGGCAAGGAACACGATGTTTTACCCAGGTTTGGGCCCTCTTGATGGAGGTAAAACCCTACGTCCTGCTTGATTAATATTGATGATATGGGTAATACAAGAGTAGATCTACCACGAGATCAAGGAGACTAAACCCTAAAAGCTAGCCTATGGTATGATTGTTGTATGATGAAGTTGTCCTACGGACTAAAACCCTCCGGTTTATATAGACAACGGAGAGGGTTAGGGTTACACAAAGTCAGTTACAATGGTAGGAGATCTTGAATATCCGCATCGCCAAGCTTGCCTTCCACGCCAAGGAAAGTCCCATCCGGACACGGGACGAAGTCTTCAATCTTGTATCTTCATAGTCCTGGAGTCTGGTTGAAGGTATAGTCCGGCTACCCGAACACCCCCTAATCCAGGACTCCCTCAGTAGCCCCTGAACCAGGCTTCAATGACGACGAGTCTAACGCGTAGATTGTCTTCGGCATTGCAAGGCGGGTTCCTCCTCCAAATTCTTCATAAAAGTTTGTAAACACCAAGAGTAGTGTCCGGCTCTGCAAAATAAGTTTCCATGTATTGCCACAGAGAGAATAATATTAACACAAATCTAATCCGCTGACGTATTCCGCAGCGTGACATCACACTACGACCAAGCCTTTATTCGAATTGTTTTCACTTTTCCACCTCAGCGTGTTTTGCGAGGCGGTTTCCTTGGCACGTCTTGTCAAAGCAGAGATTGTGTCCCCTTTATTTACGGGATTCTCATCAATACGGACGTGGGTAACCCAATCGTACCCGTTAGCATGTCTTCTCGATTAAAGGCGAGTCCCAAACGGTTACGTGGAGGGCTCCTGGTATTCAACCTCTTATAAAGAGACCAAGGCCTTACTCCTTTTCTCCAATCTCAAAACAACTTCGCCCATCGCCTCGAGTTCCAACACCCTAGGCTCCAGATTCCAGGCACTTCGGACCTTCGACAATGTCCGGTTCCGACCTTCAAGGCCGATGGATGCCCATGGAGGAGGACGTGCTAAAGTTGAGAGAGGCTAAGTTCTTGACCACCGAAATTTTGCATAGGTTGCCTGCTCAAAGGCAGGCTATTCCCAGTCCCCAGCCCGGTGAGAGCGTAGTGTTCATGTCTCACTTCCTTCGGGGGTTAGGCTTCCCGATGGATCCTTTCGTGAGGGGGCTGATGTTCTATTATGGGCTGGAATTTCATGACTTAGCTCCGGAGTCCATCCTCCACATTTCCTCATTCATCATTGTGTGCGAAGCGTTCCTCCGTGTTACTCCTCACTTCGGATTATGGCTCAAGACTTTTGGAGTGGAGCCGAAGATGATCGAGGGATGGCACGCAGAGTGCGGAGGCGCTGTCATAAGTAAGAATGCTGATGCTCCATGGCCCGAGGGCTCCTTTCAAGAGGAGCTCGGCTTGTGGCAACGAGGGTGGTTCTATATCACCGCTCCTAGGAGCACCAAGTGGGTGGCGCCTCCTGCCTTTCGCTCGGATCCCCCACCACGGGTAGCATCATGGGTCAACAAAGGATTAGATTGGGGGTTATCCAAAGACGTGCCCTTGTTGCAGGGCCGCATTAGGGATCTCTTAGAAAGAGACATCAACCTGGTCAAGGTGACGCAGGTCATGATGATTCGCCGAACACTGCCCGGCAAACGTCGCTCCCTTCGTCTGTGGGAGTTTAATCCGGAGGGACCACAAGCTCTCCAGCATTTTATGGGCGCAATGCCCGTGGATATGTATAAAATGTTCTTCGGATCACAAGCAATGTGTCCGGATTTGACCGAGGACACATGTTTAAGCTGCAATCGCCCGGATACTCAAGTAAGTAACCTTGTGCCCGGACTCGCTATCCATAAAATTGTCATAAATTCGCCCCTAAAAGAGCTGTCCTTTTAAACAGGAGTGGATAGCGAAGGCAAAGCTGATCAGGTGTCCGGCTCCCCTTCCTGAGACCAGGCCGGATCCCGTGCTAGTCAGGATGTTGAAGATCGTGCCTTTGGAGGGAAGTGAGGGGGAGGACAAGGAAACTATGGCCTCCTCGAAGGAGGCTGCTCCGAAGGGAAGAACCGACAATTCCTCTCCTAAGGGGAAGAAGAGGGCTGCCTCTGACGACCCGGAGACCATGGCCTCAAAGCGGGCGGAAAAGTCCTCGTCAGAGGGTCCGACGCCGGGGAGATCCTCGGCCGAACTACGCCCTCAAAGGGATCTGCCCTCCAGCGAGCCGTAAGTAGAGAAAGATTTTCCTTTAGAGGGATGAGAGAAATCCTTGCTTTTTATCTGAGAAGATTAACCGAAATTTTACTTTGTAGCTCGGACCTCAGCCCTTCTCAACAGAGCTCATCTTCGGGGGATCTTCTTCCGGAGATGATGGAGAGTGGAATGCCTCCCCCTGACGTACCGCCTGGCGAGGCAGGCGACCCTGAGGTGTCGTCACGGAGGGTTTCTCCGAATCCGGCAGGGGTGGAAGGTAGCCATATGTCCCCCCAAGGTTCTCCGCGTCCAGCCTTCGATGGAGGTCATAGGATGAGTCTGGCACCGTCCGATGCGCGGTCGGAGGAGCTGATGATTCTGTTGGGGCGAGCTTCTATCTCAGAGGAGCACCGTGCATTGATGGGTACGGTGATTGGAAGGATTTCGTCCACGGAAAGCGGATTGCATGAGGCCGTCAGAAGTTTGCTGACGGGTTTTGAGGTACGTTTGATAATGTACTTCTTTGTCAGTTGCGCATAAACAAGATGCGCCCTGTGTAGATAGTAGCCCCTGAGACTCTGTGCGTTGTTAAAATTGACGGCGCGCAGAGGATCATAATCCTAGGTGTAAAATGTCGCCTTTGTATACAGGTGGCGAAGTGTCCGGAATCGAGCCGAACTGATGATTTTGCCGAACTAAAGCGGCAACTTGACGTGGCAGATGCCGACATCGCGCTCGTCAATGAGCGGCTTGATGAGGCTCAAGGTATGCAATTCCTCGGGCGGCATCTGGTAAGAGGAGCTTTATGCCAGTATCTTACAATGTGTGTGCTTGACACAGATGGTGCGGCCGCCGTGGAGAGTCTTCGGGCGGAACTTGCCCAAGCTAAGGAACAAGCCAGGAAAAGTGATGCGGCTGCCGAGAAGGCCCTTGAAGAGCTGAGAGCCGAACAGGCTGCTCACTGCCGAAGCAAGAAGGAGATGGCCGTGATGGCCGTGAAGTTAAAAAGTGCTGCTGACCTTTGCAAGTTTCTTGAGAAAGAAGACCGGGCGAGACAGACGGACTTAGAGAAGGCCGTTGCTGATGCCAAGGACGCTCGCTTTGCGATAAGAGCTGCGAAGGAGGAGTTGTGTCAGGCCGGACAGATTGCAGTTGGAAAGCCCTTTATGCTGCAGAGGAAGTTTTGCGATCCGAAGTTTGCTCCATTGGACCGGATGTGGAGTGCGGAGGACACCTATCTGGATTTGGCAGCGAGTGCTACTGATGCGACCGAATACTTTCGAGATCAAGAAGATCGCGAAGTGGAAAGGCTTTTCTGGTCGCAGTTCCAGAATCCAGAGCATCCACTGGCAGTGGACGATCGTCTGGCTCAATGGGCCGAACTGAATAGATTGTCCAGACTTACCATGAAGTACGTCATGGGTCATCTATGGCTGGGGAGATCGGAGCCGAAGAGTTATTTCAGCTTGGTGCAGCAATTCCTTGACGCGGTGCCACGTATCAATGTGATGAAGAGGTCAGCATGCATAGAGGGCGCACGGATGGCTCTTGCCCGTGTCAAGACATACTAGGCAGAGATGGAGACCACCGTTGTTGCATCCCGAGATTCGGACAAAAGCCGAGTACCCTCCGAGCACTATTTTCAGGAAGTCCTTGAAGGCGCTTGTGTAATAGAGACGCGGTGCTCGAAGGATGCTATGTTCTGATAGCATATGTAATTATAAAGCAATATTTTGATGAATTGTAGTAGCCTTTTATACTTGTGCCTTCAGGTATTTGGAACACCTCCTGTGCGGCCATTTTAAGATATATATACAAAATCTGAAAGATTGCAGTCGTTGGCTTCAGCCCCCACGCACATAGTGCGGGGGTGCTCGCAGAAGGCGCATTTTCACACTTAATCCAACGTCTTGGTCCTACAAAGGAGGTGATAGCGCAGCGAGCTAGGCAACCGGACTATAATGCTTTAACACTTTCACTTAGCCATAGGAGCTTGACAATGGGACTATTTAGGTAGCCCCTGGTGGCGACTGCGCTCGCCCGAATTCGGGGCGCTTATGTGCCTGGCCGAGAAACGGCCCTTCATTAATGCGAAGGAATCCTACAGATTCCAGAGAGTCATCGAGTGGTTGACCAGTCTCACGCCATATCATGACAGTCGGTTTTTGGCTTTCTCCACTAAGGTGCTCGCCTGGCCGAACCAGGGCACAATCGCAGTAGTTCTCCTGGTGCCGCCTTAGCCGATAGAGCGGAACGTAAGGCGGCCGAACACAGGAGCCGGGCAACCCAACATTTCACCAAAATCATGACTCGGAGCTGATGCATATAAGGCCAAACTCGCGACGCCGAACACTCCCTAAGGTATTTGGTCTTTATGAGAGCGGGCGAGGTAACGCTCTGAGGTATAAGCCCCTAGTGTCCAGGTACGCGCAAGAATTCTGACGTGGCCACATGCCAAGACGCCAGCCTCCTCCTTGGTCATAGAACCAGGGGATGTGTATCAACAAGAGACAGTAAAAAAGGTTTACGCAGGGTCTTAATCTAAAAAGAATCCTTGGAACGGGTCCCTACTGCACGTCTGCGCCTGTGTCTCCGTTGTGCCGTATCCTGGACGGGCGCAACACGACGTTCATCTGTAAAAGGAGAGCAACTAAGTTGAAAAAGGGGCGTCCCGAACAAAAGTTATATGAAATAAACAAAGTGTAAAGTAAAATATGAAAAATTGAGCTTTATTGTCTCTTATTTTATACGTGTGAAGCCCCTAGTGCAGGGGTATATGGCCACTAAGCCTTTATCAACGATACTTTTGTGCCAGACTCGTCTATCCGTGTCCGTGGTCTTAATGACATGTTCTGATGTTCTGGCTGGTGAAGCCATTGTATTGTGGGGCTGTTAAAGCAGCCGCACAATCCTCCGCTAGGGGGAGGTGTTCTCACTGCTTCCCCTTTAAGGAGATGATGCCACATGGACCGGGCATCTTAAGCGTAAGAGATGCATAATGTGGTATTGCGTTAAAGCGGGCGAAAGCTTCGCGTCCCAGCAGTGCTTGATAGTGACTTGAGAATGGGACGATGTGGAAAGTCAGCTTTTCGCGACGGAAGTTATCGGCAGAGCCAAAAATAACCTCGAGCCGGAGAAAACCCATGCAATGGGTGTCTGGACCTGGCGTTACTCCTTGAAAGGAGGTTTTGCTGTGGCGAATTCTTTTTGGGTCGATCCCCATGTGGCGGATTGAGTCCTGATATATCAGGTTGAGTCCGCTGCCACCGTCCATAAGGACATTTGAAAACTGGAGTCCGCCAATTATTGGATCGAGTACCAGGGCAGTCCAGCCTGGGTTCCTGACACTTCTAGAATAATCCAGATGATCGAAGTTGATTGGTTTTGACAAGCAGTGGCGGGATTCCTTTGGGATAGGCCGTGGGGCGCGTACCTTTATGGGCGCGACACGTTTTGTTATGTGGAGTAAGTTTACTATTTTTACTTCTTGTGGGAAATTCTTTTGTTTCCTGGTACTCTGCTTTTGGGGTTCGTCCTCGTCTTCGCTTGGTGTGTCGAGCCCCTTGTGTTCGGCATTGAGTCTGCCGGATTGTTTGAAAACCCAACAATCTCTGTGGGTATGGTTAGCAGGCTTTCCGGGAGTGCTGTGTATTTGACATATCCTATCCAAGATTTTGTTTAGGTTGGATAGGTCGTCCCTGTTATCTTGGAGGGGCGCCTTTTTCTGATTCTATCGTGAGATTTTGAATCCGGTGTTGACTGCCGTGCTCTTCGTACTTTTTTCCTTAGTCCGGCGACGGTCCTTATTGCGTCGCGGTTTTACGTTTCCATCCCTAGTTTCGGATGTACTTGTTGGGGAACGTAGTAATTTCAAAAATTTCCTACGCACACGCAAGATCATGGTGATGCATAGCAACGAGAGGGGAGAGTATGATCTACGTACCATTGTAGATCAACAACGGAAGCGTTGACACAACGTAGAGGAAGTAGTCGTACGTCTTCCCGATCCGACCGATCCAAGCACCGTTACTCCGGCACCTCCGAGTTCTTAGCACACGTACAGCTCGATGACGATCCCCGGACTCCGATCCAGCAAAGTGTCGGGGAAGAGTTCCGTCAGCACGACGGCGTGGTGACGATCTTGATGTTCTACCGTCGCAGGGCTTCGCCTAAGCACTGCAACAATATGACCGAGGTGGAATATGGTGGAGGGGGGCACCGCACACGGCTAAGGAACGATCACGAGGATCAACTTGTGTGTCTAGAGGTGCCCCCTGCCTCCGTATATAAAGGAGCCAAGGGGGAGGGGTGCGGCCAGCCCTATGGAGGCGCAGGAGGAGTCCTACTCCTACCGGGAGTAGGACTCCCCCCCCAATCCTATTCCAAATAGGACTCCCAAGGGGGAAAGAGAGAGAGAGAGGTGGCCGGCCACCTCTCCTAGTCCTAATAGGACTAGGGGAGGGGGGAGGCGCGCAGCCCACCATGGCAGCCCCTTTCACCTTTCCACTAAAGCCCAATAAGGCCCATATGGCTCTCGGGGGGTTCCGGTAACCTCCCGGTAATCCGGTAAAATCCCGATTTCACCCGGAACACTTCCGATATCCAAACATAGGCTTCCAATATATCAATTTTTATGTCTCGATCATTTCGAGACTCCTCGTCATGTCCGTGATCACATCCGGGACTCCGAACAACCTTCGGTACATCAAAATGCATAAACTCATAATAACTGTCATCGTAACGTTAAGCGTGCGGACCCTACGGTTCGAGAACAATGTAGACATGACCGAGACACATCTCCGGTCAATAAACAAAAGCGGGACCTGGATGCCCATATTGGCTCCTACATATTCTACGAAGATCTTTATCGGTCAGACCGCATAACAACATACGTTGTTCCCTTTGTCATCGGTATGTTACTTGCCTGAGATTCGATCGTCGGTATCCAATACCTAGTTCAATCTTGTTACCGGCAAGTCTCTTTACTCGTTCCGTAATACATCATCTCGCAACTAACTCATTAGTTGCAATGCTTGCAAGGCTTATGTGATGTGCATTACCGAGAGGGCCCAGAGATACCTCTCCGACAATCGGAGTGACAAAACCTAATCTCGAAATACGCCAACCCAACATGTACCATTGGAGACACCTGTAGTACTCCTTTATAATCACCCAGTTACGTTGTGACGTTTGGTAGTACCCAAAGTGTTCCTCCAGTAAAGGGAGTTGCATAATCTCATAGTCATAGGAACATGTATAAGTCATGTAGAAAGCAATAGCAACATACTAAACGATCGGGTGCTAAGCTAATGGAATGGGTCATGTCAATCAGATCATTCAACTAATGATGTGACCTCTTTAATCAAATAACAACTCTTTGTCTATGGTTAGGAAACATAACCATCTTTGATTAACGAGCTAGTCAAGTAGAGGCATACTAGTGACACTCTGTTTGTCTATGTATTCACACATGTATTATGTTTCCGATTAATACAATTCTAGCATGAATAATAAACATTCATCATGAAATAAGGAAATAAATAATAACTTTATTATTGCCTCTAGGGCATATTTCCTTCAGTCTCCCACTTGCACTAGAGTCAATAATCTAGATCACATCACCATGTGATTAACATCGATAGTTCACATCATCATGTGATTAACACCCATAGTTCACATCGCCATGTGACCAACACCCAAAGGGTTTACTAGATTCAGTAATCTAGTTCACATCGCTATGTGATTAACACCCAAGGAGTACTAAGGTGTGATCATGTTTTGCTTGTGAGAGAATCTTAGTCAACGGGTCTGCCACATTCAGATCCGCATGTATTTTGCAAATTTCTATGTCAACAATGCTCTGCATGGAGCTACTCTAGCTAATTGCTCCCACTTTCAATATGTATCTAGACCGAGACTTAGAGTCATCTAGATTAGTGTCAAAACTTGCATCGGCGTAACCCTTTACGACGAACCTTTTTTTTCACTTCCATAATCGAGAAACATATCCTTATTCCACTAAGGATAATTTTGACCGCTGTCCAGTGATCTACTCCTAGATCACTATCGTACTCCCTTGCCAAACTCAGTGGTAGGGCATACAATAGATCTGGTATATAGCATGGCATACTTTATAGAACCTATGACTGAGGCATAGGGAATGACTTTCATTCTCTTTCTATCTTCTGCTGTGGTCAGGCTTTGAGTCTTACTCAACTTCACACCTTGTAATACAGGCAAGAACTCTTTCTTTGACTGCTCCATTTTGAACTACTTCAAAATCTTGTCAAGGTATGTACTCATTGAAAAAACTTATCAAGCGTCTTGATCTATCTCTATAGATCTTGAAGCTCAATATGTAAGCAGCTTCACCGAAGTCTTTCTTTGAAAAACTCCTTTCAAACACTCCTTTATGCTTTGCAGAATAATTCTACATTATTTCCGATCAACAATATGTCATTCACATATACTTATCAGAAATGCTGTAGTGCTCCCACTCACTTTCTTGTAAATACAGGCTTCACCGCAAGTCTGTATAAAACTATATGCTTTGATCAACTTATCAAAGCCTATATTCCAACTCCGAGATTCTTGCACCAGTCCATAGATGGATCGCTGGAGCTTGCATATTTAGTTAACACCTTTAGGATTGACAAAACCTTCTAGTTGCATCGTATACAACTCTTCTTTAGTAAATCCATTAAGGAATGCAGTTTTGTTTATCCATTTGCCAGATTTCATAAAACGCGGCAATTGCTAACATGATTCGGACAGACTTAAGCATAGATACGAGTGAGAAACTCTCATCGTAGTCAACACCTTGAACTTGTCGAAAACCTTTTGCGACAATTCTAGCTTTGTAGATAGTAACACTACTATCAGCGTCCGTCTTCCTCTTGAAGATCCATTTATTTTCTATGGCTTGCTGATCATCGGGCAAATCCATCAAAGTCCATACTTTGTTCTCATACATGGATCATATCTCAGATTTCATGGCCTCAAACCATTTCGCGGAATCTGGGCACATCATCGCTTCCTCATAGTTCGTAGGTTCATCATGATCTAGTAGCATGACTTCCAGAAAAGGATTACCGTACCACTCTGGCGCGGATCTTACTCTGGTTGATCTACGAGGTTCAGTAGTATCTTGTTCTGAAGTTTCATGATCATCATCATTAGCTTCCTCACTAACTGGTGTAGGTGTCACAGAAACAGTTTTCTGTGATGTACTACTTTCCAATAAGGGAGCAGGTACAGTTACCTCGTCAAGTTCTACTTTCCTCCCACTCACTTCTTTCGAGAGAAACTCCTTCTCCAGAAAGTTTCCGAATTTAGCAACAAAAGTCTTGCCTTCGGATCTATGATAGAAGGTGTATCCAATAGTTTCCTTTGGATATCCTATGAAGACGCACTTCTCCGATTTGAGTTTGAGCTTATCAGCATGAAACTTTTTCATATAAGCATCGCAACCCCAAACTTTAAGAAACGACAACTTAGGTTTCTTGCCAAACCATAGTTCACACGGTGTCGTCTCAACGGATTTAGATGGTGCCCTATTTAACGTGAATGCAGCTGTCTCTAATGCATAACCCCAAAATGATAGTGGTAGATCGGTAAGAGACATCATAGATTGCACTATATCCAATAAAGTACGATTATGACGTTCGGACACACCATTATGCTGTGGTGTTCCATGTGGCATGAGTTTGTGAAACTATTCCACATTGTTTTAATTGAAGACCAAACTCGTAACTCAAATATTTTACCTCTGCGATCATATCGTAGAAACTTTTATTTTCTTGTCACGATGATTTTCCACTTCACTCTGAAATTCTTTGAACTGTTCAAATGTTTCAGACTTATGTTTCATCAAGTAGATATCCCCATATCTGCTCAAATCATCTGTGAAGGTCAGAAAATAATGATACCTGCTGCAAGCCTTAATATTCATCGGACCACATACATCAGTATGTATGATCTCCAACAAATCTGTTGCTTGCTTCATTGTTCCGGAGAACGGCGTTTTAGTCATCTTGCCCAAAAGGCATGGTTCGCAAGCATCAAGTGATTCATAATCAAGTGATTCCAAAATCCCATCAGCATGGAGTTTCTTCATGCGCTTTACACCAATATGATCTAAACGGCAGTGCTACAAATAAGTTGCACTATCATTATTAACTTTGCATCTTTTGGTTTCAATATTATGATTATGTGTATCACTACAATCGAGATCCAACGAACTATTTTCATTGGGTGTGTAACCATATAAGGTTTTATTCATGTAAACAGAACAACAATTTATTCTCTTACTTAAATGAATAACCGTATTACAATAAACATGATCAAATCATATTCATGCTCAACGCAAAACACCAAATAACACTTATTCAGGTTCAAACTAATCCCGAAATTATAGGGAGTGTGCGATGATGATCATATCAATCTTGGAACCACTTCCAACACACATCGTCACTTCACCCTTAACTAGTCTCTGTTTATTCTGCAACTCCTGTTTCGAGTTACTAATCTTAGCAACTGAACTAGTATCAAATACTGAGGGGTTGCTATAAACACTAGTAAAGTACACATCAATAACATGTATATCAAATATACTTATGTTCACTTTGCCATCCTTCTTATCTGCCAATCACTTGGGGTAGTTCCGCTTCCAGTGACCAGTCCCTTTGCAGTAGAAACACTTAGTCTCAGGCTTAGGACCAGACTTGGGCTTCTTCACTTGAGCAGCAACTTGCTTGCTGTTCTTCTTGAAGTTCCCCTTCTTCCCTCTGCCCTTTTCTTGAAACTAGTGGTCTTGTCTACCATCAACACTTGATGTTTTTCTCGATTTCTACCTTCGTCAATTTCCGCATTACGAAGAGCTTGGGAATCGTTTCCGTTATCCCTTGCATATCATAGTTCATCATGAAGTTCTACTAACTTGGTGATGGTGACTAGAGAATTCTGTCAATCACTATCTTATCTGGAAGATTAACTCCCACTTGATTCAAGCGATTGTAGTACTCAGACAATCTAGGCACATGCTCACTAGTTGAGCGATTCTCCTCCATCTTTTAGCTATAGAACTTGTTGGAGACTTCATATCTCTCAACTCGGGTATTTGCTTGAAATATTAACTTCAATTCCTGGAACATCTCATATGGTCCATGACATTCAAAACGTCTTTGAAGTCCCGATTCTAAGCCGTTAAGCATGGTGCACTAAACTATCAAGTAGTCATCATTTTGAGCTAGCCAAACGTTCATAACGTCTGTATCTGCTCCTGCAATAGGTCTGTCACCTAGCGGTGCATCAAGGACATAATTATTCTGTGCAGCAATGAGGATAAACCTCAGATCACGGATCCAATCCGCATCATTGCTACTAACATCTTTCAACACAATTATTCTCTAGGAACATATCAAAATAAACATATGAAAGCAACAACGCAAGCTATTGATCTACAACATAATTTGCAAAATACTACCAGGACTAAGTTCATGATAAATTTAAGTTCAATTAATCAGATTACTTAAGAACTCCCACTTAGATAGACATCCCTCTAATCCTCTAAGTGATCACGTGATCCAAATCAACTAAACCATAATCGATCATCACGTGAGATGGAGTAGTTTTCAATGGTGAACATCGTTATGTTGATCATATCTACTATATGATTCATGCTCGACCTTTCGTTCTCCGTGTTCCGAGGCCATATCTGCATATGCTAGGCTCGTCAAGTTTAACCTGAGTATTCCGCGTGTGCAAAACTGGCTTGCACCCGTTGTAGATGGACGTAGAGCTTATCACACCCGATCATCACATGGTGTCTGGGCACGACGAACTTTGGCAATGGTGCCTACTCAGGGAGAACACTTCTTGATAATTAGTGAGAGATCATCTTAAAATGCTACCGTCAAACTAAGCAAAATAAGATGTATAAAAGATAAACATCATATGCAATCAAAATATGTGACATGATATGGCCATCATCATCTTGCGCCTTTGATCTCCATCTCCAAAGTACTATCATGATCTCTATCGTCACCAGCATGACACCATGATCTCCATCATCTTGATCTATATCAATGTGTCGTCACACGGTCGTCTCGCCAACTATTGCTCTTGCAACTATTGCTATCGCATAGCGATAAAGTAAAGCAATTATTTGGCGCTTGCATCTTATGCAATATAGAGACAACCATAAGGCTTTTGCCAGTTGCCGATAACAAAACATGATCATCTCATACAACAACTTATATCTCATCATGTTTTGACCATCTCACATCACAACATGCCCTGGAAAAACAAGTTAGACGTCCTCTACTTTGTTGTTGCATGTTATACGTGGCTGCTACGGGCTTAAGCAAGAACCAATCTTACCTACGCATAAAAACCACAACGATGGTTTGTCAAATAGACTCCGTTTTAACCTTCGCAAGGACCGGGCGTAGCCACACTCGGTTCAACTAAAGTTGGAGAAACTGTCACCCGCTAGCCACCTTTGTGCAAAGCACGTCGGGAGAACCGGTCTCGCGTAAGCGTACGCGTAATGTCGGTCCGGGCCGCTTCATCCAACAATACCGCCGAACCAAAGTATGACATGCTGGTAGGCAGTATGACTTATATCGCCCACAACTCACTTGTGTTCAACTTGTGCAAATAACATCAAACCATAAAAACCTAGGCTCGGATGCCACTGTTGGGGAACGTAGTAATTTCAAAAATTTCCTACGCACACGCAAGATCATGGTGATGCATAGCAACGAGAGGGGAGAGTATGATCTACGTACCATTGTAGATCAACAACGGAAGCGTTGACACAACGTAGAGGAAGTAGTCGTACGTCTTCCCGATCCGACCGATCCAAGCACCGTTACTCCGGCACCTCCGAGTTCTTAGCACACGTACAGCTCGATGACGATCCCCGGACTCCGATCCAGCAAAGTGTCGGGGAAGAGTTCCGTCAGCACGACGGCGTGGTGACGATCTTGATGTTCTACCGTCGCAGGGCTTCGCCTAAGCACTGCAACAATATGACCGAGGTGGAATATGGTGGAGGGGGGCACCGCACACGGCTAAGGAACGATCACGAGGATCAACTTGTGTGTCTAGAGGTGCCCCCTGCCTCCGTATATAAAGGAGCCAAGGGGGAGGGGTGCGGCCAGCCCTATGGAGGCGCAGGAGGAGTCCTACTCCTACCGGGAGTAGGACTCCCCCCCCCCCCAATCCTATTCCAAATAGGACTCCCAAGGGGGAAAGAGAGAGAGAGGTGGCCGGCCACCTCTCCTAGTCCTAATAGGACTAGGGGAGGGGGGAGGCGCGCAGCCCACCATGGCAGCCCCTTTCACCTTTCCACTAAAGCCCAATAAGGCCCATATGGCTCCCGGGGGGTTCCGGTAACCTCCCGGTAATCCGGTAAAATCCCGATTTCACCCGGAACACTTCCGATATCCAAACATAGGCTTCCAATATATCAATTTTTATGTCTCGGTCATTTCGAGACTCCTCGTCATGTCCGTGATCACATCCGGGACTCCGAACAACCTTCGGTACATCAAAATGCATAAACTCATAATAACTGTCATCGTAACGTTAAGCGTGCGGACCCTACGGTTCGAGAACAATGTAGACATGACCGAGACACATCTCTGGTCAATAACCAATAGCGGGACCTGGATGCCCATATTGGCTCCTACATATTCTACGAAGATCTTTATCGATCAGACCGCATAACAACATACGTTGTTCCCTTTGTCATCGGTATGTTACTTGCCCGAGATTCGATCGTCGGTATCCAATACCTAGTTCAATCTTGTTACCGGCAAGTCTCTTTACTCGTTCCGTAATACATCATCTCGCAACTAACTCATTAGTTGCAATGCTTGCAAGGCTTATGTGATGTGCATTACCGAGAGGGCCCAAAGATACCTCTCCGACAATCGGAGTGACAAAACCTAATCTCGAAATACGCCAACCCAACATGTACCATTGGAGACACCTGTAGTACTCCTTTATAATCACCCAGTTACGTTGTGACGTTTGGTAGTACCCAAAGTGTTCCTCTGGTAAACGGGAGTTGCATAATCTCATAGTCATAGGAACATGTATAAGTCATGTAGAAAGCAATAGCAACATACTAAACGATCGGGTGCTAAGCTAATGGAATGGGTCATGTCAATCAGATCATTCAACTAATGATGTGACCTCTTTAATCAAATAACAACTCTTTGTCTATGGTTAGGAAACATAACCATCTTTGATTAACGAGCTAGTCAAGTAGAGGCATACTAGTGACACTCTGTTTGTCTATGTATTCACACATGTATTATGTTTCCGGTTAATACAATTCTAGCATGAATAATAAACATTTATCATGAAATAAGGAAATAAATAATAACTTTATTATTGCCTCTAGGGCATATTTCCTTCAGTACTTGGGTCACTGGTGCTGCATCTTGCCAACCAGCTGTCCTCTCCTGCGCAAAAGCGGGTCATGAGGCTTGTTAGTGCGGCCATTGTTCTTGGCTTTTCTTGGCCGAGGTGTCTGGCGAGCCATTCGTCTCGGACATTATGCCTGAAAGCCGCTAAGGCTTCAGCGTCCGGACAGTCGACTATCTGATTCTTTTTAGTAAGAAATCTATTCCAGAATTGCCGAGCTGACTCTCCGGGCTGTTGAGTTATGTGACTAAGATCGTCTGCATCCGGAGGGCGGACATAGGTCCCTTGAAAATTTGCTCGAAAAGCGTCCTTGAGCTCTTACCAACTTCCGATTGTGTTTTCAGGAAGGCTTTTGAGCCAATGCCGGGCTGGCCCTTTAAGCTTGAGGGGTAAGTATTTTATGGCGTGGAGGTCATCTCCTCTAGCCATATGTATGTGGAGGATATAATCCTCGATCCAGACTCCAGGGTCTGTTGTTCCATCATATGCCTCTATGTTTACGGGTTTGAATCCCGCTGGAAATTCATAATCCAGGACCTCATCGGTGAAACATAGGGGGTGTGCGGCACCCCTGTATTTGGGTGTGCCGGATTCTGATAATAGCTTTATTGCATTGCTTACGTGAGCTTGCTTTCTTGGCCCGTAAATGGACCTGGCTAGGCCATGATGCGAATCCTTAAGTGGGTCGCATGCCGGCTTAAGTGCGGCGCTGCTTGCCGCTTTATGCTGGCCATGGGGTCGTCTATCCGACCGTGTGGCTTTCTCACTTTTGGAATGCGAGGGCTCTAAGGCCTCCTCGTCGAATTCAGGCAGTAGCTTTCTCTTCGGATAGATTTTAGTGCGGCGACTGTCGCCATATTTGTCTGCGGTATTGATTACTTTACTCCATCTGATCCTGAGTGCATCTTCCGCAGTTTTTAGCTTCCACTTCTGCTTTTTCAGGCTGCATGCGGTTGCAACGAGGCGTTTGTGGAGGTTCTTCTGCTTCATGGGCTTGTCCGGCGTAGGGTCGTTCGGAATGCCATTTTTGCCGGGGGAGGGATGTTCGGTTTCTCTATCCGGGTTGTTCTGTTGGGACGGTTGCTCTAAGGCATGCTCGTCGTCTACCGGCTCATCCTGCTCTATGGCTGGGTCTTTATCGAGGTGGGGCTTGGGTCGGCGTTTACGCCAACGCTTTGATTGTTTTTCGAGAGATCGATCCCTCTTTCCATCCCTGTTTTCCTTGTTGTTGCTTTCTTTAGGGGTATCCACCATGTACACATCGTGAGATGAGGTGGCTGTCCAATGCCCTATAGGCGTTGGTTCTTGGTTGTCTCCTGCATCGTCGTCCATACCGTCGATGTCTTCGGAGTCGAAGTAGAGCATGTCGGTTAAGTCGTCGACAGTGGCTACGAAGTGGGTGGTGGGTGGGTTTTGAATTTCTTCATCATCCGAATCCCATCCTTGCTGACCGTAGTCCGGCCAGGGCTCTCTTGATAAAGAGAGAGACTTTAGCAAATTCAGGATGTCGCCGAAGGGCGAGTGCTGAAAGATGTCTGCGGCGGTGAACTCCATTATCGGCGCCCAATCGGATTCGATCGTCAGGGGCGCGGGGGGCTCGGAGTTCGGAAAGGAATCCGGCTCCTCGGAGTCACGGGCCATGCGGAGTGCGGGGCTGGAGTTCGGCTCGATCGCCTCTGAGATCGCAGCCCCTGAGGCAGCGTCCAACCGCTGATCCTCGATCGGCGCAGTAGGCTCCGAATCAATGGTCGGAACCGATGCGTGTGCGGCCTCCAAGGCGCTGTTCGGCGGCAGAGCTATATCATGCCCATCGAGACAGTGCGACGCGCTTGGCTGTGGCTCGAATCCGTCGAAGATCAAGTCCCCGCGGATGTCAGCCGTGTAGTTTAGGCTTCCAAACCTGACCTGATGGCCAGGGGCGTAGCTTTTGATCTGCTCAAGGTGGCCAAGCGACTTGGCCCGCAGTGCGAAGCCGCCGAAGACAAAGATCTGTCCGGGGAGAAAAGTCTCACCCTGGACTGCATCGTTGTTGATGATTGAAGGAGCCATCGGGCCTAAAGGCGACGACACAGAGGAACTCTTAATGAAAGCACCAATGTCGGTGTCAAAACCGGCGGATCTCGGGTAGGGGGTCCCGAACTGTGCGTCTAGGCCGGATGGTAACAGGAGGCAAGGAACACGATGTTTTACCCAAGTTCGGGCCCTCTTGATGGAGGTAAAACCCTACGTCCTACTTGATTAATATTGATGATATGGGTAATACAAGAGTAGATCTACCACGAGATCAAGGAGGCTAAACCCTAAAAGCTAGCCTATGGTATGATTGTTGTATGATGAAGTTGTCCTACGGACTAAAACCCTCCGGTTTATATAGACACCGGAGAGGGTTAGGGTTACACAAAGTCGGTTACAATGGTAGGAGATCTTGAATATCCGCATCGCCAAGCTTGCCTTCCACGCCAAGGAAAGTCCCATCCGGACACGAGACGAAGTCTTCAATCTTGTATCTTCATAGTCCTGGAGTCCGGCTGAAGGTATAGTCCAGCTACCCGAACACCCCCTAATCCAGGACTCCCTCGGTAGGGATTGCCATGCAACGGATGCACTAGAGCTATAAGTGTATGAAAGCTCAAAAAGAAACTGAGTGGGTGTGCATCCAACTTGCTTGCTCATGAATACCTAGGGCATTTTGAGGAAGCCCATCATTGGAATATACAAGCCAAGTTCTATAATGAAAAATTCCCACTAGTATATGAAAGTGACAACATAGGAGACTCTCTATCATGAAGATCACGGTGCTACTTTGAAGCACAAGTGTGGAAAAAGGATAGTAGCTGTCGTGGTGGGCGCACGGCACATGCCAAAGGATGGCTAAAGAGAGGAGGAGGCTCGAGGGCACCGGTGGGCTCCACAAGCGAGGTTGGCATGAGCGAGCGAGGGATGCAAGACATACCCAGGTTCGGGGCTCTCTGGAGAGATAACACCCCTAGTCCTGCCGAGTGTGTTTTATATGAAACAGTACAGAGTTGCTCCTAGAGTTGTTTGGAGGAAGAAGGAAGGCATGCCAGGGCTTAGGCTGCTCCTTCTCCTTGTAAGTGTGTGTGTGTGTGTGTGTGTGTTCTACTGGTCTGATCGCCCGTATGCATGAGGGCTCCTGGGGGTTTTTATAGGTCAACCCCCCAGGGGTACAATGGTAAAGATACAGGCCATGGGGTCGGGTTGTCAGTGACCGGGAAGTCGGCGCTGGGGCCCGCCGGGTACCAGGGCTTGCCGGGTTCTCCGGGCGTAGGCCCCGTGCATCAGGAGGCACTGTGCTCCATCTTGTCGATCGTCACGGAGTGGCCGGGTCGAGTCAGCTACAGTGGTGCACTGCCAGGTCACCATCTGCTGACGTCACCAGTGACGACAATTGTATTGTAGCCATGCCAGCCTCGGTTAGCGGGGCAGATGGGGCACTACTGCCATGCCTCTGCCGGACAGAGGAGTTGGCGGGGCACTGCTGCCTCTCTCACCCCTTTATGGAGGCTCGTCCCATCGCATGCCTTGGATTGGACAGGAGCTGACCCACGACCGGGTTGAGGAACACGCCACGGGGGAGTTGTCTTGCTGGGGAAGTCTTGATTCACCGAGCTCTGCCGGCTTGCACCAGTTGTTAGGGTCGGGTTGCCGTCTTGGCCTGGTTGAGGGACCCGGCCAAGGGCATGCCGGATTGAGGGGCGATGCTAGCCTCGATGTTTTTGAAAAGGATCTGGGTTCCGTTTCCTGCCCGGGGTTCGTCCCCCCGACAGTAGTCCTCGAAGCTATGAAGGTCCGTCGGTTTCGAGTAGGAGGGCCTTCGCAGCCCCCCCCCCTGAGAAGGCAGCTATTGGTGAAGCTTGCAACTGCCGGGTCCGACAACACCCACTGTGTGCTGGCTTCCGGAAGCCGGATTGCGGCATCCTGGCTTGGGCAGGAAACCTAGGAGTCCTGCCGAATCTTGGAGCAATCTCTTGGGCTCGGCGCGGGCGCCACGTGGTGCTCGGGAGCTGAAGGGACCTCACAGGCCATGCGTGCGACGGGACGGGGCGACGAGCTAGGACCCGCCACTGCACGCCCTTGGCCCACGCACACAGATTTATTGCAGCGTCCCTGGGTCGGTTGCTATTCTCGAGGTAGTTATTGCGTGTGGTACGTGCACATTTATTGCGGGGAAGTGGGAGGGGCATGCACAAACGATCTCACTTCCCCACATTCCGGCCATGGTTTACAAATTGGGAGGAGGGGGCGGCGGAGATCATTCTCGCTCGCGCTCCCCATCTTCTTCCTCCTCCTTTTGCTCTTGCGACCTCCGCGCGCTGCGACGCTCCGCCGCTCTTTGAGCAAGACTTCACCGCCATTCTTCCTTGTCTTTCCTGCTCCGCCCCACACCATTGATGGCGCTGTCGTCGAGCTCGTGGATGGGTTCCACCATCACCAAGGACATCATGTATCTACGCAACACCAAGCGCCTGCCGAGGGAGATGGAGGTGATCGTGCGCCTGCCAGAGGGGACTGAGCGCGTGGTCTAATACATGCATTTGAAGCGCGGGTTCGGCCTCCCCACGAGCAACTTCTTCCGTGCATTCCTGGATTTCTTCGGGCTCCAGCCACACCATCTGGGCGTGAACGCCATCTTGCAACTCTCGTGGTTTGTCACCCTATGCGATGGGTACCCGGAGGTCGAGCCCACGATCGACCTCTGAGTGCGCTTATTTTTCTTGAAGCGGCAGGGGCCGGAGGCCGAGGAGACGTCCTCCCATGGGGCCGCCGTCGTCTTGATACGGACGCACGGGGGGGGGGTGCCCCAACGAGGATTTCGGTATAGTGAGCATGGTGATGACTCAGGAGGATACCGACATATCCTGGATTCTGTGAAGTATCATGAGGCAAAGGGAACATCACATGATAACCCAAAGGTTCACTCGAATATCATTCGTGTGCTCATGGGGATCGATATGGACGTCCCCGGTTCCGCTATCGATCATTGAAGAAACGGTATTGTTCATGTCTATGAGCTACTGAAACTACCGGGTCACAAGCTTATGGCAATCATGGTCTGTTGAGTGTTAGTAGGACGGGAGTGATGATAATATATTTGTGGAATCATTTCATTAGCATTCAGAATAGTTCCGAGAGGATCCGGAAGCGTTTTGGTGTCGCGGAAGGGTTTCGGTGAATATCAGGTAATACTGGGTATTACCGATAAATAATATATAGGTGGAAAATGTTTCTGGGGACATTAAATTATATATATAATGGTCTGAAAGTATTTAAAATATTTATATATTTAATTTAGTATCAACGGGCCTAAAAAGTCCAAGAGGTGGAAGGCAACTTGGGCCAAAAAGGTCCAAGTGGGAAAGTGCCTCATTCCTTAGGGAAGGAGGCCGAATTGGGAGAGGGGGAGGATTCATACTCCTCCTCCCTGGCCGATGCACCCAGGGGGAAACTTTCCCCCTTTGTGGCAGCCCTTCCTCTCCCCTCTATCCTATATATACATGAGGATTTGTGCTCTATTATAGATACGAGTTTTGGAGCCTCTTCTAGTTCTAGTTCTAGTTGGTCCTAGTTGACTAATTAGAGCTAGGCTAATCCTCTTGTCCTCATAATTAGAAGCCCCATGTGGTTCTAATATCCTCCCTCTAATTCTCCAGCGACGATTAACTCTGGACGGCGAAGCGCTGCTGGACCATGAAGGCTGCACGCTTGCAACCACGTAGAGAGGCTGTGCTTTCGGTCTTCAGTTTGAGAGACTGTTTGTGGGCGGTTCGCGGGATCGTTCATCACGGTTTGAGGGACTCCCAGCACGATCTACACCAGCACGTTCTTCTTCCACGACAACTCGGTGACGGTAACGATCGTGATCCCAACCTGTTATGCATCTTCATATTGATCTTGGGTGTGCGCAGGCGCGATTTTTTTGTTTTCTACTTCATTTCCCAACAATACGGTTCTACCACTCTGGCCATTGTAGCCATGTACTACTGCCTGGAGTAGTTGTACTGCTCGATTGAGCGGTTGTAGCGCTCTGGTCCTATTTTCTGCATAACAGTTGAATTTGAGGTGAGACTATTTAAGGAGGCGGTTCTTCCACTTCCCACCTACCTTTTACCCCCCCTCTCTCTCCTCCATTAACGCCCTAAGATCCATCTTGCCCGATTTCCTTCTCTAGCCAACCAAGCTTGTTGATTTGCTAGGGATTGAGGGAGAAGACCTGGATCTACACTTACACCATAGGAAAATTGATTCGCCCATTCATTTTCTGAGGATCTTGTTACTCTTTGGTGTTTGGGCACCCTAGATGGAAGAGGTCACCTCGGAGACACAATCCATTGTGGTGAAGATCCTGAAGGAAATATGCCCTAGAGGCAATAATAAAGTTATTATTTATTTCCTTATTTCATGATAAATGTTTATTATTCATGCTAGAATTGTATTAACCGGAAACATAATACATGTGTGAATACATAGACAAACAGAGTGTCACCAGTATGCCTCTACTTGACTAGCTTGTTGATCAAAGATGGTTATGTTTCCTAACCATAGACATGAGTTGTCATTTGATTAACAGGATCACATCATTAGGAGAATGATGTGATTGACTTGACCCATTCCGTTAGCATAGCACTTGATCATTTAGTTTGTTGCTATTGCTTTCTTCATGACTTATACATGTTCCTATGACTATGAGATTATGCAACTCCCGTTTGCCAGAGGAACACTTTGTGTGCTACCAAACGTCACAACGTAACTGGGTGATTATAAAGGAGCTCTACAGGTGTCTCCAAAGGTACATGTTGGGTTGGCGTATTTCGAGATTAGGATTTGTCACTCCGATTGTCGGAGAGGTTTCTCTGGGCCCTCTCGGTAATGCACATCACATAAGCCTTGCAAGCATTGCAACTAATGAGTTAGTTGCGAGATGATGTATTACAAAACGAGTAAAGAGACTTGCCGGTAACGAGATTGAACTAGGTATTGAGATACCGACGATCGAATCTCGGGCAAGTAACATACCGATGACAAAGGGAACAACGTATGTTGTTATGCGGTCTGACCGATAAAGATCTTCGTAGAATATGTGGGAGCCAATATGAGCATCCAGGTTCCGCTATTGGTTATTGACCAGAGACATGTCTCGGTCATGTCTACATTGTTCTCAAACCCGTAGGGTCCGCACGCTTAACGTTACGATGACAGTTTCATTATGAGTTTATATATTTTGATGTACCGAAGTTTGTTCGGAGTCCCAGATATGATCACGGACATGACGAGGAGTCTCGAAATAGTCGAGACATAAAGATTGATATATTGGACGGCTATATTCGGACACCGGAAGTGTTCCGGGTGATTTCGGAGAAAACCGGAGTGCCGGAGGGTTACCAGAACCCCCCCCCCCCCCCGGGAGAAGTAATGGGCCTTATGGGCCCTAGTGGAGAGAGAGAGGGGCGGCCAGGGTGGGCCGCGCGCCCCTACCCCTCTGGTCCGAATTGGACTAGGAGAAGGGGGGCGGCGCCCCCCTTTCCTTCTCCCTCTCCCCCTTCCTTTCCCCCTCCTAGTAGGAGTAGGAAAGAGGGGAGTCCTACTCCTACTAGGCGGAGGACTCCTCCTCCTTGGCGCGCCCAAGGGCCGGCCGGCCTCCCCCCTTGCTCCTTTATATACAGGGGCAGGGGGCACCTCTAGACACACAAGTTGATCCTCGTGATCGTTTTCTTAGCCGTGTGCGGTGCCCCCTTCCACCTTACTCATCGATAATATTGTAGTGGTGCTTAGGCAAAGCCCTGCGACGGTAGAACATCAAGATCGTCACCACGCCGTTGTGCTGACGGAACTCTTCCCCGACACTTTGCTGGATCGGAGTCCGGGGATCGTCATCGAGCTGAACGTGTGCTAGAACTCGGAGGTGCCGTAGTTGAAGACGTACGACTACATCAACCGCGTTGTCATAACGCTTCCGCTGTCGGTCTACGAGGGTACGTAGATTACACTCTCCCCTCTCGTTGCTATGCATCACCATGATCTTGCGTGTGCGTAGGAATTTTTTTGAAATTACTACGTTCCCCAACAGTGGCATCCGAGCCTAGGTTTTATGCGTTGATGTTGTGCACGAGTAGAACACAAGTGAGTTGTGGGCGATATAAGTCATACTGCTTACCAGCATGTCATACTTTGGTTCGGCGGTATTGTTGGATGAAGCGGCCCGGACCGACATTACGCGTACGCTTACGCGAGACTGGTTCTACCGACGTGCTTTGCACACAGGTGGCTGGCGGGTGTCAGTTTCTCCAACTTTAATTGAACCGAGTGTGGCTACGCCCGGTCCTTGAGAAGGTTAAAACAGCACCAACTTGACAAACTATCGTTGTGGTTTTGATGCGTAGGTAAGAACGGTTCTTGCTCAAGCCCATAGCAGCCACGTAAAACTTGCAACAACAAAGTAGAGGACGTCTAACTTGTTTTTGCAGGGCATGTTGTGATGTGATATGGTCAAGACGTGATGAGATATAAGTTGTTGTATGAGATGATCATGTTTTGTTGAAGTTATCGGCAACTGGCAAAAGCCTTATGGTTATCTCTCTATTGCATAAGATGCAAGCGCCAAATAATTGCTTTACTTTATCGCTATGCGATAGCAATAGTTGCAAGAGCAATTGTTGGCGAGACAACCATGTGACGACACATTGATATAGATCAAGATGATGGAGATCATGGTGTCATGCCGGTGACGATGGAGATCATGCGATGCTTTGGAGATGGAGATCAAAGGCACAAGATGATGATGGCCATATTATGTCACATATTTTGATTGCATGTGATGTTTATCTTTTATACATCTTATTTTTGCTTAGTTCGACGGTAGCTTTATAAGATGATCTCTCACTAATTATCAAGGTACAAGTGTTCTCCCTGAGTATGCACCGTTGCGAAAGTTCTTCGTGCTGAGACACCACGTGATGATCGGGTGTGATAGGCTCTACGTTCAAATACAACGGGTGCAAAACAGTTGCACACGCGGAATACTCAGGTTAAACTTGACGAGCCTAGTATATAACAGATATGGCCTCGGAACACGGAGACCGATAGGTCGAGCGTGAATCATATAGTAGATATGATCAACATATTGATGTTCACCATTGAAACTACTCCATCTCACGTGATGATCGGACATGGTTTAGTTGATTTGGATCACGTGATCACTTAGAGGATTAGAGGGATGTCTATCTAAGTGGGAGTTCTTGTGTAATATGATTAATTGAACTTAAATTTATCATGAACTTAGTCCTGGTAGTATTAGCATATCTATGTTGTAGATCAATAGCTCGCGTTTAGCTCCCCTGTTTTATTTTTTGATATGTTCCTAGAGAAAACTAAGTTGAAAGATGTTAGTAGCAATGATGCGGATTGGATCCGTGATCTGAGGTTTATCCTCATTGCTGCACAGAAGAATTATGTCTTTGATGCACCGCTAGGTGACAAACCTATTGTAGGAGCAGATGCAGATGTTATGAACATTTGGCTAGCTCAATATGATGACTACTTGGTAGTTTAGTGCGCCATGCTTAAATGGCTTAGAATCGGGACTTCAAAGACGTTTTTGAACGTCATGGACCATGTGAGATGTTCCAGGAGTTGAAGTTAATATTTCAAGCAAATACCCGAGTTGAGAGATATGAAGTCTCCAACAAGTTCTATAGCTAAAAGATGGAGGAGAATAGCTCAAGCAGTGAGCATGTGCTCAGATTGTCTGGGTACTACAATCGCTTGAATCAAGTGGGAGTTAATCTTCCAGATAAAATAGTGATTGACAGAATTTTCTAGTCACCATCACCAAGTTAGTAGAACTTCGTGATGAACTATGATATGCAAGGGATAACGGAAACGATTCCCAAGCTCTTCGTAATGCTAAAATCGACGAAGGTAGAAATCAAGAAAAATATCAAGTGTTGATGGTAGACAAGACCACTAGTTTCAAGAAAAGGGCAAAGGGAAGAAGGGGAACTTCAAGAAGAACGGCAAGCAAGTTGCTGCTCAAGTGAAGAAGCCCAAGTCTGGTCCTAAGCCTGAGACTAAGTGCTTCTACTGCAAAGGGACTGGTCACTGGAAGCGGAACTGCCCCAAGTATTTGGCGGATAAGAAGGATGGCAAAGTGAACAAAGGTATATTTGATATACAGATTATTGATGTGTATTTTACTAGTGTTCGTAGCAACCCCTCGGTATTTGATACTGGTTCAGTTGCTAAGAGTAGTAACTCGAAACGGGAGTTGCAGAATGAACATAGACTAGTTAAGGGTGAAGTGACGATGTGTGTTGGAAGTGGTTCCAAGATTGATATGATCATCATCGCACACTCCCTATACTTTTGGGATTAGTGTTGAACCTAAATAAGTGTTATTTGGTGTTTGCCTTGAACATGAATATGATTTAATCATGTTTATTGCAATACGGTTATTCATTTAAGTAAGAGAATAAATTGTTGTTCTGTTTACATGAATAAAACCTTATATGGTTACACACCCAATGAAAATGGTTCGTTGGATCTCGATCATAGTGATACACATATTCATAATATTGAAACCAAAAGATGCAAAGTTAATAATGATAGTGCAACTTACTTGTGGCACTACCATTTAGGTCATATTGGCGTAAAGCGCATGAAGAAACTCCATGCTGATGGGCTTTTGGAATCACTTGATTATGAATCAGTTGATGCTTGCGAACCATGCCTCATGGGCAAGATGACTAAGACTCCGTTCTCCAGAACAATGGAGCGAGCAACAGATTTGTTGGAAATCATACATACTGATGTATGTGGTCCGATGAATATTGAGGCTCGCGGCAGGTATCATTGTTTTCTGATCTTCACAGATGATTTGAGCAGATATGAGTATATCTACTTAATGAAACACAAGTTTGAAACATTTGAAAAGTTCAAAGAATTTCAGAGTGAAGTGGAGAATCATCGTAACAAAAATAAAAGTTTCTACGATATGATCGCAGAAGTAAAACATTTGAGTTACGAGTTTGGCCTTCAGTTAAAAACAATGTGAAATAGTTTCACTACTCACGCCACCTGGAACACCACAGCATAATGGTGTGTCCGAACGTCATAACCGTACTTTATTAGATATGGTGCGATCTATGATGTCTCTTACCGATCTACCACTATCTTTTTGGGGTTATGCATTAGAGACAGCTGCATTCACGTTAAATAGGGCACCATCTAAATCCGTTGAGACGACACCGTATGAACTATGGTTTGGCAAGAAACCTAAGCTGTCATTTCTTAAAGTTTGAGGTTGCAATGCTTATGTGAAAAAGTTTCAACCTGATAGGCTCTAACCCAAATCGGAGAAGTGCGTCTTCATAGGATACCCAAAAGAAAATGTTGGGTACACCTTCTATCACAGATCCGAAGGCAATATATTGGTTGCTTTGAATGGGTCCTTTCTAGAAAAGGAGTTTCTCTCGAAAGAAGTGAGTGGGAGGAAAGTAGAACTTGATGAGGTAGCTGTACCTGCTCCCTTATTGGAAAGTAGTTCATCACAGAAATCTGTTCCTGTGACTACTACACCGATTAGTGAGGAAGCTAATGATGATGATCATGTAACTTCAGATCAAGTTACTACCGAACCCCGTAGGTAAACCAGAGTGATATCCGCACCAGAGTGGTACGGTAATCCTGTTCTGGAGGTCATGTTACTTGACCATGACGAGCCTACGAACTATGAGGAAGCGATGATGAGCCCAGATTCCGCGAAATGGCTTGAGGCCATGAAATCTGAGATGAGATCCATGTATGAGAACAAAGTATGGACTTTGATTGACTTGCCCAATGATCGGCGAACCATTGAGATTAAATGGATCTTCAAGAGGAAGACGGACGCTGATAGTAGTGTTACTATCTACAAAGCTAGAATTGTCGCAAAAAGGTTTTCGACAAGTTCAAGGTGTTGACTATGATGAGAGTTTCTCACTCGTATCTATGCTTAAGTCTATCTGAATCATGTTAGCAATTACCGCATTTTATGAAATCTGGCAAATGGATAAACAAAACTGCATTCCTTAATGGATTTATTAAAGAAGAGTTGTATATGATGCAACCAGAAGATTTTGTCAATCCTAAAGGTACTAACAAAATATGCAAGCTCCAGCGATCCATCTATGGACTGGTGCAAGCATCTCGGAGTTGGAATATATGCTTTGATAAGTTGATCAAAGCATATAGTTTTATACAGACTTGCGGTGAAGCATGTATTTACAAGAAAGTGAGTGGGAGCACTACAACATTTCTGATAAGTATATGTGAAAGACATATTGTTGATCGGAGATAATGTAGAATTATTCTGCAAAGCATAAAGGAATGTTTGAAAGGAGTTTTTCAAAGAAAGACCTCGGTGAAGCTCCTTACATATTGAGCATCAAGATCTATAGAGATAGATCAAGACGCTTGATAAGTTTTTTTCAATGAATACATACCTTGACAAGATTTTGAAGTAGTTCAAAATGGAACAGTCAAAGAAGGATTTCTTGCCTGTGTTACAAAGGTGTGAAGTTGAGTAAGACCCGACCACGACAGAAGATAGAGAGAGAATGAAAGTCATTCCCTATGCCCCAGCCATAGGTTCTATAAAGTATGCCATGCTGTGTACCAGACCTATTGTATACCCTGCCCTGAGTTTGGCAAGGGAGTACAATAGTGATCTAGGAGTAGATCACTGGACATTGGTCAAAATTATCCTTAGTGGAATAAGGATATGTTTCTCGATTATGGAGGTGACAAAAGGTTCATCGTAAAGGGTTACGTCGATGCAAGTTTTGACACTGATCCAGATGACTCAAAATCTCAATCTGGATACATATTTAAAGTGGGAGCAATTAGCTAGAGTAGCTCCGTGCAGAGCATTGTTGACATAGAAATTTGCAAAATACTTACGGATCTGAATGTGGCAGACCCGTTGACTAAACTTCTCTCACAAGCAAAACATGATCACACCTTAGTACTCTTTGGGTGTTAATCACATAGCGATGTGAACTAGATTATTGACTCTAGTAAACCCTTTGGGTGTTGGTCACATGTCGATGTGAACTATAGGTGTTAATCACATGGTGGTGTGAACTATTGGTGTTAAATCACATGGAGATGTGAACTAGATTATTGACTCTAGTGCAAGTGGGAGACTGAAGGAAATATGCCCTAGAGGCAATAATAAAGCTATTATTTATTTCCTTATTTCATGATAAATGTTTATTATTCATGCTAGAATTGTATTAACCGGAAACATAATACATGTGTGAATACATAGACAAACAGAGTGTCACCAGTATGCCTCTACTTGACTAGCTCATTGATCAAAGATGGTTATGTTTCCTAACCATAGACATGAGTTGTCATTTGATTAACGGGATCACATCATTAGGAGAATGATGTGATTGACTTGACCCATTCCGTTAGCATAGCACTTGATCATTTAGTTTGTTGCTATTGCTTTCTTCATGACTTATATATGTTCCTATGACTATGAGATTATGCAACTCCCGTTTGCCGGAGGAACACTTTGTGCGCTACCAAACGTCACAACGTAACTGGGTGATTATAAAGGAGCTCTACAGGTGTCTCTAAAGGTACATGTTGGGTTGACGTATTTCGAGATTAGGATTTGTCACTCCGATTGTCGGAGAGGTATCTCTGGGCCCTCTCGGTAATGCACATCACATAAGCCTTGCAAGCATTGCAACTAATGAGTTAGTTGCGAGATGATGTATTATGAAACGAGTAAAGAGACTTGCCGGTAACGAGATTGAACTAGGTATTGAGATACCGACGATCGAATCTCGGGCAAGTAACATACCGATGACAAAGGGAACAACATATGTTGTTATGCGGTCTGACCGATAAAGATCTTCGTAGGATATGTGGGAGCCAATATGAGCATCCAGGTTCCGCTATTGGTTATTGACCGGAGACATGTCTCGGTCATGTCTACATTGTTCTCGATCCCGTAGGGTCCGCACGCTTAACGTTACGATGACAGTTTCATTATGAGTTTATATATTTTGATGTACCGAAGTTTGTTCGGAGTCTCGGATATGATCACGGACATGACGAGGAGTCTCGAAATGGTCGAGACATAAAGATTGATGTATTGGACGGCTATATTTGGACACCGAAAGTGTTTCGGGTGATTTCGGAGAAAACCGGAGGGTTACCGGAACCCCCCGGGAGAAGTAATGGGCCTTATGGGCCTTAGTGGAGAGAGAGAGAGGGGTGGCCAGGGTGGGCCGCGCGCCCCCTCCCCCTCTGGTCCAAATTGGACTAGGAGAAGGGGGGCGGCGCCCCCCTTTCCTTCTCCCTCTCCCCCTTCCTTTCCCCCTCCTAGTAGGAGTAGGAAAGAGGGGAGTCCTACTCCTACTAGGAGGAGGACTCCTCCTCCTTGGCGCGCCCAAGGGCCGGCCGGCCGGCCTCCCCCCTTGCTCCTTTATATACAGGGGCAGGGGGGCACCTCTAGACACACAAGTTGATCCTCGTGATCGTTTTCTTAGCTGTGTGCGGTGCCCCCTTCCACCTTACTCCTCGATAATATTGTAGCGGTGCTTAGGCGAAGCCCTGCGACGGTAGAACATCAAGATCGTCACCACGCCGTCGTGCTGACGGAACTCTTCCCCGACACTTTGCTGGATCGGAGTCCGGGGATCGTCATCGAGCTGAACGTGTGCTAGAACTCGGAGGTGCCGTAGTTTCGGTGCTTGATCGGTCGGGCCGTGAGGACGTACGACTACATCAACCGCGTTGTCATAACGCTTCCGCCGTCGGTCTACGAGGGTACGTAGATTACACTCTCCCCTCTCGTTGCTATGCATCACCATGATCTTGCGTGTGCGTAGGAATTTTTTTGAAATTACTACGTTCCCCAACAAATCCGTGGTGGTGTTGAGAGCCTCCAATTAAGTTGTGGAGAGAGCCCCAACCTTATTTGTAATGGTTTCGGTTGCCGCCTCCGCTAGTGGATTCACGACACCTTGAGTGAGGGGGTGTGGACTGTGGAGAATGGGGTGAGTCCTTGGGACGCTTGGGGAGCAATGTGCCTCCACACCCCTCCAATGGAGGCATACCTCCCCCGAAGGAGGGAACTTTAGAAGCACATCCTTATCTTCATCGTCTCCACTTACGGTTATCTCGTTCCTTTACTTTGTGCTAGCTTCCGCCTTGTGTTGCTCGTTGTGCTTGTCATATAGGCTGCCCATCTTGTTGCATATCTAGACACTCTATCTTTTATTGAGCCTAAAATTTGGGAGGTAAGTTAAAAATTGTTAGTCCCCTATTCACCCCCTTATAGTCGACCATACTGATCCTTTCTATCTCTTTGAGAGAGCCCAAACCTGGGTAAAACCTCGTGTCCTTATTACCATCGTCTCTAGACTACCAGCTCGGGACCCCTACCCGACATTCACCGGAATCGACTCTGTCACATAGTCTAGCCAAATGTTCACATTCTTTAAGTCAGGGGCGTCACATTTGGCTTACCCAACCCCATGATCCAATTTGTATCCCACAACTATGGCCTTGATAAACAAAACTTGGCTTTACCCCTAAAAAAGCTAGTTTTGTCTCGAGAGTCTGTGGGTCCTGGCGCAATACATTCGTCGTGCTGCTCCATGGTAATGCTACACGAACACGAGCTAGCAAACTACAAAACAAATCGTACGGAAGTGTATGAGAGAAATCTCGTCTTTTCAGTGCAAGGGATGAGGTACAAGAAAGCTTTCTACCAAATAAGATAAAGATCATGTTGCGCCTAATTTCTCTATAGTAAACCCTACATGTTGCTTTACGCTATGAACATATGTAACAGATGATTTGTAATATAGTCTTTTTTTTGGGGGGAGGGGGGGATTAATATATAGTCTATCATTCTAGATTGAGTATCTTACTAATTAATGTATGAACACATACGATTATCAGAAAAAAATGTATGAACATGCAGTTGTTTGTGGCATAGCAATAACATAATGTATGAATGAAGCATGCTTATATCAGGAACCAAGCATTTATATATGTTTTTTTGCCAAAAGGATTGTGTAACATTTTTATGTGCGATAAACCGATACAGCCAGGGCCGGGCCCACAGTTGTGCGTGCTGTGCGGCCGCACAGGGCCCATCAATTTAGGGGGCCCCAAACTTTTTAAATGCCTTTGTACATATTTTTTCGAGTGTATAGGTGTTGGGCCTCACATAGAACTGGGCCTCTGCCCGCTGGCGCGTGACTCCCCAGTGCGTGCGTCCATCGGGCCGCTGCTCGACCATCCCAAGCCACTGCTCGATTCCTCGATTGCGATCCTAGCCGCCAGGGTGCTAGGGCATGCTGATCTGCTCGATGCCTTGATCTCCCCTCAAAAAATTAATAAGCTAATCTGCTCGATTTTTTTGTAACCAAAGGCATCGAGCGCGGCAGGGCCCTGGATTTTATTTTATTCATCTTTTATATCTTGTGTTTCAATACAACATAATTTGTTACGTAAGACACTATATCAAATATACATTATAATTGCTTGATATTTTATTTGTTTCTAGTGAGATAGGACCTCATTTTTTAGTTTCGCACAAGGCCCCGGATTTTACCGGCCCGGCCCTGGATAAACATTTTTCTCTGATTTATCTCCCAAATTGTCCCAGCGAGTGAATGCAAAACGCTTAATGGGAGAAATGTTTTCTTGGAGAGCAGGGCAAGGAGTAAAAGCAAAATCGGCATGCCCGTAGGCCGTAGCGCCGAGATCACCGGCTGGCTCATTTCCCTATCGACCAACCACCGTCCAGCCCACCACAAGCCCACCAGATATTTTCCTCCCAGACCCGGAGATATTTTGGAAGCCTGCTACATAAGGCCGCAGCGCACCACAAAACCCTAGCCGCCTCCGCCCCCCTCCTCTTAAACCCCAGCCCCAGCCCCCACTCCCCATTCTCCATTCCCCCCTCCCACGCCGTCTCGTCCCAGCTCGCCCTCCAGAGGTACGTCCTCCCCCTCTCCCCCCCGATCTCGCGGCGGCGGCGGCGGATCTGGCCTTGATCCGTCGCCCCCTTCCGCTAGATTGCTTGCTGGTTGTTGTTATTAGTCTAAAAAGTGGATCGATTGGCGGAGGAACGGGTAGGGTTTCGCTTGCCTGTTGTCTGATGATCTATAATTCGTGTGGGTTTAGGTGTTAGAGAGGGGCTATCGAGTTGGATTTCGTTCGGTTTCGTTAGATTATTTCGGGGCCGTCGTCATGGGAGTACGGGTTGCGAGTTTCGGAGGGGAACCGTGGCGTTCTCGGGATCTCGGCCTGAATTAGGCGGGATGGTCTGATCTGTTGGATTAATCTGTTATAGCAGGAGTATATCGTGTTTGTAGGGAGTTTGCACCAGTAAAAAATCTTTCTTTGTTTGCAAATTTGTGCCTTTCCTCTGGTTGATGTGTCTAACCCTGTTTGCCCCTTCGGTTCGTTTTTGCTGATGATTTATTTTGTCGGTGCAGGTTTTAGTCTTCCTCCATGGCGGCCCTCATCAAGCTCGGAAGCCTTCTTAGGCAGAGTGCTTTGGCGAGCAGTGCCTCGACCGGCTCGGCTCCTGCCCTGTTCAACGCTGCCCGCTTCATGTGCGCCGGCCAGCCCGCTGGTGGCAATAAGCTTTTCGTCGGCGGTGAGTTTTCTTTCGTCGCTTTGCTTGTACTGTATGTCCATGACCTTGTATTGTAGAACTTGGCTCAGGTCTGGCCTATCCACTAACAACTTTTTTGTGTAGAACATGACTCTAGAAGCCTATCCACTAACGACCTTAGTTTTATTCATCAGGTCTGGCCTGGGCTACTGACGATCATTCGCTGAAGGAGGCGTTCCAAAGCTTTGGAGAGGTCGTTGAGGGTCAGTACATCTTGAAGCCTTGATCAAATCTGTATAAGTCATTTTTTTCTGGTATCTGTACAATAATACATGGAACTACTCCCTCTGTACCGAGGGAGTAGCTGTTTGTTCTGGCATGGTTCATGTTAATGTTGCACTTAATTGTTTCAAGATATGAATGTTAAGCAATACATGGGAATTTGCTTGACTCTGCTGGTTGTTCTGATGCTTTTCACTTATCTTGTATTTACTGCTTCATAATCCCCATCTTTCATGTTACAGCACGTGTCATCACTGATCGAGAGACTGGAAGGTCTAGAGGGTTTGGTTTTGTGAGCTTTGCGAATGAAGCTGATGCAGATAGCGCTGCAAAAGGCATGGACGGTCAGGTGAGTCAAAACTAGAGTATCAGACATGTGCTGTTCTACTTGACAATAGAGTTTACTTCTACCATTTAGATGCTGATTAGGGTTTGATAATTTTCACCATGTACCATGTGCCTGCCGTTCCGTCAGGTGGAAAACACCTTGTTAATTATTGTTTCAATGTTTTGTTCCTCCCTTTAGTCATTTGCTTAGGCCTGATCCTGATGCTATGCTTCATTGGCCACTAGTTATAAGGATCTAATGCCCATCCAATGCTTGCAGGAGCTTGCAGGGAGGAACGTCCGTGTGAACTTCGCCAATGAGAGACCTTCGGGTGGTGGCGGCTTCTCACGTGGTGGCGGTGGCTATGGAGGAGGTGGTGGCTTTGGCGGCGGCGGTGGCTATGGTGGTGGCGGCGGCGGCTACGGCGGTGGTGGCCGAGGTGGCGGTGGCTATGGTGGTGACCGTGAAGCTTTCTAAGGAGAGCGCAGACTATCAAATTTAAAATAATGCGCTTTTAGGACAGTGTCTTGATTATGTGGAACCTATGTCACGTCTGTCTGTTATCTGCGATAGTTGAACTCAATAGGGGCAGAGATGTGGTTCTAGTATTTTCGTTTTTGGTTCGATTCTTGATGGTGCAAGAGTTCAAGTCATGCTGCTTCGAGGCTTGGATGAGTCTCAATGGAAGTTCATGCATTTTGCCGTATATTGCACTGTGTACTTGTGGTGAGTCTCTGAGTTAAGTCGTGTATGTTAGTCTGATTATCATAAATTCTCCAAGTATTACATTCAAACATGAAGATCTTTGCTAGGAATTTGCTACTGGTTTACCAGTGGTGAATTTCTGTGCTCAGAATGTCTCTGTGCTTTCCTTAGCTCACAGATTGTTATGCTGCAGAAAGTTACAAAAGAAAAAAGACTAGTTTTCGGATAGTAAGTTCAAAGAATAATCTAATTGCAACTACAGGCAGATAAGATCCACAGATTATCTGAGACCATTAAGTAAGAAGCAAATGGAGGATTATTTGGCAGGCTCTACCAAATTTATTTTGGAGCTTCATGATTAATAAAGTTATTCATGAGTGGTTCCATACCGGAGTTGCAGCTTCATTAGAACAATTTATTTTGTTTGGCTTTCAGCTAGTTTCAGGTTTAAAAATGTAAAATTTGATGGAAAAGGTCTATTCGGCAGGGTGACGGAAAAATAAAATCCACCTACTGATGGTAGTGATGGGTAACTTTCCCTCAGCTTCATGAGGACACTTCAAACTGAAGTTTTTAAAGCCTCTCCAAAATAGCTTCATAAAAAAATACAGTTGTACCTCGGGTTCTAGCACCTTGTGATTTTAGAGCGAAGTTAAATTTTAGGGAGCAGGGCAGTCACAATACATTTGAGTGATTGTGCATCAATATACTCTCCCTATAAATAAATAAATAAATATATGACGTTTTAGATCATTATTTTAGTTAAGTCCTCTATTTGTTTACAGAGAAAATATAATAAATAAGCTTACCCATAGACGTTATCAAAAATCCAGATCGACATTCTGAAGTTGAAGGAAAAAAGAACTGAAAAAAGCCAGAATCAAACATCCGAGGCCATTTTTGTCACTGGCGAAAAATTTGAATTCATCTGGATTTTCTCTAATTTTAGAGGGAGGCCCCGAAGCGCAGGGGCGTGACGAAGCTGTAGCGTAAACCCTACATATACTCGGCGGTAGCGCTGCCGTGGCAAACAGAGCGCAGGCTCGAGGAACAGACGGAGCAGACGCCATGGATCCGCCGCACCCTCCACACCACCACCACCACCACCACCGGCTCCACCTCCGCCTCGACCCCGGCCACCACCACCGCATCCACATCCACCTCCGCCACCACGCCGCCCACCTCCTGCCCGCCGCCGCTCCCTGTGCCCACCACCACCACCACACATCGGTTCCTCTTCCTCCTCCCCACACGCTTCCCCACCCGCCGACCGCGGCGGAAGGACCACTCCCCGGGCCGCAGGGAGAGGCGGCGGGGGACGCGGATGAGCCGGCGCCGCAGGCGGAGCGAGGAGAGGAAGTTTACCTCGGGCAGGAAGAAGAGTGGGGGGAGGAGGAGGAGGAGCCGGTGTTCGTTCTGACGGAGGAGTGGGCCGAGTTCTTCGCCAAGGCCGACGCCAAGAGGAGGCTGGGTAAGCCGCCTTGTTCTCTCTCTCTCTCTCGCTAATTTCACCCCAGCCCGTGATGCTTGTTCGATGTCTCGGCGTGACTTCTGTGTCTTCTGCAACTCTGTTCGCTCTGCAGCCAAGCAGCAGAGGAAGAACCGGAAGAAATAGGAGCGCCGCGGCTCAAGCGACGACGGAGTTGGAGATGCAGACCGGACAGGGGCCCGGCTTACCAGAACTTTGGATGCTTCGGATTTTGTTTTACGAGGGAAGGCATTTTGCGAGAGGAGATGACTTCTGGTTCTTGATCAGCTCAGCGGGCAGTATTCACAGCATACCTGATGCTCTGCGTTGAGAACTTTTGTTTCGAGACGGAGCTTGGTTTTTGCCTTTTAAGAGGGCACCAGAACGGAATTTTATATCCGGTTCAATCATAAAGGAAAACAGTATTTCTGTCGGTTTGTTTTTTGGTTTACCGCGTCACCATTGTTCAAGCAGGCACGCTGTTGCACTAGTTCTTTCTCGTTCATGGACAGGCACTGCGCCCCACCATTGATCCCGCAACAAACAAACTAAACGGTCGGGGTTAGCAAGACGCCTTCCAAAATTTGGCAGCACACTTGTCGGGTTACCAAAATCTTTTTTTTTTTGCGCGTCGAATTACCAAAATCTTGTAACGCAAACTGGCACCTATTTGAATTGCTCAAGTAGACGAAGTCACACAGGTAACCAATACTGCTGAACAGTTCCACATATGTTGCCGCACATGAAATTGATAATCAAACCATTCCAAAACATGCCATAAAGTACTTTGCTACAAAACATTCTCCTCGTCCTTTTCTGCCGCTGTAGGATGAACACATCTCCTCATACGTACTTGTTTACAGCAAATTCGTCTAGGTTAATATGGCCCACAGTTCTGTTGCTCATCATTCTACGTTACAATGTTTATAACAGCTTGTATAGTCGACCGACCATATGGCCCAGATGCCTGTTCCTTGCACAATGACATTCTTCATAACAGTGCATCTGGACAGCGACACTGTGTAGCATCGATGAAGTACGGCTTAAGTACGCAGCTGAAGGATTGAGACATACACACTGAATGTTTCAAATATGTCCAGATAGATCTTCCTGCTACAACAAAGCACTCTTGTTCGCAGGTGATCATGCACATCCTCGAGGTGAAACCATGTCATGTGGCAGTGATCAAAAGTCCTGCAAGAACCTATTTCCGATGCTTTCTTCTTGCTTCAGTTCTTGGCCTCTTTTCCTCTTCCCGTTCTCTATCATGCGTTCTGCAGTTTAAAGGTTTGTTAGAGAAACAAAACTTATGTTTAAAAAAGGTTTATACCAAAAAACGCGGCTCAAGCAGATGCTTCATTATAGAACTGGAAAGAAAAAAATCATCCTAGTAATCATCTTTCTACAGATTTATTTATATATACCTCTGCTACATATTTAAGGTAACTAGGTAAGACATTAAGCCTACTCATAACGATGTGATTACTCTCTTTCCTATATGTAACTCAGAAATTCATTAAAATCTCAAGCTCGTATTAAAGCCAAAACAAGGATTAACACAATTCTAAATACATAAATCAGAATTCATGCAGAATCAGGCCGTTAAAATGTGCTTCAAGACAACGAAGTGATGCAAGAGTATGTTGCATTTTACATGTGTAAGCTTTCAGTGCTCACTTCCTTTAGGACACTCTTGCACACAAGGGAAAAGAAGGAGAGTAATACCAATTTTGCATACACATTGATCTTGGTTTTGGTAGCTAGGATTTAACAGTGTCACCCATGACAACTAAATAGGTGACAAAAATCATAATTCTCAACACATTACTCCGCTGAACTGTTTGTGTCATGTAGCTATTTGTACGGTCTAATAAAATGACAGTTTTAGTTGCATGTTTCTCTATAATTCATTATTGCACACGAGTATTTATACTTTTCAATTGTTGAACCACCTTCGAGGCAGCTTTTGCAATATCGCTAGCTTAAGTGGTTAGTTGCCAGCCACACCATACCTTAAGTGCATGACACCATCTTATCTACAATTTAGGAAGGTGAAATGGTGGATTTTCAACATTCTCTACCTGCATAACGACTAGTAACCTGGGAATACAATCATTATTTTATTTGACTAAATATTTCTTCAATTTAGGAAGAGGCGGGTCAGGCGCATGCTAAAAGAGGTCAAGGAAAAGAATGGGCTACAATTTGCATGAGATATTGATCGTTCCCATAAAACAGATAGTGTGTTTCACATGACAGCAAAGGTATAAAGAACACAGCAAAGTGAAAAATGTTATAAATTGTAGGAAAGCGTGCATGCTTAGTTCAATGAGATCTTCATTTCCAAACTTACTGGTCAGTCTCTCTACGACTTGTCTTGCTTGTTGAATCCTTGGCATGCATCCTAGGGAGGTCATCAGCATGTGACGGCCGATGCTGTGAAATAGCACCCTTTCTTTCTCTCTCTCGTATTTCAAATTGTGAGTTACCAGCACCAAGGCTCGGAGGCTGTGGAGCAGAAGGTGCATATTCCCCAGCTTCTAAAGCAGACTGATCTCTCTTAATTTTTCGCCGTTTGGATGCACTATTAGGGTCACTATCTTCCTTTATAGTATTACCTTTGTCCCTATCCATGTCATCTACCTATAAAAATAACATAGCATTAGAGATCAAGCAAGAATGTTCGGTTACACAATGCAAAGTCCCAAGAGGAGTGATTGCACACCAAGTCTGAGCACAAGACACAAATGACTTTTATCGATATAGCTTAACTAGTGAGCAAAAATTGATCAAAATCACAGAAGAGTATTAGAGAGTGAAGACATATATCGATATAACTGAACTAGTGAGCAAAACTTGATCACAAATCACAGAAGACTATTAGGGACTGAAGACATATATCGGCATAACTGAACTAGTGAGCAAAAATTGATCACAAATCACAGAAGAGTATTAGGGAGTGAAGGCATATTTACCCTGCTTGATGAAACATCCCTATCTTCACGCTTTCTATCCCGGAGATCTTCCTCTCTTCTGTGCTTCCCATCATCCTGAGACAGCGGAGCATTCTCCTCCTCCACGTGCCACCTTTCTTTCTCATCATGCCTGGGAGACAACCGCTGTGTATGTCTGGTGCTTCCACCCCTTCGGTCACTATCTTCATCTCTTCGGTTAGCAGCGACTGATTGGGGTACAAAACTAGTTGGAAGAGGTGGAGGTGGTGGCAAGCTTTGCCCTCGGAACCGTTCATCAGAAGTATGTGCCCGGTCTATGGAGGGTTCAGCATGCTTAACTTTGCTTCTCTCCTTATTCCTGTCTTCTCTTCCTTTTTCAGGAACCCTATCCGTCCCTCTGTCTTGCATCCTTTCAATAGAATGTTCTCTCCTTTCCAATGATCTGTCTGCTGGTCTCTCAACCACGTCTTCTCCACGTCGCCTCTCAGTCCGATCTGTTTTTTCTCTATGATCTCTGTCATATTTCTCATCAAACCTTTCTTTTAATTTCTCTGTCCGAATTAGGTTTTGTTCCTCATTATTACCTCTCTCGTGATCCACAGAATGGAATTTATCTACTGATCGCAAGTCCATTCTTTTCTCTTTGTCCGTATGATGTTCTGTTAAGTCATCATCCCGGCCTTCAATTTCTCCTTTCCTTCGTTTACCCGTTCTCTCTTCTTCAATGGGAACAGATTTTTTGTGCCGTTTCACGGTAGAATCAACCAACTCAGTAGATTCACCTTCACCGGTGGGATTTGCTGTTGCATCATTATGTGCAGCCAACACCGTTGACCTTTGGGAGGATGCTGATACCTTCCGTGGTGCTGGATGTACATTACCGTTGGTGCCAACCAACGAACTAGTGGGATTAGTATCCAGCCCACCATCAGCTGGCAGAGACAATACTTCTCTGTCAGCAGGAATAGCAGAGACTTCTTGATTAAGAACCCTGCTGGTAATTTTCCCAGGTTTTGCATCTTCCTTCACCAAATCATGCTTAGATACCTTTGCAGCATTGTGTGCATCACGCTTTTGTGGTGCTCTTGTCTGTTGTCATAAAAACTATTAGATACAATGCAAAGTTGCAAACTATCCAGCACAAAATTGCTCATTGGTCACTGCTATGCTCCATGAAATAATGAAGGACTATAAATTGAAGACGTGGATTATGCGCTAACAAGAAACAGCTGAATCCGTTGTTTTGAAAGAAAGAAGAAAAAAAGAGAGGCGGTTTACAATTTAAAAAAAACCCTAAAAATTTACACGTGGAAATACTTTTATCTACTTGCAAATATTTGTGAAGTACATTTATTTGTCATCTAGAGAAAAAAGACAAGGATGTAGGACTAAAATAGACATTATTTTTTTAACCAAAATGCTAATTTTTGCACAAAGATGTATAGATGCACATACTATTGCCATATGCATCCTTTTAAGAAAAAAGCTTAATTCAAAAAAATTGTTGTCACTTTCCACATGATAAACTGAGAGATACCTCAGATTCTGCAGCAGGCTTCAAAACTTTAACTAACCCATCAGACAAAAGTTTTGGAGGTTCATCTGCACCTCGTGCAGGTCCTGAAGCTTTTCCTTGTGCAGAGGACGATGGCATTTGACTATCAGATCCATTTGCAGTCGAGGCATTCTTCTTATTATGTTGAGCATCAGGCTTCATTGCATTTTCTGACCTTTCATGCCTACCTTCTGTAGATTTTGCACAAATGCTGCGATCTTTTGCCGTTGAGGAATCTGCAGACTGATTTCCTGTACGAGATCCAAGGAACAGTTATGCTCCAGCTAATCATAGTGGTCCGACAAAAAAATAAAGTCTTATGTATCTTCCATTTACCAGGAATAGGTTTTGCAGGCACTGGCTTCAGATCAAGGTGACCCATACCAAACTCTTCTTCAGATAGCCATGAACTCTGCATAATAATTGGGCATTCCACACATACATCTCATAACATACACAGGTGGTTGTCTCCTGATAGGGAGAAAAAAGGCACCAGTGAAGATGTAACACCTACCTTGCGAGCTGCCAGAGCAGCAGCTACACCAGTGGCCAGTACTTTCAGATCTTCCCTCTCATCCCCCTTTAGCTTCGCAACCTGGTAAACATATTTGTGAGTAATAGCCCAACAGCATATCACAAATGGTGACTACTGATGTACTTACCCTTTTCTCAATGTTGATACCGCTTTTTCGAATCACAGGAAAAATACTAGTTATCTTTGTGAGCACAATAAGGGCATTTCTAATTTCCATGTATTCTTTTGATTCCATACATTGATTAAGCACCTTGGTAATTCTTGTACTCCACTTATAATGGACCTTTCAAAAGCACAGAAAAAAGATGTTAAAAAGCACATGTGAAGAATACAGCAGGACAACATAGATTTTTGGATACTAGACATTCACATGTCTTTTTTGTTAATTCAGGCGACATGAACAAAATCTACGAAAAATGCGGCATATGACAATAATATATACTATAGAGTCCATGAAACCATGCTAAATTATGCCTGTCCAAGAAACAGAAATTTCACCAACAAAAATGGGCAGATGTGTATCAATGGAAAGTATGCAGTGGATCATTTTGTACAGACACATTTAAACATTATGGAAAAACTTGCAGGATTAACATTTTATTCTCTTTAAATAAAAGAGCTGCATCGTAGGACACAGCAACACAATTCCCAAACTGAACTCTGACATGTTTGGCATGATAAACAACAGATGGGGCCTACTTACTAAGAATGAGCTTTCCTTCGCAAAAATGTGGCAAGATAACTCATTCTTAGCAAGCAGAGTACAAAGATTTAATATCTTATGTCCTCTTTGTGCGGAATTAACGTGAAGTATCTGTAACCTGGAACTAGCATACCAACACAAAATGTACCATTATATGGTGCATTGGAGCCACCAGATTTAGATGAATGAGTCCGGGTTCCTCTAACATAGTTTGTGAATTTGTGAACTAGTTCATTTGCAAAATTGTAAATCCATTAAACTACTCCATCAAAATCTGGTGTGCCAACAGCTCACACTAAAGAGTTGAGTTGGCATCTAAACATGGTTTTGCATATTAGTATTCCTCACATGATTAACTCGTGAACTGAGATAGGACGGAACTTACTGTTTTTATGCACATCTATGGGGCCTCTATGGCGAAATATCTAGTGCAAAAGTATTATGTTTGAAGTAATTTTAGAAGGTGACAACACGCATAAACTACATAATAGACTTATTTTTATGCTGATTCCATGCCTAAAAGAAGTTTACTTGGGCACAAGATTGTGCTTTCATACTACAGATCACCCTAAGGAACTCATATGAATTGTGATATCACCATATCATGCAACTTGAGGACAAGTTAGTCCTAAATTTTAGAAATGGCGATCAAAGCAAAAAACAAAGCAAAAAACAGGGTATCTATGTTTTGATCACTATTTCTAAAATTTTAGGACTAAGCTGTACTAAAGGAAATGATAAACATGCAGAACTTAATTATGCGACACACATAACTTCAAGGAGTGTGTAAAGCATACTTTAACGAACTGAGCATAAGGTACACGTTGACTGTTTGGAAATCTGAAGTATAAAGCGAATCCTGGCTTATTTCCACATTCACGCTCATATATTGCTTCATCACTCTGCAGAAAGTTGTATATGCAAACTCATAAGCACTAAAACAATGTAATAACCATCAGGAAAGCTGTTGTGAAAAGTGTACAGCACATGAATCAAGAAGCTACCTTCCAATAGTAGGCCATCTTCAGTGTCTCATGAAGAAACCGTCCAAGCCTACCAGCTTCATATTCTGTACAACAACAGATCATTGGCTGTAGTGTCTTGCAGATGAAAACATCTATATGATTCACCGTGTTAAAAAATGGAGTTCCCAGTGAATGCATCGTCTGGACAAATGTAGCACAATACACAGCATCCTGCATGCTAAAAACGCAACGTGGATATATACAACGCTGGAGAAACTCCATGTTGATCTTCAGTGCGTCCGGACCAGAACTCAGCCATTTATCCTTTTCACGGGCTAGCCTTTGGAGAACTGATGCAACGTGTTGTTGATGCTTGTCAGATTCGTTGTTCAATTTGTCAACTAAATCTTGGATTCTCTCCTTGTCCTTCTTACGTCGTGATATTGCAATGCTAGAGTTATCTGAATTATCTTCGAGTTGTTTGAGATTGTCATGCAACTTCTTGATTTCTGCATCATAACGATCTTTTGGGAAATGGAGATCATAGAGTGTTAAACCCCAGAAAGTAGCATACAATTCAGGTGAAAGACCGTTCCAGGCTTTTGTTGGCAAAATTGTTCGGATTGTGTTAAGAAGATCTGACCACCTGTAAAAAAAAGAATACAGACAATTGCACATGAATCAAACCTAAAATACCATGGAGATGTCAATGAAGTTCCAGTATCATTTAGAAACAGAAAATTTGAACCACAGTTAACCTCTACGAGGCTTAAACAGTTAGATTATAAATTTCTGAAAGCAACGATTATCAAAGGTATAATAGCTGCTAACTACCCTACCAGCTTCCAAGGAGGACACAAGATCTTTGCTAATCTTTTAGTGGCAAACAAGGAGGGGATCAAATTCTCATTGCTGTCGTCAGATGATTTGACGGTGCATATTTTCTCCAAACTTTCCTTCCTTTGTAATTTACTTTTCAATTTATTTCAACATGAACCAAAAAATGAAAGTGGAATAACAAAGACGTGATAATCCCGAGGCAGATTTCAAACTCTCAGAAACATTTGTACCTTTTTTTAAGAACAAAAAACAAAAAGTGTGTTTTGAGGTTCCGACAAAAATCGAAAAGAAATCAGACTACGTCACATGAAAAAAATGCCTGTTTGTGGTCTGCACAAAAAAGATGAGGATGGGGACTAAATTAGCAACTATTTGTAAACCCCTTTTTGTTGCAATGAACAACGCGTATTTTTGCACGAAAATTTGAAAGTCTGTATTGCCATATTTACATTTGAATTTTTTTTTCAGAATGATTTGCGATGTGGATTTCGTTACAGTTGTAGTTGAGCCCAGGAGCCCAGGCTCAACTAGGAGTTGCTGGTGATGACCCATACCACTGAATGGTTGATTGAGAGACTCGTGGGAGATGTTCATAGAAGACTTACATGATTAACTTCTGGGATGAATCACCGTGCAAGATCATATCATCACATGATACAGGCTCCCCTTCTTCATTGCCATCCAGAGGCCAAGATGCTTCACCACTACTAGCGCTTTTGAAAAGCCTCATTACAGGGCGGTATATAAGAAAAGCAACCTAGAATGAAGTTAAATTACTAAGATGTTAACTCACTGAGGCGTGATTACACAATGAAAAAACCACTCACACATTAAAAAAATACAGTGTGCAAGGTACGAGTGTATTACGTCTGGCTCAATATGATATTTATAAACCAGATCTTCCAACGGAGGTACAAGTTGAACATAGGTTGATGGAGTTACAGCACTTGAAAGAAACTCGGCATACTGAAGTAGTATTCCATGGCATCTATCAAACTGCTCACTAACCATCTTGATATATGTGGCATCTGCATTTATTATAATCCTGAGAATAATGCCAAAATTATCAACTTTAAAAGGCCAGTGCAAATGTAAAAAACTGAATATGACAGGCTTCTAAGCTAAAACATGAACCCCACAATGCAGATAATAAAGCTTTAGCTAATGGTCCTGAATATTTGCTTTGGCATAATCTAAATAAATAAATGCATAATTCCAGAAATATAGTAAAGAATTTCAATCATTAGGATACATCTATACCAACCGTCAGTATGCATCTACATTAAAATATCATACAGAACTACAGCAAGACTGAAGTCCACTTAGCAGAGGGAGCAGACCAAAATTAGGGCAGGGGGAGGGACAGAGGATTTTGCCAAAACCTTACTTGGATCTGTGCTGGGCAATAAGCAGTAGTAGAGGAATTGCAAGTTTAGGTTCATCTTTTGGCAGCAGAGAATCACGCAACTTGTTAGTAGACTTGTTCAGGACCTGCAAAAACAATGATTTGGTAAAACTGTTTTTTGATCTTATCAGGAAATAAAGAAAGGAGCCAAAGAAAGGAGCCTTGGTTCCTGATAAAACCTTATAGTTCCGTGTTGAGCCAAACAGTGAAGATTGAAGCCGCAGCGTTTCGCTCCCTGCCATACCATCAACCTGTTCATCAGTCATGTTCTCAGTGTACTGTACATTTGCCATTTGCTGAATGAGTTCCTGCATGTTACATCATTTTAAACTTCAGATTCATATGATAACAAGGCATCAAGAAAGTTTCGACATAGCCAACAAACCTCAAGTACAACAAGCTCAGTGCCCAATCCTTTCTTCAGTTGATTAACTATGTATTGGAAAAGGCATTTTAGCTCCATGGAAAAATGCTTCTTGCATCTGTTAAAATTTCTTGGTTCAGAATAGGAGCATATAAAGATTAAAGATAATAACAATACTGATAAGGGAAACACAATCGCCCCAGATATTTGAAAGATATACAACACTAGTACAGATATTGCTTGCTTTTCTCAAAGCATAAAGATTAAAGACTTATTCTGAGAGTTGGACACAGTAATTATTCATCCATAACAAGCAATAACAAGATTCGGAGTCTTGGCAAATCGGTGATATCTTCGTTGTACAAAACTTATACAGACATGATGTTAGAATGAGCGAACAAACGGGGAGAGGGCAACCCAAGATTCTGGACAAGATAACAGCCAAAGATCCTAGCTGTAGAGCGGAAGGTAAACCTCTAAATATTTAGGTTATAAATCAATTACCTTATGTTGCATTAGCATACTAATATCATTGGCATGCATGTTCGACATAATGTATAGTATGCTTAGCTTACTACGTGCAAATACGAGTAGAGAAGAATCTTTGTGATATTTATTAAAACTGCATCCTATGCAGGTATTCATTTCAGTTAGTTTGCTGCTAACCACTACGATGGAGAAAAAATATCAACAATGCAAATTTTGAATAGCAGGAGACCATTGTTTGAGCCACATGATAAAAGCACTTACATGTGCCCAATAAGCAAGAATATAAATCACTAAATATCGCTGGATCATCAGGTTTAACTAAAAATTGATCGGTACATCACATCATGTGTTGTGCAAATAATGTAATCACAGACAGGAGTCAAAACTACATACAAGTGTCCCCAGAATGATGCAAGACATTGAAGCCAATCTGACAGGTTAAGACCGTCATCTTTTACTCTCTCACGACCACCTTGGGCCAACCGTTCTATTACAATATATTGCAAGATATCATACTCCAGCTGTAAAAGAAGCATACTTAGACAACACTGTAAATTCAACTTACAAAAACAATTCAAAGACACAAGCAAAACAACTACAGCCGACACTAAAAAGGTAGAAGAAGCATACTTAGACAACACTGTAAATTCAACCTATAAAAACAATTCAAAGACACAAGCAAAATAATTACAGCCGACACCAAAAAGGCTGTGGGCATCTGTATAAAACATGCATCACATACACAGCTAATACCTGAGTCAAGTATTTAAAAGCATCCACAACTGGATTTATCATGTCCCTGTATGCTTCGACCTGAAAGTTGTGAATGTATTGTAGAGGTAAATAATTGAAACAAGTCAACAAAGGATTGCAATTATAAGGGTGAACTTCCAGAATCAATGAATTATCATATTTAACCCAATAAAAATAATATATTCAGATATCATTTGGCCAGACTCCCTCTGTTGCTTCATCAAGTGCTGTGTACCCCTAAGGAGCATGCTCCCTCTCCACGTGTACACATTCCATTATATTACTAATATATAGAGCAGTAGGACTCAGTGTTCAAGAAAGCGTTTTTAAGCAAAGCTTAAGCGTGATTAAGCACTGAGCGATGGCAAAGCGCTTCGCTTTTGCCCTAAGCGGTAGATTAAGCGTTTTTTATTTAAATTTGACCAAAATTTGGCAATTTTTGTACTTCTTCTGCTGGTCTGCTTGCGCAATAATGGCAATATGCTATTTATCTTATTGCTAGGCTATGTTCAAGAACTATTTCCTTCATATTTTGGCAAAATTCTGTCCACATGATATCTGTTAGGTTATGTCTATTTGAACTGAACTGCATTTTAGTTGTTATTTTGCTTGCTATGCTAACCTGATATGTATTTGCTATTGTGTGAACTGTATTTCAGATGCTACTTCAATTACCCATGTGCCATGCTTCCTATTTTCATGCGTATATCATTCAAAATCTGTCAAATTCTAGCCAATTTCAAAAAACGCTTAAGTGCGATTAAGCTGCGCTTAAGCGCTCATTGCTCTAAGCTGTGGCCTTCCGCTTCGCTTACGCTTTCCGCTTTCTTGAACATTGGTAGGACTTAGGAAGCTCTGCTACCTTTTGGTCCCCCAAATTTTTTTGTCAGCACCATTATAATTAATTTACAAAGTTAACAGTAATGAGAATATGACATTAGCATTCCCCTTAACATTGATCAGTTCCAATTTGACTACTCTCAAATGGTTTTCACTTTCAGTGAGATTTCGATGAAATTCACTGAATTTCATTAATTTCAGCAGTCACTGAAATATTTACCTTTCGGCCAAAATATTTCAGCGATTTCAGTAGTACACATGATTTCAAATATTTTTCAAAAATAATTTCAAAAAATTCAAATATTTTAAATGAATTCAAGTGAATATTGGCCGAAATGCAAAACGAAATCACTGAATTTTGGTGATTTCGGTTGGTGCTGAAATTTTTCTGAAACTGAAAGTGAAAACCTCTATGTCCGTTAACTACAACTTGATCCTTGAAGAAATAACACCAGAGGATGTAGTAACAGCAGACCAGCATTCACGGGTCTGCTGCCAGTTTAGTTGATAAGAACACCATGGATCATACCCAATGGCAGACCTAGTGCACAAAGAGCTGATGTAGCCAGGGAAAACTAGAATAGCGTGCACTCGGTAAGTTCAGCATCTAGGATAAAAACATATAATGGATTTGGACACTGCCAGGTTGGCACGAAGACATTCCACTGGTTCCAGAGAAGATAAAAGAGCAAAATACAGTCCGAATGGAGCTGTCAGCAGATGTAACAATGGTTGGTCATCTCCAACATAAGAGAACTAAAACAGAACAAGGGGAATAAGTTATTCGCAGAAAGAGCTTGCCAAAAAACATTAATTACAGAAGGCCACAAAAACGACAGCTGCTAGTCCAAATGGAAGTAGGGCTGCATGTTTCAGATATGACTGCAGTATCTATTATTGTTTGAATAAATTGTATGAGCACAGTTAGTTCAAAATACCTGTTGGACAATTGTCCGAAGTACAGTCATCGGATTTGCATGAGCAAGTTTAGCCACCATGCGGCCAAGCTGCTTCAGATTTTCCTTGGCCAGCCGTTTTAAGAGCCTTCTGGTATCCAGCTAATTAAGAAATTAAGCATGCTGGTGAATCTAAAGCTCAAGCTAAAATGATAGGCGCAAGAAAGAAAACTCAGAAATGGAATAAGCAGACAACCTTTGCTGTTTGCCTTGCAGCAAGGACAACTGGGTTTTGTTCAGCGTCCTTCTCCCACTCACCATACAAACGATAGCGTACCTAAACATGAACAGTACCAGACTGGTTAAAAAGGTAGTGCAATATAACAAGCAACAATCATGAAGCATGGCAAACCTCATAAGGAAGAAGGGAAAGAACTCCCCATATCTCCATATCAACAGCAGGATTGGCAGGTATAAGTTGCAGTGAAGGAAGCAAGCATGACCCAAGTGCTTCTTCGATGTGAGATTCTGGAGACATTACACCTGTTGTATGGGCTGATTCTTTCGACGAGGCATGGTACGCCTTTAGCACTCTGCAAACCTGACAATGAATACAACAAATGCACCATGCGCCATTAAATAAACAATATCCAACAATTTTTGCCACTAGATGCTCCAGGAGGAACTGCATAATTGCAAGCAAAGGTGTTCATAGTCATAGGACCTTTCCAAATGCTTTGAAACAAATGCAGTAAAACTTAGGTATACTCTGGTAACAAGAACACTAAGTATGAACGGAACAAGTGCTGTGTGCGCCCATCCCTGGAACAAGTCATATCCAGTAGGGCAGCAGGACATCAAGCAGACCAAAGAAGAGAAGAATTCAACACTAAAAGATCTAATGGTACCTTCTGAAATAATTGTGTGTCACGATGAAGGTATGGTCCACAGACAGCAAGCATTTGGAAAAACACTTTCGGCGGATGAACCAAATAACTTGGTGAAGAGACAGATGATGCATCTATCATGTGAGTGTCGATGTTACGGGAGATTTTATGATGCGTTTGACAATATGCACTGTAGGCTGAAGAAATGGTCTTCTCAATAATTCTGCACAAATGAAAGTAGAATTGAACAACATAAATCGGGGAACTCAACCATTGGATTACAAGAGACATACTCGGGCACGCCATAATATGTCATATTTCGTAGAAGTACAGCTAATATCATAATAGTAAACATCTGTTGAGGCTGCTGATAGAATATGCAGAGGAAGTAGACAAACCTAAATAAACCATGACAAATTTCAATGTGCTCAACAGGATTTAGCTGTGCAAGACGTTCAAATAGTAGCTGCGCATGGTCCCTGGCAAATAACACCACAAGTCGATCAGTGAAATAATAACATGTCAAAGAAGACAGATGTGTTTACTGCAGGAGTGTGTTATGTGGCTGCTAGGAGGGCGCGAGAGGGACGGCCGGGGGCCTTTTTGCCCACGGCTGGGCAAGAGGGAAGGGATTTCCTTCTTAATTCTTGCTTGATTAGATTGATACATCTTCTCCCCTTATATAGAGAGGTTTACTTGACTCCCCAGCAAGGCTTAGGGCCTGTTCGGCAACGCTCCAGCTCCTAGCTTCTTCATCTCCACACATGAAGCTCATCCGAACGCTAGCGCTCCAGGAAGCAGGAATCGAGAAGCTGGCGAGCTGCCGTAGTGTAAAAAAGGTGGAGTTGGGGAAGCTGGCCTTTTCCAGATCCATGGATACCCAGAAGTTGGAGTTGAGGCTAATTACCACAAGATTGCCACCGCCAAGTGAGTTTGAGCGTACCGGTTCGTTTTCTTTCCCGAACTCGCTCTCTCTCACGTTGCCTGTTCCTTTTGGGCCCCGAACCTGGCCTGCTAATCCAGCTAAATGGGCTGGCGGCCTCTTGCTTGACGATAGAAAACGAAGCTGTGTTGCCGAACGCTTTCCAAATCGCCACCTGAAGCGAGAAGCTATGCGAGAAGTTGAATTTAGGAAGTTTTTGAGAAGCTGGGCAGTTTCAGAACAGGCCCTTACTTGACCCCTAAGCAAGCGACCCTTATCTCTAATTAACCCTAAAACTAACGGGCTATACCGCCAGCCCAGGCCCATTAGGCCCATTACATACTCTAACACTACACCCCACCTGGACATGCAGCTTGTCCTCGAGCTGCAACCTAACCAACTTATAACCATGACTCGATGCAACACAAACCTAACACCTAAAAACAAGCCTTTTACATCGGCTTGTTTTATTACTCTCAACCTGAAATGGACTGGGACGCTTTATTTTGGACCCCTGAACATAAAGTGGACACCATCCACACGTCGGACGTGCACGTGTACAGCCACCTGGATCCCATGGACACCATCTGGACAAAAGGAGTGCATGTGTATGGCCACCTGGAAGTGGTCGCAAAAGCGACCAGCAGAGGGTGCCCTCGCAGCAGCCGGCGGCGGAATGCAGTGGTGCTACGCGGTGCGCTCCTGTCGGTGACACCATGCCTTCTCCCCGCCGGACGGCTGTTGGTCTGCACCGCACAGAGAAGAGTGGAGGGCTTTCGATGGAGAATGGCGAGGAGGGGTGCGCCCCCCAACCGCCGATGTCGCAGATTTTGAGGTCGCTGTCCGTGGGGAAAACAGCATGCCCGCCGCCCGTGGGGAAAACCGCATGCCCAAGATCCCCTACGCAGCGGACGAGATCGAGGTCGGGCAAAAGGGAAGGGATTTCCTTCTTAATTCTTGCTTGATTAGATTTACATCTTCTCCCCTTATATAGAGAGGTTTACTTAACTCCCCAGCAAGGCTTACTTGACCCCTAAGCTCTCTAATTAACCCTAAGACTAACGGGCTATACCGCCAGTCCAGGCCCATTAGGCCCATTACGTACTCTAGCAGAGTGAAACTGTACCAAGTGACTAACAATGAATCGTTATTAAAAGAAACTTTGCAGTATTATAATAGAACATCCAAGATCAATGGCACGCAAGGTATACCAATCATGAACTGAGAGGAAACCAAGAAGAAGCCCAAGCTTCTGGTTCTTTTCTATCTCAGGGGCTCGCTCCTCAACTATATCATTTTCCATCTCCAATGCTGTGTATAAATCGATCGTTATTTCTTGCTTCTCGTCGTCCATAAGATCCTTTCCAGTAGCAGCAAGATTTATTTTGCCTATTTTAGTAGCCTGTGATCAACAAAGAGATGAGTAAACTCCAAGTTGAATTCGATGTGTCAATAATTATTGAAGTATACTGAAGATCAATGTAGACATAGCATAAATGCAAGACAAGATCTGCATGCCCAGTTCGAAATATTTCCAGTAACTTAAAACACAGTTATACCATCCTACAACCAGTGGTGCGGCTGTATTACTGTGTCTCGACTGTTGACAGAGAGGTTCATATACCTAGAGGTAACTGTAAATATGACACTCCTTCAAAGCCTAAACTACAAGATGACAATCAAAAGAATTACATTTTTGCCAATCTAGTTCCAATTTCTATATATGGTTTACCAATTTTGAATCAGACAAGAGCATCAACCCTAACCACTGGGCCCCTAAATCTAACAGTTGAGAGCAGTGGCGCATTCACAGTGAACAGTAGCCAAGAGCTGCCTCCGCCATGTTCTGGAACCATCCACCACCTTCACAGAAAAAAAGGGCATGTCTCCTGGCCAAGTTGGAGCTTGAGGGGAGGAATGACTCACCATTAGCTGCAACCAAGCTGATAGGAAACGCAACCATCCAAAGCCACACCGTCGCTGCACTACCATGTTGAGTAAGAAAAATTCGAGATGGAGGCAATAGTAGTGATACTTTATCTGAATGAAGTGGGGAGAGGGAGCGTCATTTCCAACGCGCTGCAAAGAGATGGAGGAAACCCCAACAACAGAGATAAAGATGTTGAAGGCAGCCACTGATAATGAAAATGAAAGTGCAGCGAGCCATTGGGTGAGATACGCTTGATGCTCTGGATCTTGCAATCACTGCACAGTACTGCTACAGAGATTTGGGATGAGATCAATTTCAACAAACAAGAGGGTGACACCACCCGCTTCATGGCCATCGTGGCTCCGTTAATCACCATCAACTACTGGGCCTGCGGGGCTTCTTCAAGTTCAGCCGCAAGGATAGCAAGGGTGCTGGCATTGATGGCAAGTAGGATAGGGCAGGGATAAAGCCAGTGGTTGAATTAGATCTGAATCTCCGTCATTAGGCACTTACATCTGACATTGACAGTGAGTTTAATCTGTGATGTACTTCAAATACATGGGGATGCTCACGATGGAGCACAACTAGGACAAAGATGGAAGCACTGCTGAACCAGGGCATTCAGCCAGTGGACATCCTGTTGACTGGCCACTGCTGAGGGCGATATTCCCACTGCTCAGGGCCGGCACCAAGTACAAAGCCAAGGACATCGACCAGAGGACTACATTGGAGTAGTCCAGCGATAAAGTCAGGGAATTTGTTGCCAGCTTCAATGCGGCAAAGGACAGATCATTCATGAGAAGATGGCACATTGGTGGAGAAGAGAATAAAGATTCAGGGGCGGAAGAAGAGTTCAGTCAGTCCACATTGTCAAAGTCACGCTGGCAAAATAATCACGTCATGACTGACATGTCAGTTTTGCCATCAAACGAGGGGTTTGGGAGTTGCATGAATAATTAGCGTGATCAATGTTCAAGAAAGCGGAAAGCGTAAGCGAAGCGGAAGGCCACAGCTTAGAGCAATGAGCGCTTAAGCGCAGCTTAATCGCACTTAAGCGTTTTTTGAAATTGGCTAGAATTTGACAGATTTTGAATGATATACGCATGAAAATAGGAAGCATGGCACATGGGTAATTGAAGTAGCATCTGAAATACAGTTCACACAATAGCAAATACATATCAGGTTGGCATAGCAAGCAAAATAACAACTAAAATGCAGTTCAGTTCAAATAGACATAACCTAACAGATATCATGTGGACAGAATTTTGCCAAAATATGAAGGAAATAGTTCTTGAACATAGCCTAGCAATAAGATAAATAGCATATTGCCATTATTGCGCAAGCAGACCAGCAGAAGAAGTACAAAAATTGCCAAATTTTGGTCAAATTTAAATAAAAAACGCTTAATCTACCGCTTAGGGCAAAAGCGAAGCGCTTTGCCATCGCTCAGCGCTTAATCGCGCTTAAGCGTCGCTTAAAAACGCTTTCTTGAACACTGAGCGTGATAGTTATGGTTTCATGAAAAAATATCCAAGTGTGGCAACTGACTATTATTCCTCATGAAGTTGTGGTTCCAATAGGAATTATCATGGTATTTGCTTAAACAGAACTTTACACGGCATTGTTTCCTTTTTAAAATGGTAGTCTTCTGTTACATCTAAGAGTCGGAGCATAAAATATAAGGTTATTGAAAATCTGTGGTGGTATTTTTATTATTTGGGTGCATTGCAGCAACATGCATATAATTCTCATTTATAACCCTACGAAATACAGCAAACCCGTTTTTAGAACAGAATGAATTCAACTGGAAAACTACATACTAACCTCATCAATTTTCCTTGAAACAAAGCAGCCAAAATGCTCAAATGCCTCATCATCATTTGGAAGTAAATGAGCATAGCTGAAACAGAAGGCATGAATATTAAATATGATCCAGCAGCAACACTAATTCATATTGACACAGCATAAAGGAGTCTGAAATTAAAAGCAAACAAGGACTTCAGACTACAATTATGGTTAGTTGGTTAGTGCAATAATTAATAATATTCATACCAAATAGGATTATTTTTTCTCGGTATTGCAGTACCTTCTGAGGAAAATGACCTAACAATTCAGTACTGCTTGTAAAAGTCATCATACAGTTACAAGAAATGGCCATCAAAATAAGAGCAGAAATTGAAGAGGACATCGACAAAGGAATGTGAAAAGTACCAATTTTACATGAATGTAAACCTTACAAAAAGTTTTTTGACTGCAGATCATTTTTTAGAACAAAATATTTTGGAAATATTTTGAAGGAGGATGTCCGAAATGACAGTTGAGTTCAAGAAGTCTAGAGGAACACAAGGACAACTAGAAAACTTACAGGTTATCAAGGTCAATAAGACCAGATTTGACCAACAGGGCTGCTATTCGGAAAAGACCAGATGGAACAGGGATGTTTACATCCAATTGTTGATAGTATTGGAATTTGAACCCCAAAATTTTAGCAGCATGGGACTGTAACAAACAGAAGTCATAAGATGGGTTGAATCAAAGTACTAAGTGAAGTATGGTAATAATCTTTACAGGCAGTGGTATCTTATTCAAAACTAATGAATACCTTTGGAAAAAGAGGTATAAGCTGATAAAAGATACTGTTATCTGGATAGAGTTCAAAACATTCCAACACCTAGCAGGCAAACAAGGAAGAATGTAATTACATTGTAGCAATGACATACTTTTACAACATCAGATGGTAATACCATGATAAAAAACGAAAACTCACAATGTCAAATACACGATTTGGGTCCAGGTCAAAATGTCCAATCAATGACTGTCACAAGAACATTATGTCATTACACAATACTGTTTACATGCTCAAATCATAACATAGGAGTAAGAAAGAAAATTCCAACACCCAACCTTTATAATGCTGATAGTAGCTGAAGAAGCATTTTGGCAAGCCAAATCTGAATTGACTTGACAAAGTAGGGTTACCTGAATTCCAGACAAACAAAGGCAACTAGGTTAAAAATTACACCAAGCTACAGTAAACCATTTTAGACGCATTCTTTGGAAACTACTGAAAATCCCACACGAATGCAATTTACTCTCAAATAATTTCAAACTGGAAGTATAAGAAGTTAGAACACGTGTGTGGATATATACATCTGCAATCACAATTACAATTGTTTGTAGAAGTATCTAGATTATAGAGTTTACCTTCTAGATTTGTTAGAACACATGTTAAAAAGAGGAAGGCAAAATTGGCTGCAGGAAACTGCACTGATTGACATTACCTGATTGTGTCACAGCCCAGACACTTAGACACATCATAAAGTTGTGTCCATTTGCTAGTAGACACCAAAGTGTGTAATAGCAAACGAGCATGGTTATTCAGTAATTCTATAGTTTTCAGGCAGCAAAATGTTATGACCGGCTTGGTCTATTCTAGGAAAAGGCCCAACGGGCATTAGTATTATGGGCTTGGCCCACAAGTTATCTTAGGCAAGTTATCTTAGGAAAGTTATCTTAGGCTAAAGTTATAAATACTCATGTAAGACATCGTTTTGAGGCAAGCAATAAAGACTATTATTATCTTTTGTTGCCCGGCTCCTAGAGGAGTCGGAAACCCTAGCCGCTGCAGCCAAGCCGCCGCCGCCTTCAACCCAAGCCGCGACGGCGCCCTGCCGCCGGCGCGCCCGTTCCTCGCCGCGTCCACTCCCTCCTTGCCCCTACAACCTACGCACTAGAGCCGGTAGGAACCCTAGTCCTACCAATTTGGTATCCAAAGACACCAGGCCGATCATGTCACAATCTCCATCACCGCCGCCGCTACCATCCACCTCCGTCCCACTCTCGCTGCCGCCGGCCACTTCCACCGCGATGGCGGAGATCGCATCTGGCACCACCGCCACCACACCGACAGCGCCCATCACCATCACGGCGGACCCGCCTCCGCTCCTCTCGCCCGAGGAGATGTCGGGCACCCTGCGGGAGCTTGTCCAGGCGGTCAGGGGTATTACCCTCTACCTCGCCGGGAACCAGCCCCCGCCACCGAGCGCCGGCACCACCGCCTACGGGCCGCCGTCGCTACAGTGGCCCGCCCCGGCCTTCCAGGCGCCCTACGGAGGGGCGTCCCAGCCGCCGCTACTGCTGCCGCACTACTCGGCTGCGGGACAGCCGTGGCCAGCATGGCCGGCCTCCACCGCGCCGCTGGGGGCCCGACCCAGCAGCTTCTTCCGGCGCACCAGGCGCCACCGCCGGCCCCCACGCCGCAGGCGCCGGTGCAGCAACTCCACCAGGCGCCGCCGCCATCGACAGTACCACCACCCGCGCCTAGGGCTACGGGTCGGCCCCTGCACCAGGTGCAGTTTCCACCGTCACCATCGCCGATCCCCGCTTGGGCGACCGGCTCGTCTCCGGGCCCGGTCTACTCCACGGCGCCGGAACACCCGACGCCCTCGCTGCGGTTTGATCAACCCTCCAACTCGGCGAACCACGCCCCGGCGCTTCCTGACCCAGCATACGCGCCGGCGGCGACTGCGGCCGCCCCTGGGCACAGCGGGCCGACACCCCCTCGCTTCGCCAAACTGGACTTCGCCACCTACGAGGGCATGGATGACCCCCTCAACTGGCTCAACCAGTGCGAGCAGTTCTTTCGAGGGCAGCGGACGCTCGCTTCGGATCGTACCTGGCACGCGTCCTATCATCTCCGAGGCGCAGCGCAGACCTGGTACTACGCCCTTGAGCAGGACGAGGGCGGCATGCCACCTTGGGAGCGCTTCCGGGAGCTCTATCTCCTCCGTTTTGGGCCTCCTATCCGTGGGAGCCGACTGGCGGCCCTCGGTCGTTTACCGTTCACATCTACAGTGCAGGACTACGCCGACCGCTTCCAGGCCCTGGCGTGCCACGCACCGGGCGTCTCTGCGACCCAACGCGCCGAGCTCTTTGTGGGCGGTCTGCCGGACCATATCTGCGTGGACGTCGAGCTCCGGGATCCCCCCGACCTCCAGACGGCCATGTACTACGCCCGGGCCTTCGAGCAACGGGCCCAGGCACTGCAGCAGCCACTCGGACGGAGTGGTCGCCAGCCCAGTCGGCCAGCGCCGACTTCCTCAGCCTCGGGTCGGCCTCTTCCAGCCGCGACGGCCACACCCCCGGCCGCCACACGGCCCTTCCGTCGGCTGTCACCGGCCGAGCAGCAGGAGCGTCGCCGTCAGGGTCTCTGCTTCAACTGCGATGAGCCCTACACGCCGACCCATGTCTGCCCCCGCCTCTTTTATTTAGAGACGGTCAACTACACCGAGCAGGACGACTCACCCGACCCGTTACATCCGCCTGCGGCGACCGAGGACGCGGCCGCAAATTCCGCAGCGACGGCGTGCGTCGTCTCCCTTCACGCCCTGGCCGGCATCTGGGGCGAGCGGACCATGCTGCTGCCCGTGACGATCCATGGCGAGCGACTGGTGGCCCTGCTGGATACGGGCTCCACACACAACTTTCTGCCCGAGTCGACCATGCGTCGGCTAGCCCTCCCAACGACGGGCGGGGAGCGCCTGCGGATCACAGTGGCGAACGGCGATCGCCTCCGGTGCCATGGGCTCGCCCGCGACATTCCCATCTCCATCTCGCGGCGAACACTTTTCCATCACCTGTGCAGGGATCGATCTGGGCTGCTTCGACTTCATCCTCGGGGTGGACTTTCTCCGGACCCTCGGCCCCATCCTATGGGATTTCGATGCGCTCACGATGACATTCTGGCGGCAGGGCCGCCGCATCCGGTGGGAGGGCCTTGGGGGCGCCGCGCCGGCCGTGCCACACCTCCAGCTGGCTGCCGCGTCCTCGGAGGCCGAGCACCCCCTGCTGGATTCTCTTCTGCAGCAGCACAGCGACCTCTTCGACGATCCTCGGGGTCTTCCGCCTGCCCGGGTGTACGACCATCGTATTCACCTCGTACCAGGCTCCACTCCGGTGGCGGTGCGACCCTACCGCTACCCCCAGCTGCAGAAGGATGAGTTGGAGTGCCAGTGTGCCCTGATGCTCGCCGCAGGCATCATCCGGATCTCCACGTCGCCCTTCACGGCGCCGGTGCTTCTCGTCCGTAAGTCAGACGGCACATGGCGTTTCTGCATCGACTACCACGCCCTCAACGCACTCACACTCAAGGACAAGTTCCCTATACCGGTGGTCGACGAGCTCTTGGATGAGCTCCATGGGGCACGCTTCTTCACCAAGCTCGATCTCCGATCGGGCTATCATCAGGTGCGCATGCATCCGGACGACATCGCCAAGACGGCGTTTCGCACCCACCATGGCCACTTCGAGTTCTTGGTGATGCCTTTCGGCCTCGCCAACGCCCCGGCGACGTTCCAGGCCCTGATGAACGACGTCCTTCGACCCTACTTACGGCGGTTTGTGCTTGTTTTCTTTGATGACATTCTTATCTATAGCGCCACCTGGGCCGAACATCTCCAGCACGTCGCCATCGTCTTCAACGAGCTTCGGGCGCACCACCTCCACCTTAAGCGCTCGAAGTGCTCGTTCGGGACGCCTACCGTCGCCTACCTCGGCCATGTCATCTCGGCCGACGAGGTGGCTATGGACGCCGATAAGGTGGCGGCCGTCTCCGCCTGGCCGACGCCCCACTCGCCGCGGGCTCTCCGCGGGTTCCTCGGACTCGCCGGCTACTACCGGAAGTTTATCTAGGAGTTCGGACTCATCGCGGCGCCCCTCACGCAGTAGCTTCGCCGCGACGCCTTCGCCTGGGACGACGAGGCGACGACGGCGTTCGAGGCCCTCAAGGGGGCCCTCACGACGGGCCCCGTCCTCCAGATGCCCGACTTTGACCGCCCGTTCGTGGTGGACTGTGACGCCTCGGGCGCCGGGTTCGGCGCCGTACTTCTTCAGGGCGATGGGCCCCTCGCTTTCTTCAGCCGGCCTTTCGCTCCGTGCCATCTTAAGTTGGCAGCTTACGAGCGGGAGCTCATTGGCCTCGTCCAGGCCGTGCGTCATTGGCGGCCATACTTGTGGGGGCGGACCTTCCACATTCGCACGGACCACTACAACCTGAAGTTCTTGCTGGATCAACGGCTGTCGACCGTTCCGCAGCACCAGTGGATCAGCAAGCTCTTCGGCTTCGACTTCTCCGTCGAGTATTGGCCGGGCCGTCTTAACACCGTGGCCGACGCGCTGCCCGTCGCGATTCCGACCTCGCGCCAACCGCCGACGCGTCCGCCGGGACAGCCCTGTGCATCCGCTCCGGGCCATCGTTCGGTCTATTCGCCGACATTCGCCGCGCCACTGCGACAGCAGATGACGCTGCACTTCTTCAGCAGCAGCTCGCGGTCGGCGACTTGGAGGAGCCCTGGCGCTTCGCTGACGGACTGCTCCTCGATGGGCGCCGGATCTTTGTCCCGGCGCATGATGATCTCCGTCACCAGGTGTTGCAGCTCGCCCACTCGGCGGGCCATGAGGGTGTGCAGAAAACGCTCCATCGTCTTCGCGTCGACTTCTACATCCCTGGCGATCGTGCCCTAGTCCGCGACTGGGTTCGGTCTTGTCAGACTTGCCAGCGCAACAAGACAGAGACCCTGAGGCCGGCGGCTCCTTCAGCCCTTGGAGGTGCCATCTCAGGTTTGGGCGGATATCTCCTTGGACTTCATCGAGGGCCTTCCCAAGGTGGGGGGCAAGTCGGTCATCCTCACGGTGGTCGATCGCTTCTCTAAGTATGCCCACTTCATCGCGCTTGGCCATCCATACACGGCGGCATCCGTGGCCCAGGCCTTCTTCAACGGCATAGTCCGTCCACGGGTTCCCGACATCGATCGTCAGTGATCGGGACCCAGTCTTCACGAGCCATGTCTGGCGCGACCTCTTCAGGATGGCTGGTGTCCAACTCCGCCTGAGTACAGCGTTCCATCCTCAGACGGACGGTCAGTCTGAGGTGGTTAACAAAGTCATTGCCATGTATTTGCGTTGTGCGACAGGTGATCGGCCTCGCGCTTGGGTGGACTGGCTCTCTTGGGCGGAGTACTGCTACAACACTTCTTATCACTCCGTCCTGCGCGCGACGCCATTTGAGGTGGTCTATGGTCGACCACCCCCGCCTATACTTCCGGTCGACCCGGAGACGGCTCGAACGGCGGTTGCGGGTGACCTTATCCGCTCCCGTGATGAGATGCTGGCTGAGGTCCATCAGCGTCTCCTTCAGGCCTAGCAGACGGCCAAGCACTACTACGACGATCATCATCGCGAGGCGGAGTTCGCAGTGGGTGACTGGGTGTGGCTGCGTCTTCTCCACCGCTCTACGCAGTCACTGGACCCGCGCGCGAAGCGCAAGCTTAGCCCTCGCTACGCCGGGCCCTTCCCTGTCGTGGAGCGCATTGGGAAGGTGGCCTATCGTCTTCAGCTTCCAGCCCGCGCCCGCATCCACGACGTGTTCCATGTGGGGCTGCTCAAGCCTTTCCGTGGCGAGCCACCGGCGGCTCCTCCGACGCTTCCTCCAACCGCCGATGGTCGCATTCTTCCAGAGCCAGCAAAGGTGTTGCAGGCCCAGCTCCGTCGTGGCGTCTGGTTCGTCCTAATTCAGTGGGCGGGCCTTCCGGAGGAGGAGGCTACTTGGGAGCAGCGTGAGGATTTCCGTCAACACTATCCAGACTTTCAGCTCGAGGACGAGCTGTTTGCGCAGGCGGGGAGAGATGTTATGACCGGCTTGGTCTATTCTAGGAAAAGGCCCAACGGGCATTAGTATTAGGGGCTTGGCCCACAAGTTATCTTAGGCAAGTTATCTTAGGAAAGTTATCTTAGGCTAAAGTTATAAATACTCATGTAAGACATCGTTTTGAGGCAAGCAATAAAGACTATTATTATCTTTTGTTGCCCGGCTCCTAGAGGAGCCGGAAACCCTAGCCGCTGCAGCCAAGCCGCCGCCGCCTTCAACCCAAGCCGCGACGGCGCCCTGCCGCCGGCGCGCCCGTTCCTCGCCGCGTCCACTCCCTCCTTGCCCCTACAACCTACGCAGTAGAGCCGGTAGGAACCCTAGTCCTACCACAAAACGTGTCCAGCAAATGACTACAACTTCAGTGTGTTTGGGTAATAACATGGGTTTGTGGTGTCTGGGCAGATGCTAATCAAGACAAGTGTTCTATAGCATCTTTCAAATAAATACTTTGAGAAACACAGGTTATTTGGCTTCCACTATTTTGCAGTCCAAGTGTCCAACTCTGTAATTTTAGGATCAATAATAAATCGAAGTCTGAAATTAGTTGATTATTTTACAGACTCCCCTTGAACTATAGATATTCAGTTAGTAATAAGGATCAAATAATTTTGCAGTAATTTAGGGCAGTACTGCTCAGCAAAGCATCAGTGAAGGAAGTAGAAGCACATAAAGATATGTTATGCTACTCAATCCATATAGCATAAAGAAATAATGATGATTACTTAAAATTTTCTTAAAAGTATGAATGAACCAATGTACAACTATAACAAGAACTTTGGTGGAAGTTTCACAGGCAGATATACATACCAACTTGGCGTAGCCCTCACTTTCTTCTCTTAGCAGGTTGAATTTAGTTTGCTGATAAAGAAGCCGCGTGTTGACTCTGACCTGTTGCCAATTATTACAAGCAGACGTTAAAAAATGATGCAATAAACAGGCAAAAAGGAAAATGTGCCAGATAAGGAGAAGGATGTTGCACAGAAACCATGTTTAAAAGATATATGCACTAATGTGACATGGTATATTGTATAATTCATGTGAGCACACACAAAATATGAGGAATCAATGACCATAACATGATATCCTAAGTCCTAACAATATGCATGGTATTAGTATGTGATACATACCTCCATGGCTTTTAAATCCTGGCCCTTTGACTTACTCTGTTCAACCTCCCATAGGAATTCTTCCTTCAAATGTGCACATACAGGAAACAGAGACGACATGGTGTCAGCTGCCTTGAATCATGAAAGGTGGTTTCAACAAAGATGTGACGCCCTAGTATGATGAACAACAAATACTCACTTCACATCGCTCTTGAAGAAGCCTAGGCGCAATCAATGAAGACTCCACAAATGATTTAGTCTGCAGCCAAGAGTAGTATTTAAGGAAATTAGTGAGGACTAAATCCTCCACCATAAAAAGGATAGGGGCCAAGAAGATAGATAGCCTATTTGCATACTAAAATTATGAATAGGTATTTAAGTGTCAAAAAGATTTTTTACCATTTTGACAAGACGGTTGCGATATTCACCAGAAATTGTAATCTGCACGTAACTTCAGGTCAGATCGACTAATAATACAGCATTCAATGATTACAAGGAAATGACAGCACAAGCAACGGACTGGTAAATCTAAGTTACATGATTCAAATAAATGCATCTTGGACTTGGGCATCAACCATGGATCAAAAGCAGAACCACACTGATAGGTGGGAAATAAAAGGTTATTGATTGAAGTCCTATGATAATGAGTAAGCAAGACACAGGTGTCAAGATATTTTCGTTTTTCCGGGATGGGAAGTGGCAAGAGATTGAATGAAGGATAGCATTTACATTTCTATTGACCCTGGTTGTTGGAAAAACAACAATAACACCGTAGCAGCATCTAAGTAAAGGCTGTCATGGCATCCCAGCGAGAGTCACAGCGATAACCGGGCTTCAGGATGACATTGCCAACATGTGTGCGCCATGTCAATACTCAGGAGATAACACATATTGGCCAAATCGGCAATTATAACTCATATAACATGGAGAATGCCCATGGGTGCAATTCCAATGGCAGGGGAGTTCCAGACGATAATTACAACTTTTCTACAGCCAAAAAGACCATCTATGTCTTGATTTGTGAGCCATCTGCCACTTGCTGACCTAATTTAATCCTCCACAGCCCTTTCCTCACTACAGCTGCCACACAGCCTGTCTGGTCTAACCACAGCAGCAGAGTACACAGACTGCCCTTTTCCCTCTACTGCTACACTCATCCTCACCTCATAAACCCAGTTCACCACAACAGTCGAGTAAATGGGAAACGAAAGCTATGACAGAAGCCAGAAGGTGGAGGATCAAGTTGGGGACCCCTCTCGGTCCTCGAGCCCAATGCCACCAGATCTGCCCGTCCCACTAGATTCGTTGGCCAAACCCGAAATCTCTGGGTGACACTCCCTGTCACCTGTGTCCATGATCAGGTGACAAGTCCACAACTCGGTAACTCCTAGAAAACAATGCTCTTGGTAACTGTTTTGTGGTATAGATCCAGAACAGTTCCATTTTAGACCGGTTTCACTGAACAGGAGAACTAAAGCCATGCAGGGTAGACCTTTGAATTGGTTCACCAGAAACTGGAAAGGAACATCACGAGCTTTTGTACAATAATCACCTCGCTTATCTGTAAGATTGTTTTGCACTTCACTGCAGAGAGATATGCTGATAGCTACAACTAATATCCATGTTCATGTGCATAAGCATGCAAAATCTAAACACTCCCGCACTACAGTTCGAATAACAATGAATAGGTTTGTGCTTTCGACCAGTATAAGGTTTGCTACCCAAAGCTAGTAGTTTCATGTTCATCAGTAAAAGCATAATTTAAACCTTCTTTTCTGCTACAGCTTCAGCAGGGTACTTTTTCCAAACATAGCCTTTAGAACTTGTCCAGAGCTACCACACGCTATCACTTCCATTGAGATAATTTTTCATCACTGAAACGTCTTGCAATTCAACCAGGTCGTCACTTCAGCTGGCACAACAAGTAACACAGACTAACAAACTGGCCGTCTCCAGTCAAATTTTTTTTGACCAATTTTCAGCTAAGCATTGCAAACAGTGTTTCTGCGTACGACCGCCCAATTGCGAATTGACTAATCAAACACATTCCATCGAGCCACTCGAAACTAACTAAGCACCACACAGCAGCAAACGAAAAAGGGGTGGAGACTGGAGAATACTCACATCCTGCCCTAGGTGGGCGACGATGTCGGCGAGCACCGAGCCGGAGTCCTCCTGCCATGCCTCCTCCGCGAACACCACCGAATCCAGCGCCGCCCGGCACTTGTGCGGCGACAGGTCCCCGAGCACCTGCGCAACCCGACCAACGCAATCAGCGCGAAGACGACAGGGACAAAGCCAGCGAGCTGAGTACGGGAGCTCACCGTCGCCCAGCACAGCTCGTAGAGGAAGCGCGGCATGGGGACCGGATCGGGGATGCGGAAGGCGGCGGCGGACTGGCCCTTCCATTCGCGGAGGCACTCCTCGGTGACGTACTTGTAGTCCGGCGCCTGGAGCGGCCGCAACATGGCAGCGGGCGCGGCGTTGGGTTTTGGGGGAACTAGGGTTTCATGGGAGGCGGCGAGGCCTGAGGAAGGAGGAGGCGGTGGCGGTGGTGCTAGACGGGGATGAGAGACGGCGGGGGAGGCGGAGGGGGAGGAGGTGTGCGAATGAGATACGCTGCGTGGTTTGGGCGTCCGGTTTATCCGGTTTATTACCGGGCGGTTTTCCTTGGTTTTTTGCCTGCTCGGGTTCGGTTTTCCCTGGTTTTTGCCTGCTCGGGTTTCAAAAGCACCAGACGAATTACTTTGGAGTCAATTGCGTTCTCTCTTTTTTTAGAGAGAGAGAGGAAGAGTAAGTTGCATTCTGAATCCTCCGACTTGGAGTTTTGTACCAGACAGTATTCCAGTACAGCCCCGAATAAGGTTTGCGATAAGCCTGTGATGAAAAAATCAATGTCGAAAATAAGGTTCTTCTAGGTGGAAAGAAGAGTTGAATGTTGAAGAAGAAGCAAAACTTGCCATTTTACGGACTAACTAATTTTGATGACATATCTGCATTTCGTAACTTTAAAACTTGTTAAAAAAATAGTATGCATTGCGAGGTTGACAAGCTATATTGGTTGTCAACCAATTTGTTGGCTTGTCTTCATATTGAAAGTCATATTTTAGCACCAAACCAAGCAACCTTTAACAGGACCGGGGCAACACATAGGCTGAGAAGGGAAGGGGGGATCTTTGTGTACCACGTGCCTTCGTGCTAGACGGACTAAACATTGTTAGTGTGATTGTTCTGCCGACTGAAGCGCCAAATAGTGGGCCGTGGTGATTTTTTTCCCATTCCTTTCATTTTTATAGTTTTTTTTTGTGTTTGTTCTTATTTTGTGATGTTATCCTTGCTTTTCTCGTTTCTTTGTTTTGTCTTCACTTTTTGTTGTGGGTGGGGATACGTAAGAATTTTTAAAACAAAATTACATTAACATATGTGTTCATACACATGAACAACTTTTATCAAATGAATGCTTTTTTAATATATGAACATTTCTTTCTGCATGCAATCTTTTTTAAATATAACTGTTTTTATAATACATGAACATTTATATTTAGATACACTAGCTAAATACCCGTGCGTTGCTACGGTGACAACGGTAAACTATACAATGTATTAGAAAAATAGTGTCTTGTTCCTCATTGATTATCATGTACGCCTCGAAACCCACTTTATTTGTACGACATCTCATTCTGTTATGCCTACCATGCAAAATATCAATGTGTTGACCATTCCTTGGATCCTTGCCACTACACACGTTGGTTCTTTTATATACAAATATCTTTATCATGGAATTTGTTCCCACCGTCTTTCTCAGAATTAAGTACATAATTTGTGCGAGAGTCGCGAGGAACATTTGATATATAATCAGCATAACAAATCAATCTATAGAATGTTGCAAAATAAGTAAGACTTGGGAAGATATCCATCGGATTTGGACTAACCAGGCCATTCAAATATAAATTTTTATTCCTCTTTCCCTTGTGTTCCTATTTGGCTAAGTCCTGGAATTATTGCCTTTGTCTGGTCAAAGCAAGTGCAGAAACTTCAAAACTATACTGTGTTGGAGACATTGAAAATGAAAGGTGAACAACACGTCAACATCTTACAATCTGACAATGATATATAAGAAACACATACTCAAAGTTGCCTGCATGCTTTGTCATCACTGAAGGGAATTTGAACAACACAGGGAGACTGGTGAATACTGGATGATAAATTATTTATATGCAACAACATAGAGTCAAGTTTTCAGATCATGTAATTTATCCAGCAGGCGTTCATTCAGTTTTCAACATTCGTTGATGAACTACAGTTCTCCCGCTTGCTCCCTCTTCGGAAATCACCATTTCCCTTTCTCCCTCCCAACCCTGAAGAAGATGAAGCATGACGATGGTACATCTCTGTCGTTCATCTCTGCCTCGGGCTCGCAGCTGCTTTTGTTACATATGCACTCTTTATCCAACTCCAATGAATTGTAGGTTCTTTGCTTCTTAGAAAAAATGGCTACACATGAAGGCCACGCCTTAATATAGATAATTAAACTGGGGACATGTGGTAATCTCAAAGTCCTTGCAACCCACAAACAGAAACAGTATAAGGGGTACAAATGTTTCAATATTGATCCAAATCTTTCAAAACATTTTTACAATTTTTGAACACTTTTTTTAGAAATTTTTAATAAAAGGGAGAAATGCATTCCTTATGCGTCCCTTCAAGCGACCCGGTAAATGTCGTCTCAAGGGGTATATGGGGGGATAACTAACCAAAGGTTAGGTATATGGGGGGATAACTAACCAAGGGTTACCCCGCAGGGGCCCTACATGGGTCACTTTTTATGGCCTGGGAACGTGCCAAGTAGTGCATCCAACAGACATCATATGTCGTGTGCTGTCTTGGGCGCTTCGTCTGAATTTTGTTTTTTATGCGTTTTCGAGTTTTAGATGGGTTTTTATCGGCTTTTCAGTTTTCGCCTTGTTTTCCTAGGTTTCAAAGGGACAGAAGTAATTCTTTTTTGCACGAAAAAATCGATGCTTCCATGAGAAGTACAGGTTTGCTTTCGTGAGAAGCACATATTTGCTTTGTGTTGCTTTCACAAGTGCTTATTCGAAAAAAGGGAAAAGCATAGTCAGTGCTTTCTTTTTTTTGGAAATCGTAACCATGCTTTCGGGCTTCGTATTTTTCTCCTTTTTCGATATTCTTTTTTTGCGTGAACCATTTTTTCGGTTTTTGTTTCTTTTTCGGTTTTGTTTTTAAATTTTTAGTCTTTCAGTTTTTCATGATTTTTTATCAAAATGTATTAACATATGATCTAGTTTTGAAAACTGAATGCAAGAAAGCTAACTGTGAAAATGGTTTAGTATTAGGATGCAAGCTTTAAGAGATAAAACATTTTGAAAAAGAAGTTTATGAATAAAAAACTCATAGATTGCACAGTGCGTCATTTGTCAAATCAAAGAAGGGGTTGACCATTGCGAGAGGTAGAGCATCTACAACCGCAACCCCCACATCTGCTCCAAACGCTCGGACGAAAAACCGCACCCAACCAGGCTCCCCACTAATAACCCAAATGCCTGATTTGTCCGGCAACCACATATCCAGCTCATATGTGGAGCGGATATAGGCCCTGTTTGGATCCCTAAGATAGAGTTAGTTTTAGTTAGTTAGGGCTCAAATAACCCAAAAGGATCTAAACATGATGGGTTAGTTTGGGTTAGTTGGATCTAACCCACCACAAAAAACTAGCCCACACTAGAGGAGTTTATTTGGGTTAATTTTCCTGGGCTCACTAAAAAAATAGTAAAAAACTTACCCCTCCCGCACCAGATCCCTCCTCCCCACCCACCTCGCACGACTCCTCCCCATCGCGCCGCTCGCCCAAGCGCAGCACCGCGCCGCCGGAACCCCGGGGCGCCCTCCGGCGGCCGCGGCTCGCCCTCCTCCGGCCGCAGGAGAAATGTGCTTTGTTGTTTGTGATTTCGACATGAGATTTACATTTGTGATGTCAGGATGGATTGGTTCAGCACATGACATGAGAGTTTTCAAAGATGCCATAACTACTCATCATGACAAATTTCCACATCCACCACCAGGTCTGCGACTTCAACTGTCTTGCAACATTTTTTTATCCAACTACACTTGTTCATCTAAGCCTCATTCTGTGCCTTTCACAGTATGTAGGGAAGTATTATGTGGTTGATGGGGGTACCCAAACCGGTCGGGCTACCTTTCACCATATAGATGTACAAATGTACCATGTGCAACAATGGCAAAATGGCCCGCCGCCACATGGTATGAAAGAAACCTTCAACCATGCACGTGCCAAAGTTAGGAATGTCGTTGAGCGATCCTTTGGAGTGTTGAAGATGAAATTTAGGATTTTATTGAACATGCCAAAATTTCCAGAGGACAAGCAAAGTAGAATTATTGTTGCTTGTATGGCTCTTCATAATTTCATTCGAGAGAGCAGAATTGCGGATAGGGAATTTGATGCTTGTGATGCATATGAAAATTCTAACCCAATGCCTAGTTCTTCTGCATCCACATGGCCAGAAGATGAACCTCTTGTTGAATATATCAACATGAATGCCTTTCATGATGAGTTAGCTCATGCTTTGTTTCATGGAGTGTAATATTTTTGAAGCTTCGATTGAAGACTTGTATGTTTAAGTGGGACATCTCATTTGTATGGACAAAATAAAATTTATCAAGTTTTGCATGCTTGATTTGTAAAGATGGTTCGTTTATGTCAATTGTGAGCAGGAGAAGGCCACACAAGAGCCGGCCACGCCAAATCCAGCAGAAAATAGGGTCCAAAGTAGCCAAATGGTTGAGAAATAGCATTTATTGTCAATTTAACCTTGCCATCCAAACACCACTTTGGTTATTTCAGAGTTAGAATCTAACTCTAACCTTTAATTGAGTTAGAGTATCCAAACAGAGTCATAGGAAGGCCGGACGCGCCCGGACACCGCCGCCATGTCGGACCGGACGCTATGGCCCACGTCGTTCCCTCCACCATCCCCACAAACACCCCATCGCCGATGAACCCACCCCACTCTGTTCTCAGTCCCCTCGCCTTCTTTGCTCTCCTCCGCCTCCTCCCATTCCACCCAATCTTCCCTCCGTCCCCTCCACCATGGCCGGCTCAAACAAGATTGATCGGGTGGTTCTGGCCTCCACCGGATTGTCGACCTCATATGACTTGGACGAGAAGGAGCTCACACTCCACATTGCGCTCTGGCGCTCATGGATGGACCAGGGTGGGGGCTCCTCGTCAACGGCGTCCCAGACGTCCTTGGGTGGGTAGCTCGTCCTCCGTGGCGGCCCAATGATGCCCTACGCGCTCTTGCCATCCACAGCGAGGCGACAACACGAGCAGTGGCGCCCGGCACCGCCAGCACCTGCCCCTTGCTGGAAGCCGCTGGGTGCGGGTGCCCGCACCCCAGCCCGCTGGGGGCAGCGGTAGGCGAAGACGGTGGGCCGCATCTACCGCCAAGCGATGCAGACGGCAGCGTAGGGTGGATCAAGGCACGGTTGCGGGTCATCCAAATCTGCGCCGGAGCCACTGCTGCTCACCGAGGATGACAATGAGGCGCTCCACCCACGGTGAGATCACAGATATTGTAAGTGCATCTAGTGCCACCCCTAGTTGGTTTTGGAGTATTGACGACAAACCTAGTTGAGGGACTAATGTGTTTGTGAGAATTGCAGGATAACACAGGTAGAAGTTCCTCATTGATTCGGTTTTCCTACCAGAGATGACCCCTAAAAATGTATGAAGACATTGATGTCAAAGGTGGTATGTGAAGATACTCACATTGAAGACTATGACAAGAGAAGACATCGCATGAAGCCTATGGAGCTCGAAGACTTAGATCTTTTGTAGTTCTGTTTCTTCTTTGTTGAGTCATAGGATGTTGGAAATATGCCCTAGAGGCAATAATAAAAGCTTTATTATTATATTTCCTTGTTCATGATAATTGTCTTTATTCATGCTATAATTGTATTATCCGGAAATCGTAATACATGTGTGAATAATAGACACCAACATGTCCCTAGTAAGCCTCTAGTTGACTAGCTCGTTGATCAACAAATAGTCATGGTTTCCTGACTATGGACATTGGATGTCATTGATAACGAGATCACATCATTAGGAGAATGATGTGATGGACAAGACCCAATCCTAAACATAGCACTAGATCGTATAGTTCGTTTGCTAGAGTTTTCCAATGTCAAGTATCCTTTCCTTAGACCATGAGATCGTGTAACTCCCGGATACCATAGGAGTGCTTTGGGTGTGCCAAACGTCACAACGTAACTGGGTGACTATAAAGGTATACTACGGGTATCTCCGAAAGTGTCTGTTGGGTTGACACGGATCAAGACTGGGATTTGTCACTCCGTATGACGGAGAGGTATCACTGGGCCCACTCGGTAATGCATCATCATAATGAGCTCAAGGTGACCAAGTGTCTGGTCACGGGATCATGCATTACGGTACGAGTAAAGTGACTTGCCGGTAACGAGATTGAACGAGGTATTGGGATACCGACGATCGAATCTCGGGCAAGTAACATACCGATTGACAAAGGGAATTGTATACGGGGTTGCTTGAATCCTCGACATCGTGGTTCATCCGATGAGATCATCGAGGAGCATGTGGGAGCCTACATGGTTATCCAGATCCCGCTGTTGGTTATTGACCAGAGAGCGATCTCGGTCATGTCTACATGTCTCCCGAACCCGTAGGGTCTACACACTTAAGGTTCGGTGACGCTAGGGTTGTAGGGATATGTATATGCAGTAACCCGAATGTTGTTCGGAGTCCCGGATGAGATCCCGGACGTCACGAGGAGTTCTGGAATGGTCCGAAGGTAAAGAATTATATATAGGAAGTGCTATTTCGGGCATCGGGACAAGTTTCGGGGTCACCGGTATTGTACTGGGACCACCGGAAGGGTCCCGGGGGTCCACCGGGTGGGGCCACCTGTCCCGGGGGGCCACATGGGTTGTAGGGGGTGCGCCTTGGCCTACATGGGCCAAGGGCACCAGCCCCAAGAGGCCCATGCGCCTAGGGTTTCAAGGAGGAAGAGTCCTAGGAGGGGAAGGCACCTCCTAGGTGCCTTGGGGAGGAGGGATTCCTCCCCTTGGCCGCACCACCCTAGGAGATTAGATCTCCTAGGGCCGGTGCCCGCCCCCCCCTTGGCCCTCCTATATATAGTGGGGAGATGGAGGACTTCTTACCCCCTTGCCTTTGGTGCCTCCCTCTCCCTCTCCAACATCTCCTCCTCCTCCATAGTGCTTGGCGAAGCCCTGCCGGAGTACTGCAGCTCCATCACCACCACGCCGTCGTGCTGCTGCTGGAGCCATCTTCCTCAACCTCTCCTTCCCTCTTGATGGATCAAGAAGAAGGAGACGTCACGCTGACCGTACGTGTGTTGAACGCGGAGGTGCCGTCCGTTCGGTGCTAGGATCTTCGGTGATACGAATCACGTCGAGTACGACTCCCTCATCCCCGTTCTTTGAACGCTTCCGCTCGCGATCTACAAGGTACGTAGATGCATCCAATCACTCGTTGCTAGATGAACTCATAGATGGATCTTGGTGAAACCGTAGGAAAATTTTTGTTTTCTGCAACGTTCCCCAACAGTGGCATCATGAGCTAGGTCTATGCGTAGTTCTCTTGCACGAGTAGAACACAAATTTGTTGTGGGCATAGATGTTGTCAACTTTCTTGCCGCTACTAGTCTTATCTTGCTTCAGCGGTATTGTGGGATGAAGCGGCCCGGACCAACCTTACACGTACGCTTACGTGAGACCGGTTCCACCGACTAACATGCACAAGTTGCATAAGGTGGCTGGCGGGTGTCTGTCTCTCCCACTTTAGTTGGAGCGGATTCGATGAAAAGGGTCCTTATGAAGGGTAAATAGAAGTTGACAAATCACGTTGTGGCTTTCACGTAGGTAAGAAAACATTCTTGCTAGAACCCTACTTTAGCCACGTAAAACTTGCAACAACAATTAGAGGACGTCTAACTTGTTTTTACAGCAAGTGCTTTGTGATATGATATGGCCAAAGTTGTGATGAATGATGAATGATCTATATGTAATGTATGAGATGTTCATGCTACTGTAATAGGAATCACGACTTGCATGTCGATGAGTATGACAACTGGCAGGAGCCATAGGAGTTGTCTTTATTTTTTGTATGACCTGCGTGTCATTGAGAAACGCCATGTAAATTACTTTACTTTATTGCTAAACGCGTTAGCCATAGTAGTAGAAGTAATAGTTGGCGAGCAACTTCATGGAGACACAATGATGGAGATCATGGTGTCATGCCGGTGACAAGATGATCATGGAGCCCCAAGATGGAGATCAAAGGAGCTATGTGATATTGGCCATATCATGTCACTTTTATTATTTGATTGCATGTGATGTTTATCATGTTTTTCATCTTGTTTACTTAGAACGACGGTAGTAAATAAGATGATCCCTCATAATAATTTCAAGAAAGTGTTCCCCCTAACTGTGCACCGTTGCGACAGTTCGTTGTTTCGAAGCACCACGTGATGATCGGGTGTGATAGATTCTAACGTTCACATACAACGGGTGTAAGACAGATTTACACATGCAAACACTTAGGTTGACTTGACGAGCCTAGCATGTGTACAGACATGGCCTCGGAACACAGAAGACCGAAAGGTCGAGCATGAGTCGTATAGAAGATACGATCAACATGAAAATGTTCACCGACGTTGACTAGTCCGTCTCACGTGATGATCGGACACGGCCTAGTTAACTCGGATCATGTTATACTTAGATTACAGGAGGGATGTTTATCTAAGTGGGAGTTCATTGAATAATTTGATTAGATGAACTTAATTATCATGAACTTAGTCTAAAATATTTACAATATGTCTTGTAGATCAAATGGCCAACGTAGTCCTCAACTTCAACGCGTTCCTAGAGAAAACCAAGCTGAAAGACGATGGCAGCAACTATACGGACTGGGTCCGGAACCTGAGGATCATCCTCATAGCTGCCAAGAAAGATTATGTCCTACAAGCACCGCTGGGTGACGCACCTGTTCTCCCTGCAGAACAAGACGTTATGAACGCTTGGCAGGCACGTACCGATGACTACTCCCTTGTTCAGTGTGGCATGCTTTACAGCTTAGAGCCGGGGCTCCAAAAGCGTTTTGAGAGACACGAAGCATATGAGATGTTCGAAGAGCTGAAAATGGTTTTCCAAGCTCATGCCCGGGTCGAGAGATATGAAGTCTCCGACAAATTCTTCAGCTGTAAGATGGAGGAAAATAGTTCTGTCAGTGAGCACATACTCAAAATGTCTGGGTTGCATAACCGCTTGACTCAGCTGGGAGTTAATCTCCCGGATGACGCGGTCATTGACAGAATCCTTCAGTCGCTTCCACCGAGCTACAAGAGCTTTGTGATGAACTTCAATATGCAGGGGATGGAAAAGACCATTCCTGAAGTATTTGCTATGCTGAAATCAGCAGAGGTAGAAGTCAAGAAGGAACATCAAGTGTTGATGGTCAATAAAACCACTAAGTTCAAGAAGGGCAAGGGTAAAAAGAACTTCAAGAAGGACAACAAGGGAGTTGCCGCGCCCGGCAAGCAAGCTGCCGGGAAGAAGCCAAAGAATGGACCCAAGCCCGAGACTGAGTGCTTTTATTGCAAGGAAAGTGGTCACTGGAAGCGGAACTGCCCCAAATACTTAGCGGACAAGAAGGCCGGCAAAACGAAAGGTATATGTGATATACATGTAATTGATGTGTACCTTACCAGTACTCGTAGTAGCTCCTGGGTATTTGATACCGGTGCAGTTGCTCACATTTGTAACTCAAAACAGGAGCTGCGGAATAAGCGGAGACTGGCGAAGGACGAGGTGACGATGCGCGTCGGGAATGGTTCCAAGGTCGATGTGATCGCCGTCGGCACGCTGCCTCTTCATTTACCTACGGGATTAGTTTTAAACCTCAATAATTGTTATTTAGTGCCAAGTTTGAGCATGAACATTGTATCAGGATCTCGTTTAATATGAGATGGCTACTCATTTAAATCCGAGAATAATGGTTGTTCTATTTATATGAGGGATATGTTTTATGGTCATGCTCCGATGGTGAATGGTTTATTCTTAATGAATCTCGAGCGTAATGCTACACATATTCATAGTGTGAATACCAAAAGATGTAAGGTTGATAATGATAGTCCCACATACTTGTGGCACTGCCGCCTTGGTCACATAGGTGTCAAACGCATGAAGAAGCTCCATACTGATGGACTTTTAGAGTCTCTTGATTATGAATCATTTGACACGTGCGAACCATGCCTCATGGGTAAAATGACCAAGACTCCGTTCTTAGGAACAATGGAGCGAGCAACCAACTTATTGGAAATCATACATACTGATGTGTGCGGTCCAATGAGTGTTGAGGCTCGCGATGGCTATCGTTATGTTCTCACCCTCACTGATGACTTGAGTAGATATGGGTATGTCTACTTAATGAAACACAAGTCTGAGACCTTTGAAAAGTTCAAGGAATTTCAGAGTGAGGTTGAGAATCAACGTGACAGGAAAATCAAGTTCCTGCGATCACATCGTGGAGGAGAATACTTGAGTCATGAGTTTGGCACACACTTAAGAAAATGTGGAATAGTTTCACAGCTCACGCCGCCTGGAACACCTCAGCGTAATGGTGTGTCCGAACGTCGTAATCGCACTCTATTAGATATGGTGCGATCTATGATGTCTCTTGCCGATTTACCGTTATCTTTTTGGGGGTATGCTTTAGAGACTGCCGCATTCACTTTAAATAGGGCTCCATCGAAATCCGTTGAGATGACACCGTTTGAATTATGGTTTGGGAAGAAATCTAAGCTGTCATTTCTAAAAGTTTGGGGATGCGATGCTTATGTCAGGAAACTTCAACCTGAAAAGCTCGAACCCAAGTCAGAAAAATGCGTCTTCATAGGATACCCTAAAGAAACTATTGGGTATACCTTCTACCTCAGATCCGAAGGCAAGATCTTTGTTGCCAAGAATGGGTCCTTTCTAGAGAAAGAGTTTCTCTCGAAAGAAGTAAGTGGGAGGAAAGTAGAACTTGATGAAGTATTACCTCTTGAATCGGAAAATGGCGCAACTCAAGAAAATGTTCCTGAGGTGCCTGCACCGACTAGAGAGGAAGTTAATGATGATGATCAAGATACTTCTGATCAAGCTCCTACTGAAATTCGAAGGTCCACAAGGACACGTTCCGCACCAGAGTGGTACGGCAACCCTGTCTTGGAAATCATGTTGTTAGACAACGGTGAACCTTCGAACTATGAAGAAGCGATGGCGGGCCCGGATTCCGACAAATGGCTAGAAGCCATGAAATCCGAGATAGGATCCATGTATGAAAACGAAGTATGGACTTTGACTGACTTGCCCGTAGAGCGGCGAGCCATAGAAAATAAATGGATCTTTAAGAAGAAGACAGACGCGGATGGTAATGTGACCATCTATAAAGCTCGGCTTGTCGCTAAGGGTTATCGACAAGTTCAAGGGGTTGACTACGATGAGACTTTCTCACCGGTAGCAAAGCTGAAGTCCGTCCGAATCATGTTAGCGATTGCCGCATTCTATGATTATGAGATATGGCAAATGGACGTCAAAATGGCATTCCTTAATGGTTTCCTTAAGGAAGATTTGTATATGATGCAGCCGGAAGGTTTTGTCGATCCTAAGAATGCTGACAAGGTGTGCAAGCTCCAACGCTCGATTTATGGGCTGGTGCAAGCATCTCGGAGTTGGAACATTCGCTTTGATGAGATGATCAAAGCGTTTGGGTTTACGCAGACTTATGGAGAAGCCTGTGTTTACAAGAAAGTGAGTGGGAGCTCTGTAGCATTTCTCATATTATATGTAGATGACATACTTTTGATGGGAAATGATATAGAACTCTTGGACAGCATAAAGGCCTACTTGAATAAGAGTTTTTCAATGAAGGACCTTGGAGAAGCTGCTTATATATTAGGCATCAAGATCTACTGAGATAGATCAAGACGCCTCATAGGTCTTTCACAAAGCACATACCTTGATAAGATATTGAAGAAGTTCAATATGGATCAGTCTAAGAAGGGGTTCTTGCCTGTATTACAAGGTGTGAAATTGAGCTCAGCTCAATGTCCGACCACGGCAGAAGATATAGAAGAGATGAGTGTCATCCCCTATGCCTCAGTCATAGGGTCTATTATGTATGCCATGCCGTGTACCAGACCTGATGTAAACCTTGTCGTAAGTTTGGTAGGAAGGTACCAAAGTAATCCCGGCAAGGAACACTGGACAGCGGTCAAGAATATCCTGAAGTACCTGAAAAGGACTAAGGAAATGTTTCTCGTTTATGGAGGTGACGAAGAGCTCGTCGTAAAGGGTTACGTCGATGCTAGCTTCGACACAGATCTGGATGACTCAAAGTCACAAACCGGATACGTGTATATTTTGAATGGTGGGGCAGTAAGCTGGTGCAGTTGCAAGCAGAGCGTCGTGGCGGGATCTACATGTGAAGCGGAGTACATGGCAGCCTTGGAGGCAGCACATGAAGCAATTTGGGTGAAGGAGTTCATCACCGACCTAGGAGTCATACCCAATGCGTCGGGGCCGATCAAGCTCTTCTGTGACAACACTGGAGCTATTGCACTTGCCAAGGAGCCCAGGTTTCACAAGAAGACAAGGCACATCAAGTGTCGCTTCAACTCCATTCGTGAAAATGTTCAAGATGGAGACATAGATATTTGTAAAGTACATACGGACCTGAATGTAGCAGATCCGTTGACTAAACCTCTCCCTAGAGCAAAACATGATCAACACCAGAATTCCATGGGTGTTCGATTCATCACAATGTAACTAGATTATTGACTCTAGTGCAAGTGGGAGACTGTTGGAAATATGCCCTAGAGGCAATAATAAAAGCTTTGTTATTATATTTCCTTGTTCATGATAATTGTCTTTATTCATGCTATAATTGTATTATCCGGAAATCGTAATACATGTGTGAATAATAGACACCAACATGTCCCTAGTAAGCCTCTAGTTGACTAGCTCGTTGATCAACAGATAGTCATGGTTTCCTGACTATGGACATTGGATGTCATTGATAATGAGATCACATCATTAGGAGAATGATGTGATGGACAAGACCCAATCCTAAACATAGCACTAGATCGTATAGTTCGTTTGCTAGAGTTTTCCAATGTCAAGTATCCTTTCCTTAGACCATGAGATCGTGTAACTCCCGGATACCATAGGAGTGCTTTGGGTGTGCCAAACGTCACAACGTAACTGGGTGACTATAAAGGTATACTACGGGTATCTCCGAAAGTGTCTGTTGGGTTGACACGGATCAAGACTGGGATTTGTCACTCCGTATGACGGAGAGGTATCACTGGGCCCACTCGGTAATGCATCATCATAATGAGCTCAAGGTGACCAAGTGTCTGGTCACGGGATCATGCATTACGGTACGAGTAAAGTGACTTGCCGGTAACGAGATTGAACGAGGTATTGGGATACCGAGGATCGAATCTCGGGCAAGTAACATACCGATTGACAAAGGGAATTGTATACGGGGTTGCTTGAATCCTCGACATCGTGGTTCATCCGATGAGATCATCGAGGAGCATGTGGGAGCCTACATGGGTATCCAGATCCCGCTGTTGGTTATTGACCGGAGAGCGATCTCGGTCATGTCTACATGTCTCCCGAACCCATAGGGTCTACACACTTAAGGTTCGGTGACGCTAGGGTTGTAGGGATATGTATATGCAGTAACCCGAATGTTGTTCGGAGTCCCGAATGAGATCCCGGACGTCACGAGGAGTTCCGGAATGGTCCGAATGTAAAGAATTATATAGGAAGTACTATTTCGGGCATCGGGACAAGTTTCGGGGTCACCGGTATTGTACTGGGACCACCGGAAGGGTCCCGGGGGTCCACCGGGTGGGGCCACCTGTCCCGGGGGGCCACATGGGCTGTAGGGGGTGCGCCTTGGCCTACATGGGCCAAGGGCACCAGCCCCAAGAGGCCCATGCGCCTAGGGTTTCAAGGAGGAAGAGTCCTAGGAGGGGAAGGCACCTCCTAGGTGCCTTGGGGAGGAGGGATTCCTCCCCTTGGCCGCACCACCCTAGGAGATTAGATCTCCTAGGGCCGACGCCCCCCCCCCTTGGCCCTCCTATATATAGTGGGGAGATGGAGGACTTCTTAACCCCTTGCCTTTGGTGCCTCCCTCTCCCTCTCCAACATCTCCTCCTCCTCCATAGTGCTTGGCGAAGCCCTGCCGGAGTACTGCAGCTCCATCACCACCACGCCGTCGTGCTGCTGCTGGAGCCATCTTCCTCAACCTCTCCTTCCCTCTTGCTGGATCAAGAAGAAGGAGACGTCACGCTGACCGTACGTGTGTTGAACGCGGAGGTGCCGTCCGTTCGGTGCTAGGATCTTCGGTGATACGAATCACGTCGAGTACGACTCCCTCATCCCCGTTCTTTGAACGCTTCCGCTCGCGATCTACAAGGTACGTAGATGCATCCAATCACTCGTTGCTAGATGAACTCATAGATGGATCTTGGTGAAACCGTAGGAAATTTTTTGTTTTCTGCAACGTTCCCGAACATAGGAACCACCGTACTGTTAAGTGGGGTCCAAGTGAACCAGTCAGAATGACTGAAGTGATGCTTAACCAAAACCTATGTCTTCGAGTGAAGACTATGAGAGCGAAACTTGTCCAGAGTCAGACAAGTCAGCCTTGCTTGTAGCCCAAGTAAAGCTGCCGCGTGAGTTTGAAATCTGACCGTTGGAACACGTGTCAGTTCCTTAGTGACCCAGGGTCATTTCGGACAAATCAGGTCAGGTTACCTAGTGTCTATAAATAGCCCACCCCCTACAACCATAAACGGTTGGCTGCTCAGAGTTAGTGTATGGCTTTTGTCGTTTGAGAGCAACCCACCTCGAAGCCTTTGAGAGAGAATTCCTTGCGAGGATAAAGCCCTAACCACCCAAAGCCAAAGAGAGTTAGGCATCACTTAAGTCTTCTTGTCTGTGTGATCTGAAGACTTATTACACTTGAGGACTGTGAATCCTCCAGCCGGTTAGGCGTCGCATTCTGAGCATCCAAGATACATTGTGGATTGCCGGTGAACGAAGTCTGTGAAGGTTTGGGAGTCTACCTTGAAGACTTACCAGAGTGATTGGGCGAGGTCTGTGTGACCTTAGCTCAAGGGGAATACGGTGAGGACTGGGTGTCCTGAGCTGCGTGTTCAAGACTGGGTGTCCGGGACTGTGTGTCCTCAGGTTTAAATACCTAGCCGCCCTAACCAGACGTACAGTTGTCACAGCAACTGGAACTGGTCCAACAAATCATTGTCTTCAACGAGTCACTGGTTTCATCCTTCCCTTCCCTTTACTTACTGTTGGTCCTTGTGAAGTCATTGTATGATTGCACTATCTTTTGTCTTCACTGAGTGACTGCGTGTTCTGTTTGGCTTCATAATATCTTCCTACCTGATCCTTACTACATTGCTGCTATTAGTCATTGTGCTTTCACTCCATTGAATACTTGACTATGGTTTGCTTAGTGTAGTCTACCTTCCGCTGCATGGTAATAGGTTTATTTCTATCGTTTGTCTTCATAACTTCCACGTTTTGAAGACTTTCATAAAAATCGCCTATTCACCCCCCCTCTAGTCGATATAACGCACTTTCAATTGGTATCAGAGCAAGGTACTCCCTTGTTCTATGTGATTCGGTTTAACCACCTGGAGTTTTAGCTATGTCGACTACAGGGATAATTAAAGTCTCCGCTGCGTGCCCCGTCTTTGATGGAACTGAATATCCCTACTGGAAGAATAAGATGCGCATGCATCTTGAAGCCATTGACGTCGACCTATGGTATGTCGTCAAGAACGCCGTTCCTAAGGCTGGAGAAGGTGTCACTTCTGCAGACGTCAAGAAGTTCATTCAACTGGACTCTACTGCCAAGAATATCATCTGTGGTCATCTGACCAAAGGACAGTATGGCCGCATGAGTGCTTTGGAAACATCTAAGCTAGTCTGGGACTGGCTCTCCAAAGTCAACGAAGGCGTCTCAACCCAGAGAGATCAGAGAATCAGTGTCCTTCGCAAACTCTTCAACCGCTTCAAGAGAAATGACAATGAGAATGTCCAGCTCACGTTTGATCAACTCACTGACATCACAAATGAGCTTCAAGCCCTTGGCGCTACTGAGATCACCAAGCATGAAGTCGTCAAGACACTACCGAGATCACTTGACAGTTCGTTTGACACCCTAGCCTTGATGATTCAAGAACGTCATGATTTCAAGACACTCGATCCGTCTGACATACTTGAGAGGCTCAACACACATGAGTTTCAGCTTTCCGAGAAAAGAGATATCTACGGTCCAAACTATGGGCGAACTCGTGCCTTGAAGGCAAAAGCTGTCTCCTCATCTGAAGAAGAATCTGACAGCAGTTCTGATGATCTTGAAGACATAGGAAGGGAACTTGCTATGCTTGTGAAGAAGTTCCAAAAATTCACCAAGAAGAAAGGCTTCAGAAAGTCTTCCCGGTCAAGCTCAAGGAATGATGAAGCTTCTCCTCATGACTACAAGAAGAAAACATGTCACAAGTGCAAGAAACCTGGCCACTTCATCTCTGAGTGTCTGCAGTGGGACAATGAGAACAAAAAGAAGAAGAAGAGCAAGGAATATGACTCTGACGACAAGAAGAAGAAGAAGAAATACTCAAAGTCTTCTTCCAAGTCTTCCTCAAAGTCTTCATCACACAAGAAGAGCTCATCTGGCAAGGCACGTGCGTTTGTTGGCAAGGAAATGGATTCAGAGGAGGAGTCTGATTCTGGCGTCGCAAGTCTGGCTACAGCATACGTTGCCAAGTCCATCTTCAACACTGAAGACAATGACTTCATCACCGACACCGATGCAAATGACAAGGACTACTCCGCTCCTACCTACTGCTTCATGGCACGCGGTGCCAAGGTAAACACACGCACTACTCACTATCAAACATCTGATGGGTATCGTAGTAATTTCAAAAAAATTCCTACGCACACGCAAGATCATGGTGATGCATAGCAACGAGAGGTGGAGAGTGTGATCTACGTACCCTTGTAGATCGACAACGGAAGCGTTAAACTGGTTGATGTAGTCGTACGTCTTCACGGCCCGACCGATCAAGCACCGAAACTACGGCACCTCCGAGTTCTAGCACACGTTCAGCTTGATGACGATCCCCGGACTCCGATCCAGCAAAGTGTCGGGGAAGAGTTCCGTCAGCACGACGGTGTGGTGACGATCTTGATGTACTACTGTCGCAGGGCTTCGCCTAAGCACTGCTACAATATTATCGAGGACTATGGTGGAAGGAGGCACCGCACACGGCTAAGAATATGATCACGTGGATCAACTTGTGTGTCTAGGGGTGCCCCTTGCCTCCGTATATAAAGGATCCAAGGGGGGGTGCGGCCGGCCCTAGTAGGAGGCGCGCAGGAGGAGTCCTACTCCTACCGGGAGTAGGACTCCCCTCCCTTTCCTTGTCCAAGTAGGAGAGGGGGAAGGAGAGAAGGAAAAGGGGGGCGCCGCCCCTCCCTCCTTGTCCAATTCAGACTAGGGGGAGAGGGGGCGCGCGGCCTGCCCTGGCAGCCCCTCCTCTTCTCCACTTTAGGCCCATGAGGCCCATTAACCCCCCGGGGGGTTCCGGTAACCCCCCGGTGCTCCGGTTTTATCCGAAACTTCCCCAAAACACTTCCGGTGTCCGAATATAGCCGTCCAATATATCAATCTTTATGTCTCGACCATTTTGAGACTCCTCGTCATGTCCGTGATCACATCCGGGACTCCGAACTAACTTCGGTACATCAAAACTCATAAACTCATAATATAACTGTCATCGAAACCTTAAGCGTGCGGACCCTACGGGTTCGAGAACAATGTAGACATGACCGAGACACGTCTCCGGTCAATAACCAATAGCGGAACCTGGATGCTCATATTGGCTCCTACATATTCTACGAAGATCTTTTATCGGTCAGACCGCATAACAACATACGTTGTTCCCTTTGTCATCGGTATGTTACTTGCCCGAGATTCGATCGTCGGTATCCCATACATAGTTCAATCTCGTTACCGGCAAGTCTCTTTACTCGTTCCATAATACATCATCTTACAACTAACTCATTAGTTGCAATGCTTGCAAGGCTTATGTGATGTGTATTACCGAGAGGGCCCAGAGATACCTCTCCGACAATCGGAGTGACAAATCCTAATCTCGAAATACGCCAACCCAACATGTACCTTTGGAGACACCTGTAGAGCACCTTTATAATCACCCATTTACGTTGTGATGTTTGGTAGCACACAAAGTGTTCCTCCGGCAAACGGGAGTTGCATAATCTCATAGTCATAGGAACATGTATAAGTCATGAAGAAAGCAATAGCAACATACTAAAGGATCGGGTGCTAAGCTAATGGAATGGGTCATGTCAATCACATCATTCACCTAATGATGTGATCCCGTTAATCAAATAACAACTCTTTGTTTATGGTTAGGAAACATAACCATCTTTGATTAACGAGCTAGTCAAGTAGAGGCATACTAGTGATACTCTGTTTGTCTATGTATTCACACATGTATTATGTTTCCGGTTAATACAATTCTCGCATGAATAATAAACATTTATCATGATATAAGGAAATAAATAATAAATTTATTATTGCCTCTAGGGCATATTTCCTTCAACACCCACTATCAATAATCCATTCTGAAGACGCTGGTGTCGTACCCTACAGTGCAGTTAGGGGGATAGGCTTCAAAATGGATCAAGCAAAGAAAGGGTTCTTGCCTATGTTACAAGGTGTGAAGTTGAGTAAGACTCAATGCCCGACCACTGCAGAAGATAGAGAGAAAATGAAAGATGTTCCCTATGCTTCAGCCATAGGCTCTATCATGTATGCAATGCTGTGTACCAGACCTGATGTGTGCCTTGCTATAAGTCTAGCAGGGAGGTACCAAAGTGATCCAGGAGTGGATCACTGGACAACGGTCAAGAACATCCTGAAATACCTGAAAAGGACTAAGGATATGTTTCTCATATATGGAGGTGACAAAGAGCTCATCGTAAAAGGTTACGTTGATGCAAGCTTTGACACTGATCCGGACGATTCTAAATCGCAAACCGGATACGTGTTTACATTAAACGGTGGAGCTGTTAGTTGGTGCAGTTCTAAACAAAGCGTTGTAGCGGGATCTACATGTGAAGCGGAGTACATAGCTGCTTTAGAAGCAGCAAATGAAGGAGTCTGGATGAAGGAGTTCATATCCGATCTAGGTGTCATACCTAGTGCATCGGGTCCAATGAAAATCTTTTGTGACAATACTGGTGCAATTGCCTTGGCAAAGGAATCCAGATTTCACAAGAGAACCAAGCACATCAAAAGACGCTTCAATTCCATCCAGGATCTAGTCCAGGTGGGAGACATAGAGATTTGCAAGATACATACGGATCTGAATGTTGCAAACCCGTTGACTAAGCCTCTTCCACGAGCAAAACATGATCAGCACCAAGGCTCCATGGGTGTTAGAATCATTACTGTGTAATCTAGATTATTGACTCTAGTGCAAGTGGGAGACTGAAGGAAATATGCCCTAGAGGCAATAATAAAGTTATTATTTATTTCCTTATATCATGGTAAATGTTTATTATTCATGCTAGAATTGTATTAACCGGAAACATAATACATGTGTGAATACATAGACAAACAGAGTGTCACTAGTATGCCTCTACTTGACTAGCTCGTTAATCAAAGATGGTTATGTTTCCTAACCATAAACAAAGAGTTGTTATTTGATTAACGGGATCACATCATTAGGTGAATGATCTGATTGACATGACCCATTCCATTAGCTTAGCCCCCGATCGTTTAGTATGTTGCTATTGCTTTCTTCATGACTTATACAAGTTCCTATGACTATGAGATTATGCAACTCCTGTTTGCCGGAGGAACACTTTGTGTGCTACCAAATGTCACAACGTAAATGGGTGATTATAAAGGTGCTCTACAGGTGTCTCCAAAGGTACATGTTGGGTTGGCGTATTTCGAGATTAGGATTTGTCACTCCGATTGTCGGAGAGGTATCTCTGGGCCCTCTCGGTAATACACATCACATAAGCCTTGCAAGCATTGCAACTAATGAGTTAGTTGTAAGATGATGTATTACGGAACGAGTAAAGAGACTTGCCGGTAACGATATTGAACTATGTATGGGATACCGACGATCGAATCTCGGGCAAGTAACATACCGATGACAAAGGGAACAACGTATGTTGTTATGCGGTCTGACCGATAAAAGATCTTCGTAGAATATGTAGGAGCCAATATGAGCATCCAGGTTCCGCTATTGGTTATTGACCGGAGATGTGTCTCGGTCATGTCTACATTGTTCTCGAACCCGTAGGATCCGCACGCTTAAGGTTTCGATGACAGTTATATTATGAGTTTATGAGTTTTGATGTACCGAAGTTAGTTCAGAGTCCCGGATGTGATCATGGACATGACGAGGAGTCTCGAAATGGTCGAGACATAAAGATTGATATATTGGACGGCTATATTCGGACACCGGAAGTGTTCCGGGGAAGTTTCGGATAAAACCGGAGCATCGGGGGGTTACCGGAACCCCCGGGGGGGTTAATGGGCCTCATGGGCCTAAAGTGGAGAAGAGGAGGGGCTGCCAGGGCAGGCCGCGCGCCGCCTCTCTCCCTAGTCCGAATTGGACAAGGAGGGAGGGGCGGCACCCCCCTTTTCCTTCTCTCCTTCCCCCTCTCCTACTTGGACAAGGAAAGGGAGGGGAGTCCTACTCCCGGTAGGAGTAGGACTCCTCCTGCACGCCTCCTACTAGGGCCGGCTGCACCCCCCCTTGGATCCTTTATATACGGAGGCAAGGGGCACCCCTAGACACACAAGTTGATCCACGTGATCATATTCTTAGCCGTGTGCGGTGCCCCCTTCCACCATAGTCCTCGATAATATTGTAGCGGTGCTTAGGCGAAGCCCTGCGACACTAGTACATCAAGATCGTCACCACGCCGTCGTGCTGACGGAACTCTTCCCCGACACTTTGCTGGATCGGAGTCCGGGGATCGTCATCAAGCTGAACGTGTGCTAGAACTCGGAGGTGTCGTAGTTTCGGTGCTTGATCGGTCGGGCCGTGAAGACGTACGACTACATCAACCAGTTTAACGCTTCCGTTGTCGATCTACAAGGGTACGTAGATCACACTCTCCCCCTCTCGTTGCTACGCATCACCATGATCTTGCGTGTGCGTAGGAATTTTTTTGAAATTACTACGATACCCATCAGGTGTACCAATCACATGACTGGCAAAAGAAGCCTTCTTATGGACTCAACCTTATGTCCATCCGACAAGAGTCACATCACATTTGCTGACACTGGTAAAAGTAAGGTATTGAGTCTAGGTAGAGTTGCAATCTCAAAGGATCAACACATGGATAAAGTCATGCTTGTTGAATCCCTTGGCTTCAACTTAATGTCTGTCTCAATGCTTTGCGATTTGAACATGATCATAATGTTTGGAAAATATCGCTGCCTTGTTCTAATGGAATCTGACAAGTCTCTAGTGTTTGAAGGGTATCGGAAAGATGATTTGTACGTGGTAGATTTCTTAGCAGGACCATAGCTTGCCGTATGTCTTCTAGCAAAAGCTTCAGAATGCTGGCTCTGGCATCGGAGGCTAGGGCATGCTGGCATGAGGAACCTTCACACCCTTGCAAAGAAGAAGCATGTCATAGGCATCGAGGGCGTCAAGTTCAAAAAAGATCACTTATGCGGTGCCTGTGAAGTAGGAAAGATGACGAGGGCCAAACATCCCTCGAAGACAATCATGACAACCACTCGACCCTTCGAACTGATCCACATGGATCTTTTCGGTCCCACTCATTACTCAACTCTTACTACTACTGCTTGTCTCTATGGCTTTGTCATTGTTGATGATTATTCTAGATATACTTGGGTGCACATAATCCTCTACAAGACTAAAGTGCAGGATGTCTTCAGACGCTTCGCCAATTGAGCAATGAACAACTATGGCGCCAAGATAAAACACATCAGAAGTGACAATGGCACTGAATTCAAGAACACTGGCCTTGATACATATCTTGATACTTTGGGCATCACACATGAATTCTCAGCTCCGTACACGCCACAGCAGAATGGTGTCGTCGAACGCAAGAACAGGACACTCATTGAGATGGCCCGAACGATGCTTGATGAATACAAGACTCCAAGAAAATTCTGGCCTGAAGCCATTGATACTGCATGCCATACAATCAATCGTGTTTATCTTCACAAGCTTCTAAACAAGACATCTTATGAGCTCCTTACTGGCAAGAAGCCAAATGTCAGTTACTTCAGAGTATTTGGCGCCAGGTGCTGGATCAAGGATCCACATCACACTTCAAAATTTGCACCAAAAGCACATGAGGGTTTTATGCTTGGATATGGAAAGGATTCGCACTCCTATAGAGTCTTCAATCTCTTTCATTATAAAGTGGTTGAAACAGTGGATGTGCGGTTTGATGAGACTAACGGTTCACAAAGAGAGCACCTCCCAAATGTGCTAGATGAAGTTCCATCTAGCGAATCAATCAAGCTTATGGGAACTGGAGAAATCATACCCTCTGAAGCTCAACCTGAAGAGGAACTTATCATCTCCGCACCTGATCAACCTGAAGACAATGCTCAGCCTGAAGACAATCCCACTAACAATGACAATGATCAGCAAGAGCAAAACCTTCGCCCTATACATCCTCGTGTTGCAAATGAAGTGCAAATTGAGAGAATAATTGATAGCATCAATGCCCCTGGTCCGCTCACTCGTTCAAGGGCAACTCAGCTAGCAAATTTCTGTGGGCACTTCGCATTCGTCTCAATAACAGAACCCAAGAAAGTTGAAGAAGCCTTCATGGAACCTGAATGGATTCAAGCTATGCAAGAAGAGCTTCAACAGTTTCAGCTGAATAATGTATGGGAACTGGTTAAGCGTCCTGATCCTCGGAAGCACAACATAATAGGCACCAAATGGATATACCGCAACAAGCAAGATGAGCATGGTCAAGTTGTCAGAAACAAAGCTCGTCTCGTTGCTCAAGGATATACTCAAGTGGAAGGCATTGACTTCGATGAAACATTTGCTCCTGTGGCTAGACTGGAAGCCATACACATACTGCTAGCCTATGCAAATCACCATAACATACTTCTATATCAAATGGATGTGAAGAGCGCCTTTCTCAATGGCAAGATTGAAGAAGAAGTGTATGTTGCACAACCGCCTGGCTTTGAAGATCCAAAACATCCTGACATGGTATACAAGCTCAACAAGGCGCTGTATGGCCTCAAACAAGCCCCTCGGGCTTGGTATGACACACTCAAATACTTCCTGAAGAGCAAAGGCTTCATACCTGGTTCCCTCGACCCCACTCTCTTCATGAAGACATATGATGGTGAACTGTTTGTGTGCCAAATATATGTGGATGACATCATCTTCGGCTGCACCAATCAGAAGTATAGTGAAGAGTTTGGATATATGATGCAAGAGCAATATCAGATGTCCATGATGGGAGACCTGAAGTTCTTTCTCGATCTTCAAATACGACAGCAAAGCAACGACATCTTCATATCTCAAGAGAAGTATCTCAAAGATTGCCTGAAGAAGTTCGGTATGCAAGACTGCAAAGGCTTCACGACGCCAATGCCAGCCAAATATCATCTGGGTCCCGATGACAATGGTAAAGAGTTCGATCAAAAGGTATACCGCTCTATGATTGGTTCTTTACTTTATCTATGTGCATCCAGGCCAGATATTATGCTTAGTGTTTGCATGTGTGCTCGATTCCAAGCGGCACCAAAGGAGTCGCATCACTTAGCTATGAAGCGAATTCTTCGATATTTGGCTCACACCCCAACTCTAGGATTATGGTATCCAAAGGGTTCAGAGTTTGATCTGGTTGGATTCTCGGATGCAGATTATGCTGGTGACAAAGTGGATCGCAAGTCTACATCAGGCACATGTCACTTTTTGGGACGATCACTTGTATGTTGGTCTTCAAAGAAGCAGAACTGTGTATCTCTCTCCACTGCTGAATCTGTATACATTGCTGCTGGATCTTGCTGCGCTCAGCTTCTGTGGATGAAGCAAACACTCAAGGACTATGGCATTCATCTGAAGCAAGTGCCACTCTACTGCGACAACGAAAGCGCCATCAAGATTGCCAATAACCCAGTTCATCACTCGAATACAAAGCACATTGAAATTCGTCATCACTTTCTCAGAGATCATGTTGTGAAGGAAGATATTGATATCATACACGTCAACACTGAAGAGCAATTGGCAGATATCTTCACCAAGCCCTTGGATGAGAAGAGATTTTGCAAGTTACGGTGTGAGCTAAATATCCTGGAATCCTCAAATGTCCTATGATCAGGCACACATCCTAACACTTATGCATATTGATGACTTAGATGTGCAACACACGAAGTAAAGTATATCTTCAATCAATGAAGACATACATTCTAAGTGTGAATACATTAATGTGGAATTTGACTTCGGAACGCCACGATAATTGTGCGCCGTGTCTGGGTCTAATACTTCCTATACGGCGGGTAATGCCACCACCAAAGGTTCTGTTCGAAGTGTTTCACTCATGGCATTACATTTGCTATGTCTTCACATTTGTTTTGGCTTAAATTTCAACATGTCTTCATGATTATCTTCTCTATGTTGAATATATATATACTAGTGTTCTGTCCTCTACAGCATTCACTTATAGCTATGTCTTCATGTTGAGTCTTTTGAACTAAGTGAATGTGATCGGACCCTAACCTCTCTATGCTCTCTATCTCAAACTCCATCTCTCCAAGTCATATGCATTCTATTGAAACTGTCGAATGTCTTCTCTGCGTCCTTGTCAGCAGAAGATACAGAGACAAACATTAAGTCCATTTTCAATGCTCATTCCTTCACCTGAAACCTGGAGAAGTGGGAACGACCACCCGACAATCCAGGCGTGCGTGGGACGTGGAACAACCTCCAACATGCTGCATGATGGCCACGTGTTCCTCAGATGTGAATCGCCAGGGGCACCTGTGTAATAACACTGAGCCGCCCCTGTCCCTATAAATACACGCCTCACCGCAGGCATTATCTCTTCTTCCACACTCGCACAAACCCTAGCACCACCGCTAACTCTCGACGACGCCGGCGACGAAGCGCTTCGCTGCTGCAACCTCTCCGACGCCGTCTTCACGCCGACCGCAGACTTCGTCTTCTCCGCCGTCGCCATAGGTGTCCTCCGTCGCCAAGTTAGGGCACGGACGATCGAACTGCTCGGCCTCCTCTTCCACTCCGTCTAGCAGTTCTTCATGTGGTAAATAAAACTTCCTTTTTACAGCCCCCTTGATCCTATAGCTTCGTCACTTTCTACCACAAGCAGTTTCTGTTCACACAAGTTGGATCTCTTACATACTGCATCTCATAATATGCCTAGTATATTCACTTGTATTTCACAAAGTAGTTAGATTCCTCACTTGTACTGATCCATGGATTCGTACAAATCTAGAACCAACTCCTTATCTATGAGTGAATGTCTTCGCACAATGAGGTCAATGTCTTCTAAACTGATTTATCTTCAAAATCTTCTGAGAATGCACATGACCTCTTCCCCTTCCCTCGCACCTTAATGCTGTCACAGGTACATGTCCGTGGGAGAATCCCTTGGTTCTCATAGTCTGCATTCATTTGCAGAATACTTACAACATCACATAAATTCTCCCGAAGCCAGTTCCTGTTTGTCCAGCAAGCGAAAACCTTTGAAGCCTTTGAACGTATTGAAGCCTTTCAGTTTAAAGTTCATGGCTTCAGAGAAATCAGCAAGGAAGGGTGGCAGAAAGCGTCGAGGAGAAACATCAAGAGATCTGCCCGATGACCTCTCAGAGCTGTACAAGACAGATCCTGAAGAGGATTACAATCAACGCAAGACACGAATCCAATGGATTCGACGCTATTGGGCAGAACAATGGTTCAAGTACAGATTTGTGACAAAGGAATATGCTAAAAAGAACGCAATCAAGCGACCATGGGGAGACATCCTCTACAAAAATCTTCAACCCAGGACCAGAGATGAAGCCATTAAACAAGGCTTCTATCCCTACATGGTCCGTGGACCACAGCCTGCGGATGCTGACCCATCGTCGCTGCTATGGTGTCGTGACGACAATCTGTTTAAGCGCAACTTCCAGTTTGCCCAGAACTCAGTGAAGCAAAACAAGAAGTCTTTAGGACTAGACTTCAACCCTGGTCCCTCTGCTCGCCGTGCCAATGGAACTCGTGAAGCTGAACCCAATCTTCTTGGGCCCTTCTACAACTTGGAAGGTCTCATCACTCACATCGTGGTTCAAGGGACAGCCGTGAATTAGCCTGCAGATGACGCTGAATCAGATGAAGCGCCTGCAGTGTCGAAGCCAAAGAAGTTGAAGCAGCCTAAAGCTTCAAAGCCTGCCTCTGCACCAAAAATCTCACGAGCGAAGCCATTGGCAACTGCACCTCCTGAAGACAGTGTGCAGTCTGAAGATTTGTCACGCATCTCCAAGCCCCAGAAGGTCAAGATGCCTCTGCCACACACCAGCCAAGAGCTGACAGCTGCTGCCATTCTGCGCAACGATGCCATTGATCTGTCCAGTGATGAAGATCTTGCAGATGACGCTCTTGAGCAACTCATCAAGAGCAAAGAAGAAGCAAAAATCTTCAATGATCTGCCTCTCTTTGACGTGACAATCATCCACAACTTCATTGATGAGTGGTTTGACACGCCCAACATCAGCTTCGAAGATCTGCAACTACCCATTGGCCTCAGTGTCGCCTTCCATGGCGCCATTGCTTCAGAGCTAGCTCTCGCTCAGCGCATCGTCGAACTGAAGCAAAAGATTGACTATAGAGGCAATAATAAAGTTATTATTAAGGTAAACCTAACCATAGCATGAAACTGAAGGAAATATGCCATAGAGGCAATAATAAAGTTATTATTTATTTCCTTATTTCATGATAAATGTTTATTATTCATGCTAGAATTGTATTAACCGGAAACATAATACATGTGTGAATACATAGACAAACAGAGTGTCACTAGTATGCCTCTACTTGAGTAGCTCGTTGATCAAAGATGGTTGTGTTTCCTAGCCATAGACAAAGAGTTGTCATTTGATTAACGGGATCACATCATTAGGAGAATGATGTGATTGACTTGACCCATTCTGTTAGCTTAGCACTTGATCGTTTAGTATGTTGCTATTGCTTTCTTCATGACTTATACATGTTCCTATGACTATGAGATTATGCAACTCCCGTTTGCCAGAGGAACACTTTGTGTGCTGCCAAACGTCACAACGTAACTGGGTGATTATAAAGGAGCTCTACAGGTGTCTCCAAAGGTACATGTTGGGTTGGCGTATTTCGAGATTAGGATTTGTCACTCCGATTATCGGAGAGGTATCTCTGGGCCCTCTCGGTAATGCACATCACTTAAGCCTTGCAAGCATTGCAACTATTGAGTTAGTTGCGAGATGATGTATTACGGAACGAGTAAATAGACTTGCCGGTAACGAGATTGAACTAGGTATTAAGATACCGACGATCGAATCTCGGGCAAGTAACATACCGATGACAAAAGGAACAACGTATGTTGTTATGCGGTCTGACCGATAAAGATCTTCATAGAATATGTAGGAGCCAATATGGGCATTCAGGTTCCGCTATTGGTTATTGACCGGAGACGTGTCTCGGTCATGTCTACATTGTTCTCGAACCCGTAGGGTCCGCACGCTTAAGGTTTCGATGACAATTATATTATGAGTTTATGAGTTTTGATGTACCGAAGGAGTTCGGAGTTCCGGATGAGATCGAGGACATGACAAGGAGTCTCGAAATGGTCGAGACGTAAAGATCGATATATTGGACGACTATATTCGGACATCGGAAAGGTTCCGAGTGGTTCGGGTATTTTTCGGAGTATCGGGGAGTTATGGGAATACGGGAGAAGAAGTATATGGGCCTTATTGGGCTCTAGGGGAGAGGGAGAGGCAGGTCGCGCGCCCCCCCATTGACTAGTCTGAATTGGACTATGGGGAGGGGCGGTGCCCCCTCCTTCCTTCTCTTCCCTCTACCCCTTCCTTGTCTCCTACTCCTACTACTTGGAAGGACTCCTAGTTGGACTAGGAAAGGGGAAATCCTACTCCCGGTGGGAGTAGGACTCCCCTAGGGCGCGCCATAGAGAGGGCCGGCCCTCCCCTCCTCCACTCCTTTATATACGGGGGCAGGGGGCACCCCATAGAGACACAAGTTGATCTTCGTGATTGTTCTCTTAGCCGTGTGCGGTGCCCCCCTCCACCATAATCCTCGATAATATTGTAGCGGTGCTTAGGCGAAGCCCTGCGATGGTAGAACATCAAGATCGTCACCACGCCGTCGTGCTGACAGAACTCTTCCCCGACACTTTGCTGGATTAGAGTCCGGGGATCGTCATCGAGCTGAACGTGTGCTAGAACTCGGAGGTGCCGTAGTTTCGGTGCTTGATCGGTCGGGTCGCGAAGACGTACGACTAAATCAACCGCGTTGTCATAACGCTTTCGCTTTCGGTCTATGAGGGTATGTGGACAACACTCTCCCCTCTCGTTGATATGCATCACCATGATCTTGCGTGTGCGTAGGAAATTTTTGAAATTACTACGTTCCCCAACAGCGGCATTAGAGCCTAGGTTTTATGCGTTGATGTTGTGCACGAGTAGAACACAAGTGAGTTGTGGGCGATATAAGTCATACTGCTTACCAGCATGTCATACTTTGGTTCGGCGGTATTGTTGGATGAAGTGGCCCGGACCGACATTACGCGTACGCTTACGCGAGACTGGTTCTACCGACGTGCTTTGCACATAGGTGGCTGACGGGTGTCAGTTTCTCCAACTTTAGTTGAACCGAGTGTGGCTATGCCCGGTCCTTGCGAAGGTTAAAACAACACCAACTTGACAAACTATCGTTGTGGTTTTGATGCGTAAGTAAGAACGGTTCTTGCTCAACCCGTAGCAGCCACGTAAAACTTGCAACAACAAAGTAGAGGACGTCTAACTTGTTTTTGCAGGGCATGTTGTGATGTGATATGGTCAAGACGTGATGAGATATAAGTTGTTGTATGAGATGATCATGTTTTGTTGAAGTTATCGGCAACTGGCAAAAGCCTTATGGTTATCTCTCTATTGCATAAGATGCAAGCGCCAAATAATTGCTTTACTTTATCGCTATGCGATAGGAATAGTTGCAAGAGCAATTGTTGGCGAGACAACCATGTGACGACACATTGATATAGATCAAGATGATGGAGATCATGGTGTCATGCCGGTGACGATGGAGATCATGACGATGCTTTGGAGATGGAGATCAAAAACACAAGATGATGATGGTCATATCATGTCACATATTCTGATTGCATGTGATGTTTATCTTTTATACATCTTATTTTTCTTAGTTCGATGGTAGCTTTATAAGATTATCTCTCACTAATTATCAAGGTACAAGTGTTCTCCCTGAGTATGCACCGTTGCAAAAGTTCTTCGTGCTGAGACACCACGTGATGATCGGGTGTGATAGGCTCTACGTTCAAATACAACGGGCGCAAAACAGTTGCACACGCGGAATACTCAGGTTAAACTTGACGAGCCTAGCATATAACAGATATGGCCTGGAACACGGAGACCGAAAGGTCGAGCGTGAATCATATAGTAGATATGATCAACATAGTGATGTTCACCATTGAAACTACTCCATCTCACGTGATGATCGGACATGGTTTAGTTGATTTGGATCACGTGATCACTTAGAGGATTAGAGGGATATCTATCTAAGTGGGAGTTCTTAAGTAATATGATTAATTGGACTTTAATTTATCATGAACTTAGTCCTGGTAGTATTAGCATATCTATAGATCAATAGCTCGCGTTGTTGCTTCCCTATGTTTTATATATGTTCCTAGAGAAAACTAAGTTGAAAGATGTTAGTAGTAAAGATGCGTGTCGATGTCAAAACCGGCGGATCTCGGGTAGGGGGTCCCGAACTGTGCGTCTAGGCCGGATGGTAACAGGAGGCAAGGGACACAAAGTTTTACCCAGGTTCGGGCCCTCCCTATGGAGGTAAAACCCTACGTCCTGCTTGATTAATATTGATGATATGGGTAGTACAAGAGTAGATCTACCACGAGATCGGAGAGGCTAAACCCTAGAAGCTAGCCTATGGTATGATTGTTGTTGTGTATGTTGTCCTACGGACTAAAACCCTCCGGTTTATATAGACACCGGAGAGGGTTAGGGTTACACAAAGTCGGTTACAATGGTAGGAGATCTGCATATCCGTATCGCCAAGCTTGCCTTCCACGCCAAGGAAAGTCCCTTCCGGACACGGGACGAAGTCTTCAATCTTGTATCTTCATAGTCCAGGAGTCCGGCTGAAGGTATAGTCCGGCCATCCGGACACCCCCTAATCCAGGACTCCCTCAGTAGCCCCTGAACCAGGCTTCAATGACGATGAGTCCGGCGCGCAGATTGTCTTCGGCATTGCAAGGCGGGTTCCTCCTCCAAGTACTTCATAGAATATTTTGAACACAAAGATAGTGTCCGGCTCTGCAAAATAAGTTTCCACATATTGCCATAGAGAGAATAACATTTACACAAATCTAATCTGCTGACGTATTCCGTAGTGTGACACACCACGGCCAAGCCTTTATCCGAGTCGTTTTATTATCCCACCTCAGTGCGTTATGCAAGGCGGTTTCCTTGGCACATCTTGTTAAAGCAGAGATCGTGTCCCCTTATTCCGGGATTCTCATCAATACGGGCATGGGTAACCCAACCGCTTCTAGGACTCCTGGATTATAGGCAAGTCCAAACGGACACGGAGAGGACGCTTGATATTCACCCCCTTTATAAAGGGGACAAGGCTTTTATTTTTCCCTCCTGTGCTCAATCGAATCCTTCCCCCACCTCAAGCTCAAACGCCCGAAGTTCAGGTCAGGTGCTCCGAACCTTCAGTCATGTCCGGATCTAGCCTTCAAGGCCGATGGATGCCTTCCTTTGTCACGGAAGAAGACATCAAAAAGTTGAGGGAGGCCAGATATCTGACCGCCGAGATTTTGCATCGGCTGCCTCCCCGAGGGCAGGCCGTCCCCACCCCTGAACCCAACGAGAACGTCGTGTTCGTCTCCCGCTTCCTCCGAGGTCTAGGCCTTGCTCTGGATCCTTTCATCAGGGGTTTGATGTTTTATTATGGGCTAGACTTCCATGATCTAGCTCCGGACTCCTTTCTTCATGTCACGACATTTATTGTTGTGTGCGAGGCCTTCCTCCGGGTTACCCCTCACTTTGGCCTATGGCTCAAGACCTTTGAAGTAAAGCCGAAGATGATCGAGGGGCAACATGCAGCGTGTGGAGGTGCCTCAATACGCAAGATGACGGGAGCTCCGTGGCCCAAAGGTTCCATCCCAGAGGTGTTGGAAATATGCCCTAGAGGTAATAATAAATTGATTATTATTATATATTTCCTTGTTCATGATAATCATTTATTATCCATGCTATAATTGTATTGATAGGAAACTCAGATACATGTGTGGATACATAGACAACACCATGTCCCTAGTAAGCCTCTAGTTGACTAGCTCGTTGATCAATAGATGGTTACGGTTTCCTAACCATGGACATTGGATGTCGTTGATAACGGGATCACATCATTAGGAGAATGATGTGATGGACAAGACCCAATCCTAAGCCTAGCACAAAGATCGTGTAGTTCGTATGCTAAAGCTTTTCTAATGTCAAGTATCATTTCCTTAGACCATGAGATTTTGCAACTCCCGGATACCGTAGGAATGCTTTGGGTGTATCAAACGTCACAACGTAACTGGGTGACTATAAAGGTGCACTACAGGTATCTCCGAAAGTGTCTGTTGGGTTGGCACGAATCGAGACTGGGATTTGTCACTCCGTGTAAGCGGAGAGGTATCTCTGGGCCCACTCGGTAGGACATCATCATATGCGCAATGTGACCAAGGAGTTGATCACGGGATGATGTGTTACGGAACAAGTAAAGAGACTTGCCGGTAACGAGATTGAACAAGGTATAGGGATACCGACGATCGAATCTCGGGCAAGTACAATACCGCTAGACAAAGGGAATTGTATACGGGATTGATTAAGTCCTTGACATCGTGGTTCATCCGATGAGATCATCGTGGAACATGTGGGAGCCAACATGGGTATCCAGATCCCGCTGTTGGTTATTGACCGGAGAACGTCTCGGTCATGTCTGCATGTCTCCCGAACCCGTAGGGTCTACACACTTAAGGTTCGATGACGCTAGGGTTATAAAGGAAGCTTGTATGTGGTTACCGAATGTTGTTCGAAGTCCCAGATGGGATCTCGGACGTCACGAGGAGTTCCGGAATGGTCCGGAGGTAAAGATTTATATATAGGAAGTCCTATTTCGGCCATCGGAACAAGTTTCGGGGTCATCGGTATTGTACCGGGACCACCGGAAGGGTCCCGGGGGCCCACCGGGTGGGGCCACCTATCCCGGAGGGTCCCATGGGCTGAAGTGGGAAGGGATCCAGCCCAAAGTGGGCTGGGGCGCCACTTCCCTTATGGCCCATGCGCCTAGGGTGAAGGGGGAACCCTAAGGAAGAGTCCCAAGGAGGGAAGGCACCTCCTAGGTGCCTTGGGGGGGAGGGAAACCTCCCCTGGCCGCCGCCCCCTAGGAGATTGGATCTCCTAGGGCTGGCGCACCCCCCCTTGGGCTCCCTATATATAGTGAGGGTAGGAGGGCCTCTTGAGACACCCCTTATGCCTTTGGTGCAGCCCCTCCCTCTCTCCTAAGTCCTTCTCCTCTCCCGTGGTGTTTGGCGAAGCCCTGCAGGATTGCCACGCTCCTCCACCACCACCACGCCGTTGTGCTGCTGCTGGATGGAGTCTTCCTTAACCTCTCCCTCTCTCCTTGCTGGATCAAGGTGTGGGAGACGTCACCGGGCTGTACGTGTGTTGAACGCGGAGGTGCCGTGCGTTCGGCACTTGATCATCGGTGATTTGGATCACGACGAGTACGACTCCATCAACCCCGTTCTCTTGAACGCTTCCGCTTAGCGATCTACAAGGGTATGTAGATGCACTCTCCTTCTTCTCGTTGCTAGTCTCTCCATAGATTGATCTTGGTGATGCGTAGAAAATTTTGAATTTCTGCTACGTTCCCCAACAGTGGCATCATGAGCTAGGTCTATGCGTAGTTTCTATGCACGAGTAGAACACAAAGTAGTTGTGGGCGTTGATTTTGTTCAATATGCTTGCCGTTACTAGTCTTATCTTGATTCGGCGGCATCGTGGGATGAAGCGGCCCGGACCAACCTTACACGTACTCTTACGTGAGACTGGTTCCACCGACTGACATGCACTAGATGCATAAGGTGGCTAGCGGGTGCCTGTCTCTCCTACTTTAGTCGGATCGGATTCGATGAAAAGGGTCCTTATGAAGGGTAAATAGCAATTGGCATATCACGTTGTGGTTTTGCGTAGGTAAGAAACGTTCTTGCTAGAAACCCATAGCAGCCACGTAAAACATGCAAACAACAATTAGAGGACGTCTAACTTGTTTTTGCAGGGTATGCTATGTGATGTGATATGGCCAAAAGGATGTGATGAATGATATATGTGATGTATGAGATTGATCATGTTCTTGTCAAGGGAATCACGACTTGCATGTCGATGACGAGACAACTTCAAGAAGACACGATGATGGAGATCATGATGATGGAGATCATGGTGTCATGCCGGTGACAAGATGATCATGGAGCCCCAAGATGGAGATCAAAGGAGCTATATGATATTGGCCATATCATGTCACTATTATTTGATTACATGTGATGTTTATCATGTTTATACATCTTATTTGCTTAGAACGACGGTAGTAAATAAGATGATCCCTCATTAAAATTTCAAGAAGTGTTCTCCCCTAACTGTGCACCGTTGCTACAGTTCGTCGTTTCTAAGCACCACGTGTTAATCGGGTGTGATGGATCCTTACGTTCACATACAACGAGTGTAAGACAGTTTTACACATGCAAAAACACTTAGGGTTAACTTGACGAGCCTAGCATGTACAGACATGGCCTCGGAACACAGAAGACCGAAAGGTCGAGCATGAGTCGTATAGTAGATACGATCAACATGAAGATGTTCACCGATGATGACTAGTCCGTCTCACGCACAGATCGGACACGGCCTAGTTGACTCGGATCATGTAATCACTTAGATGACTAGAGGGATGTCTATCTGAGTGGGAGTTCATAAGATGAACTTAATTATCCTGAACATAGTCAAAAAGGATTTTGCAAATTATGTCGTAGCTCGCGTTTCAGTTCTACTGTTTAGATATGTTCCTAGAGAAAAATTAGTTGAAAGTTGATAGTAGCAATTATGCGGACTAGGTCCGTAAACTGAGGATTGTCCTCATTGCTTCTTAGAAGGCTTATGTCCTTAATGCACCGCTCAGTGTGCTGAACCTCGAACGTTGTCTGTGGATGTTGCGAACATCTGACATACACATTTTGATAACTACGTGATAGTTCAGTTAAACGGTTTAGAGTTGAGGCACCAAAGATGTTTTTTGAAACATCGCGAAACATATGAGATGTTTTGAGGGCTGAAATTGGGATTTCAGGCTCGTGCCCACGTCAAGAGGTATAAGACCTCCGACGATTTTCTTAGCCTGCAAACTAAGGAGAAAAGCTCAATTGTTGAGCTTGTGCTCGGATTGTCTGAGTACAACAATCATTTGAATCAAGTGGGAGTTGATCTTCCAGATAAGATAGTGATGTTTCTCCGAAGTCATTACCACCAAGCTGCTAGAGCTTCGTGATGAACTATAATATATCGGGGACATGTATGATGATCTTTGAGATATTTGCGATGTTTGACACCGCGAAAGTAGAAATCAAGAAGGAGCATCAATTGTTGATGGTTGGTGAAACCACTAGTTTCAAGAAGGGCAAGGGAACAAAGGGATACTTCATGAAACGGCAATTCAGCTGCTGCTCTAGTGAAGAAACCCAAGGTTGAACCCAAACCCGAGACTAAGTGCTTCTGTAATAAGGGGAATAGCCACTGGAGCAGAATTACCCTAGATACTTGGTAGATTAGAAGGCTGGCAAGGTCGATAGAAGTATATTGGATATACATTATGTTAATGTGTACTTTACTAGTACTCCTAGTAGCACCAGGGTATTAGATACCGGTTCGGTTGCTAAGTGTTAGTAACTCGAAATAAAAGCTACGGAATAAATGGAGACTAGCTAAAGGTGAGCTGACGATATGTGTTGGAAGTGTTCTCAATGTTGATATGATCAAGCATCGCACGCTCCCTCTACCATCGAGATTGGTGTTTGCGTTGAGCATAGACATGATTGGATTATGTCTATCGCAATACGGTTATTCATTTAAGGAGAATAATGGTTACTCTGTTTATTTGAATAATACCTTCAATGGTCTTACACCTAAAATGAATGGTTTATTGAATCTCGATCGTAGTGATACACATGTTCATGCCAAAAGATAGTAATGATAGTACCACCTACTTGTGGCACTGCCACGTAAGTCATATCGGTATAAAAACGCATGAAGAAGCTCCATGTTGATGGATCTTTGGGCTCACTCGTTTTGAAAAGTTTGGGACATGCGAACCATGTCTATTGGTATATATGCATGAAGAAACTCCATGCAAATGGACCGTTTTGTACTCGCTTGATTTTGAATCACTTGAGACATGCAAATCATACCACATGGGCAAGATGACTGAAAGCCTCGTTTTCAGTAAAATGGAACAAGAAAGCAACTTGTTGGAAGTAATACATTTTTGATGTGTGCAGTCCAATGAGTGCTGAGGCATGTAGTGGATATCGTTATGTTCTTACTTCACAGATGATTTGAGTAGATGTTGAGTATATTTACTTGATGAATCACGAGTCTGAATTATTGAAAGGTTCAAGTAATTTCAGGGTGAAGTTGAAAGATCGTTGTGACAAGAGGATAAAATATCTATGATATGATCATAGAGATGAATATCTGAATTACGAGTTTGGCACAGAATTAAGACATTGTGGAAATTGTTTCACAACTGATACAGCCTGGAACACCATAGTGTGATGGTGTGTCCGAACATCATAACTGCACCCTATTGGATATGATGCATACCATGATGTCTCTTATCAAATTACCACAATAGTTTATGGGTTAGGCATTAGAGACAACCACATTCACTTTAAATAGGGCACCACGTAATTCCGATGAGATGACACCATATGAACTATGGTTTAGAGAAACCTAAGCTGTCATTTCTTAAAAGTTTGGGGCTGCGGCGCTTATGTAAAAAAGTTTCAGGCTGATAAGCTCGAACCCAAAGCGGATAAATGCATCTTCATAGGACACCCAAAACTGTTGGGTATACTTCCTGTCTCAGATTCGAAAGCAATAAGGGATTGTTTCTAGAATCAGGTCCTTTCTCGAGGAAAAGTTTCTCTCGAAAGAATTAAGTGGGAGGATGGTGGAGACTTGATGAGGTTATTGAACCGTTACTTCAACTAGTGTATAGCAGGGCACAAAGAGTTGTTCCTGTGGCACCTACACCAATTAAAGTGGAAGCTTATGATATTGATCATGAGACTTCAGATCAAGTCACTACCAAACATCGTAGGATGACAAGGATGCGTACTACTTCAGAGTGGTACGTAACCCTGTCTTGGAAGTCATGTTGCTAGACAACAATGAACCTACGAGCTATGGAGAAGCGATGGTGGGCCCGGATTCCGATAAATGGCTTGAGGCCATATAATCCGAGAGAGGATCTATATATGAAAACAAAGTGTAGACTTTGGAAGAACTACTTGATGGTCGTAAGGCTGTTAGGTACATATGGATTTTAAAAGGAAGACGGACAATGATGGTAAGTATCACCGTTAAGAAAGCTCGACTTGTCGTTAAGATGTTTTCCGACAAGTTCAAGGAGTTGACTACGGTGAGACTTTCTCACTCGTAGCGATGCTAAGAGTCTGTTGGAATTATATTAGCAATTACTGCATTATTTATGAAATCTTGCAGATAGGATGTCAAAACATTGTTTCCTCGACGATTTTCTTGAGGAAAGGTTGTATGTGATACAACCGGAAGGTTTTGTCAATCCTGAAAGATGCTAATAAGTATGCAAAGCTCCAACAATCCTTCTGAGGACTGGAGTAAGCATCTCGGAGTTGGAATGTATGCTTTGATGAGATGATCAAAGATTTTGGGTGTATACAAAGTTTATGAGAAACTGGTATTTCCAAAGAAGTGAGTGGGAGCACTATAGAATTTTTGATGAGTATATGTTGTTGACATATTGTTGATCAGAATGACGTAGAATTTCTGGAAAGCATATAGGGTTATTTGGAAAGTGTTTTTCAATGGAAAACCTGGATTAAGCTACTTGAGCATTGAGCATCAAGATCTATAAGGATAGATCAAAACGCTTAATGGTACTTTCAAATGAGCACATACCTTGATATGATCATGATGGTGTTCAAGATGGATCAGTCAAAGAAGGAGTTCTTGCCTAAGTTGTAAGGTATGAAGTTAAGACTTAAAGCTCGACCACGGCAGAATAGAGAGAAAGGACGAAGGTCGTCCCCTATGCTTAAGACATAGGCTCTACAGTATGCTATGCTGTGTACCGCACCTGAAGTGTGCCTTGCCATGAGTCAGTCAAGGGGTACAAGAGTGATCCAAGAATGGATCACAGGACAACGGTCAAAGTTATCCTTAGTAACTAGTGGACTAAGGAATTTTCTCGATTATGGAGGTGGTAAAAGAGTTCGTCGTAAAGGGTTACGTCGATGCAAGCTTAACACCTATTCGGATAGCTCTGAGTAGAGATACCGGATACGTATAATGGAGCAACAATTTAGAATAGCTCCAAGTAGAACAATTATTTGGAATAGCTCCAAATAGAACGTGGTAGCTACATCTAGGAGATGACATAGAGATTTGTAAAGCACACACGGATCTGAAAGGTTCAGACCCGTTGACTAAAACCTCTCTCACAAGCAACATGATCAAACCCAGAACTCATTGAGTGTTAATCACATAGTGATGTGAACTAGATTATTGACTCTAGTAAACTCTTTGGATGTTGGTTACATGGCGATGTGACCTGTGAATGTTAATCACATGGCGATGTGAACTAGATTATTGACTCTAGTGCAAGTGGGAGACTGTTGGAAATATGCCCTAGAGGCAATAATAAATTGATTATTGTTATATATTTCCTTGTTCATGATAATCGTTTATTATCCATGCTATAATTGTATTGATAGGAAACTCAGATACATGTGTGGATACATAGACAACACCATGTCCCTAGTAAGCCTCTAGTTGACTAGCTCGCTGATCAATAGATGGTTACGGTTTCCTAACCATGGACATTGGATGTCGTTGATAACGGGATCACATCATTAGGAGAATGATGTGATGGACAAGACCCAATCCTAAGCCTAGCACAAAGATCGTGTAGTTCGTATGCTAAAGCTTTTCTAATGTCAAGTATCATTTCCTTAGACCATGAGATTTTGCAACTCCCGGATACCGTAGGAATGCTTTGGGTGTATCAAACGTCACAACGTAACTGGGTGACTATAAAGGTGCACTACAGGTATCTCCGAAAGTGTCTGTTGGGTTGGCACGAATCGAGACTGGGATTTGTCACTCCGTGTAAGCGGAGAGGTATCTCTGGGCCCACTCGGTAGGACATCATCATATGCGCAATGTGACCAAGGAGTTGATCACGGGATGATGTGTTACGGAACGAGTAAAGAGACTTGCCGGTAACGAGATTGAACAAGGTATAGGGATACCGACGATCGAATCTCAGGCAAGTACAATACCGCTAGACAAAGGGAATTGTATACGGGATTGATTAAGTCCTTGACATCGTGGTTCATCCGATGAGATCATCGTGGAACATGTGGGAGCCAACATGGGTATCCAGATCCCGCTGTTGGTTATTGACCGGAGAACGTCTCGGTCATGCCTGCATGTCTCCCGAACCCGTAGGGTCTACACACTTAAGGTTCGATGACGCTAGGGTTATAAAGGAAGCTTGTATGTGGTTACCGAATGTTGTTCGGAGTCCCGGATGGGATCTCGGACGTCACGAGGAGTTCCGGAATGGTCCGGAGGTAAAGATTTATATATAGGAAGTCCTATTTCGGCCATCGGGACAAGTTTCGGGGTCATTGGTATTGTACCGGGACCACCGGAAGGGTCCCGGGGGCCCACCGGGTGGGGCCACCTATCCCGGAGGGTCCCATGGGATGAAGTGGGAAGGGATCCAGCCCAAAGTGGGCTGGGGCGCCACTTCCCTTATGGCCCATGCGCCTAGGGTGAAGGGGGAACCCTAAGGAAGAGTCCCAAGGAGGGAAGGCACCTCCTAGGTGCCTTGGGGGGGAGGGAAACCTCCCCTGGCCGCCGCCCCCTAGGAGATTGGATCTCCTAGGGCTGGCGCACCCCCCCTTGGGCTCCCTATATATAGTGAGGGTAGGAGGGCCTCTTGAGACACCCCTTATGCCTTTGGTGCAGCCCCTCCCTCTCTCCTAAGTCCTTCTCCTCTCCCGTGGTGTTTGGCGAAGCCCTGCAGGATTGCCACGCTCCTCCACCACCACCACGCCGTTGTGCTGCTGCTGGATGGAGTCTTCCTCAACCTCTCCCTCTCTCCTTGCTGGATCAAGGCGTGGGAGACGTCACCGGGCTGTACGTGTGTTGAACGCGGAGGTGCCGTGCGTTCGGCACTTGATCATCGGTGATTTGGATCACGACGAGTACGACTCCATCAACCCCGTTCTCTTGAACGCTTCCGCTTAGCGATCTACAAGGGTATGTAGATGCACTCTCCTTCTTCTCGTTGCTAGTCTCTCCATAGATTGATCTTGGTGATGCGTAGAAAATTTTGAATTTCTGCTACGTTCCCCAACAAGAGGTGTCTGAATTGTGGCAACAGGAGTGGTTCTATATCATGGCTCCTAGAAGTGCCAAGTGGGCGGCCGCCCCTGTTTTCCGCTCGGGCCCTCCACCACAACTGATGTCATGGATCAGCAGAGGTCTGAGCTGGGGTCCAGCCAAGGACGTGCCTATACTACAAAGCCGCATTCGAGATCTCTTTAATGGAGATTTCAGTTTGGTTGCGGTAATACAAGTTATGTTGGCTCGTCAAGTCCAGCCTTGCAAACGCCGGCCTCTTCGCCTATGGAAGTTCAATCCTGAGGGACCGCGTGTCATTCAAAATTTTCTCGGCCTGACGCACGAGGAGATGTACAAGTCATTCTTCGGACCTCAGGTGGAGTGTCCGGAAATCACCGAGGATGTGGGCCTGAGTAGTAACCGCGCCGCCGAACAGGTAAGGCATCTTCCGGCCAAACATACTATCTTTCCCTTGTTACGAAGTTATTTCTGAGAGTTTGCTTTTTGACCAGGACTGGCTAACAAAGGCGAAGTTGATTCGGTGTTTGGCCCCCCTCCCCGAGGGTTTGGAAAATCCGGTATTGGAAAAGATGCTCCAGACCGCACCTTGCCCGGAGCCCTTGAAGGAAGATATAGTGGAGGATAATACGGGTGGACGCGGGCCCCCAACGCTGCCCATTCTAACCGAGGGAGCGAGCGTCTCCATGAAGGAAGACGACCAGAAGAGGAAAAGGACTGTGCCCGGGGATTCGGAAGCCGAAGCTTCCAAACGGGAGAAGAAGTTTCCCACAGAGGGTCCTACCTTGGGGGGCGCTGTTGCCGCACAAAGTCCGCGGGGGGATCAATTCTCCCGCGAGTCGTAAGTGACCCGAAATACTTTAATACTACTGATATGCCATCTTTTTCTTCTGAGAGAATAACCACCGCATATATTTTTGCAGTTCAGGCCTTAGCCCCTCTCAAATGAGCTCGTCTTCGGGGGATCTTCTTCCAGAGATGATGGAGAGCGAAATGCCTCCTCCAGACTCCTCCGCTCCGGAAGCGGGCGACCATGAAGTGTCGTCGCGGAGGGCCTCTCCGAGTCCGGTGAGGCCGGAAGATAATCCCATTGACCCCCGAAGCTCCCAGTGTCTGGCTCCCGAAGAGAGCAGACAAAAGAGTCCGGCACCGTCTAGTGTGCGATCGAATGTTCTGAGGGAGTTGGTGGGGCGAGCGGCCATCTCAGATGAACACCGTGTGCTGATGAATACGGTGATGGAGAGAATATCGTTCGCCGAAAGTGGATTGCATGAAGCTTTTATGAGTCTACTGACAGGCTTTGAGGTACGTAAAAGAATGCATGATAGTCCTGCACATGCTAGGTGTGCCCTGTGTAGATAGTAGCCCCTGAGACTCTGGTTGTCGTCGGAAACGATGACGAACAAAGGATCATATTCCCAGGTAATAACCATACTGCCTCTATGTGCAGGTGATGGAAGCTCCGGTGGCTAGCCGGACTAGCGAGTTTGCCCATTTAGAATGGCAGTTGGATGCGGCAGACGCCGACATCGAGCTTGTTAACAAAAGGCTTGACGAGGCACAGGGTAAGTGTCATTATCTGGTAAACGCCACAATAGGAAGAGCAGCATGGTGCCAGCATCTTTAATATGTTGTGACTGCAGATGGAGCTGCCACTGTTGAAGCCTTGCGGGCAGAACTTGCCCGAGCCAAGGAACAAGCGAGGTTGGGTAATGCGGCTGCTTTGAAGGCGGCCGCAGAGTTGCAAGCCGAGAAGGGCGTGCATGGCGAGAGCCGAGACAAGATGGCCAAGATGGCCATAGAATTAAAAGCCACCGCCTACCGTTGCCGGGTTCTTGAAAAGGAAAACCAAGCGAAGGCATCGGACCTTGAGAAGGCTGTTGTGACGAAAAAAGACCTCTGCTCTGCTATGAGGGCAAAGAAGGAGGAGCTGCGGGAAGCCGGGGATATTGTAGCTGGGAAATCCTTTATGTTGTGGAGGAAGTTCGAAGACCCACGGTATGCCCCTCTAGATCGGCTGTGGAGTTCGGAGGATGTGTATATGGATTTGGCGGCGAGCGCTGCCGATGCGGCCAAGTACTTCCAGGGTCAGACGGACCGTGAAGTAGACCAGCTGTTTTGGAGATAATTCCATTCTCCCGAGCGTCCACTTTCATTGACTGACCAATTAGCCGAATGGGCCGAACTAAATAGGTTGTCCGGACTCTCCATGAGGTCTGTTGTGGATCAGCTATGGCCGGAAAGGTCAAAACCGAACAACTATTTCAGCTTGGTGCAGCAGTTCCTTGACGTGGTGCCGCGCATTAATGCGATGAAGAGGTCGGCGTGCATAGAGGGCGCACAGATGGCCTTTTCCCGTGTTAAGGCATACTGGGCGGAGATGGATGCTACCAATGTTGCAGCGCGGGATTCAGCTATAGGTCGAAAGGCTGCTGAGCACTACTTTGAAGAAGTTCTTGAGGGTGCCCGTTTGATAGAGACCCAGTGCTCAAAAAATATTATGTTTGAGTGATATGTAATCTCATTGTAAGCGAAATGCTTTTATAAATTTTTATAAGGCTATTTTTATACTTTTGCCTGAAAGTAATATGATGCCTCCTGGGCGGCCGTTTATGTATACATGTGTATAACCTAAAAGATTGCAGTCGTCGGCTTCAACCCCCACGCATATAATGCAGAGGTGCTCGCAAAAACACGCGTTCATACTTAACCCAACGTCTTGGTCCTATTAAGGAGGTGATAGCGGAGCGAGCGAGGCAACCGGACTATAATGCTTTAGCACTTTCACTTAGACATAGGAGTTTGACAGTGGGGCTACTAGATAGCCCCTGGTGGCTCCGCACTCTCCCGATTCCGGGGTGCGTACATGCCGGGCTAGAAAACGGCCCTTCATTAAGGCGGAGGAATTCTAACATTCCCACAGGTCATCGAGTGGTTGACCAGTCTCACGATATATCATGACAGTCAGTTTTCGGCTTTCTCTACTGAGGTGCTCGTCTGGATGAACCAGGGCACAATCGTAGTAGTTCTCCTGGTGCTACCTTAGCCGGTAAAGCGGAACGTAAGGCACCAAAACACAGGAGCCGGGCAAACCCAACATTTGACCAAAGACAATGATTCGGAGCAGATGCATATAGGGCCAAACTCGCGACGCCGAACACTCCCTAAGGTATTTGGTCTTTGTGGTATAAACCAGGCCTAAATAATGGCCTTTGTAAGAAGCCCCTTGTGTCCAGGTACGTGCATTGTTCTGGCGTGGCCACATGCCAAGACGTCAGCATCCTTCTCAACGGTGGATATGTATCAACAAGAGACAGTAAAAAAGGTTTACGCGGGGTCTTAATCTAAAAAGAATCCTTGGAGCGGGTCCCTGTTGCACGTCTGCGCCTGTGTCTCCGTTGTGCCGTATCCTGGACGGGTGTAGCACGATGATCGTCTGTAAAAGAGAGGAAGTTAAGTGAAAAAGTTGTCGTGCAAAAAGATAGTTTTTAAAGAAACCATGTATAATTCAAGATGATAAGAAATTGCCACTCGTCCGCACGTGTTGAGCCCCTTGTATTGACAAATAGGGGTGTGACCATTTATTTGGTATAAGTAGCGGCACCGGACTCGATTAGTTGTATCTGAGGTCTTGACGACCTATTGGATGCTTTCGCTTGTCCGGGCGCCTTTAGTGTGCGGCTGCCGAGGCAGCCTCACTCTCTTCGGCGCACAGAGATCGCTTGATATTTCCATGCACTGTGATGATGCCACATGGACCGGGCATCTTGAGTGTGAGGGAGGCGTAGTGTGGTATTGCATTAAAGCGAGCGAAAGCTTCGCGTACGAGCAGTGCTTGATAGCCACTTTGAAACGAAGCGATGTGGGAAGTTAAATGCTCGCGACGGAAGTTATCGGGGGAGCCGAATATAACTTGTAGTAGGAGGGAGCCCGTACAACGAGCCCCTGGGCCTGGCGTTACTCCTTTAAAGGTAGTATTGCTATGGCGAATTTGTGTTGGGTCTAACCCCATCCCGCGGATTGTATCCTGATATATTAGGTTTAGGCTACTGCCGCCGTCCATCAAGACTCTTGTGAAGTGATATCCGCCAATTACTGGGTCTAATACCAGGGCAGCCCATCCTGCATGTCAGATACTTGCTGAGTAATCGCGATGGTCGAAAGTGATCGGTTGAGATGACCAGTGGCAGGACTTCGTGGTGACAGGCACTTGGGTATATTTTCCTGGGAGTGCCGTGTTGTTTTTTTCCTTGATTACATGTAACACATTTACTGTTTTGACTTCTGGTGGAAATTTCTTTTGTTCCCCCGTGTCTTGCTTGGGGGGCTCGTCCTCGTCTTCACTTGGTGTATCCTCCCCCTTGTGTACGACGTTGAGCTTGCCGGACTGCTTGAAGACCCAACATTCTCTGTGGGTATGATTAGCAGGTTTACCAGGGGTACTATGAATCTGACATACTTGGTCCAGAATTTTGTTGAGGCTGGACAATTCATCCCTAGTGCCTTTAGGGGGTGGCTTTTGACCTGGCCGAGAGCTTTTGAATCCGGCATTTACTGCCGTGCCCTTCGTGTTGTCTTCTTTATTCCGGTGTTTGTTATTGCTGTTGTGCCGTGATTTCTTGTTTCCATCTCTAACTTCAGATGTACTGGGGTCGCTGGTACTGCATCTGGCTAGCTAGCTGTCCTCACCTGCGCAAAAGCGGGTCATGAGGTTTGTTAATGCGGCCATCGTTCTTGGCTTATTTTGGCCGAGGTGTCTAGCGAGCCATTCATCACGGACGCTATGCTTGAAAGCTGCCAAGGCTTCGGCGTCCGGACAGTCGACAATCTGGTTCTTTTTAGTAAGAAACCTGTCCCAAAGCTTTCGGGCTGACTCTCCGGGCTGTTGAGTTATATGACTCAAATCGTCCGCATCCGGAGGTCGGACATAAGTCCCTTGAAAATTTGCCTGAAAGGCGTCTTCGAGCTCTTCCCAACTTCCAATGGAGCTTTCGGGGAGGCCTTTGAGCCAATGACGAGCTGGCCCTTTGAGCTTGAGGGGTAGGTACTTGATGGCGTGGAGATCATCTCCTCGAGCCATATGGATATGAAGGATGTAGTCCTCAATCCAGACCCCAGTGTCTGTTGTTCCGTCGTATGCCTCTATGTTTACGGGCTTGAATCCCTCTGGAAATTCGTGGTCCAGCACCTCATCGGTGAAACATAGGGGGTGTGCGGCACCCCTGTAGCTGGGTGTACCGCGTTGTTCGGATGTTTGTTGTGTTGCATTGTATGCTGGGGCGCGCTTGCGTGGTCCATAGATGGATCTTGTTGCGCCGTCCTTTGGGTGCGAGACCTCGTATGGGTCGCGTATTGTATTGTGAGCGGCGTTGTATGCCGCTCTGTGTTGGTAGAGGGGTCGTCTATCCGACCAGGTGGCTGCTTTGATATTGGTTGTGGGGGTTCTGAGGCCTCCTCATCGAATTCGGGTAGCAGCTTCCGCTTTGGGTAGCTTTTGGAGGGGCGATTGTCGCCGTACCTTGCTGCAGTGTTGAGTATTTTACTCCATCTGATTTGGAGTGTATCTTGCGCGGCCTTGAGCCTTTGCTTCTACTTTTTCAGACTCCTCGCGGTGGCAACAAGCCTTTTACGGGCAGTCTGCTGCTCTGGGTGTCTGTCCGGCGTTATGTCGTCTGGACCATTATCCTTGATAGGATTTGTTTGTTCGGTTTGATTATCCGGATTGCCGTTGTCCGGCAGTGGTTCACCCTACTCCAGCGCTGGGTCTGTGTGATCGCTATTTCTTTCGAGGCGGGATTTGGGGCGGCGCTTGCGTCGCCGCCTTGACTGCTTTTCGAGGGAACAAGCCTTCGGTGCGTCCTTCCGCTCCTCGTCGTCATCTTTTGGTGCGTCCACCATGTATACGTCATATGACGAGGTGGCGTTCCAGGGCCCAATAGGCGCTGGTTCTTCATCGTCTCCTTCATCGGCGTCCATACCGTCGATGTCTTCGGAGTCGAAGTCGAGCATGTCGGTTAAATCGTCAACAGTGGCTACAAAGTGGGTGGTGGGTGGGCTTTGAATTTCTTCATCGTCCGCATCCCAATCTCGCTGACCGTAGTCCGGCTAGGGCTCTCCTGATAAAGAGAGAGACTTTAGTGATTTTATAATATCGCCAAAGGGCGAGTGCTGAAAGATGTCCGCGGCAGTAAACTCCATGATCGGCGCCCGATCGGATTCGACCGGCAGAGGCGCGAATGGTTCGGAGTCCGGAGAGGAGTCCGGCTCCTTGGAATCATGAGTCTCGCGGAGTGCGGGGCTGGTGTTCGGCTCGATCGCCGTTAGGATCGCATCCCCCGAGGCGGCGTCCAACCACCCATCCTCGATCGGCGCGGTTAGCTCCGAATTAAGGGTCGAAGCCGATGCGGGTGCGGCCTTCAGGGCACTGTTAGGCGGCAGAGCTAGATCATGCTCGTCGTGGTAGTGCGGCGCGCTCGGCAGTGGCTCGAATCCGTCGAAGATCAAGTCCCCGCGGATGTCAGCCGTGTAGTTTAAACTTCCAAATCTGACCTGACAGCCAGGGGAAGAGCTTTTGATCTGCTCCTGATGGCCAAGTGAATTGGCCCGCAGTGCAAAGCCGGCGAAGACAGAGATCTGTCCGGGGAGACAAGTTTCACCCTGGACCGCATCACTATCGATGATCGTAGGAGCCATCAAGCCTGACGGCGACGACACAGAGGAACTCTCAATGAAAGCACCAATGTCGGTGTCAAAACCGACGGATCTCGGGTAGGGGGTCCCGAACTGTGCATCTAGGCCGGATGGTAACAGGAGGTAAGGGACACGAAGTTCTACCCAGGTTCGGGCCCTCTCGATGGAGGTAAAACCCTACGTCCTGCTTGATTAATATTGATGATATGGGTAGTACAAGAGTAGATCTACCACGAGATCGGAGAGGCTAAACCCTAGAAGCTAGCCTATGGTATGATTGTTGTTGTGTATGTTGTCCTACGGACTAAAACCCTCCGGTTTATATAGACACCGGAGAGGGTTAGGGTTACACAAAGTCGGTTACAATGGTAGGAGATCTGCATATCCGTATCGCCAAGCTTGCCTTCCACGCCAAGGAAAGTCCCTTCCGGACACGGGACGAAGTCTTCAATCTTGTATCTTCATAGTCCAGGAGTCCGGCTGAAGGTATAGTCCGGCCATCCGGACACCCCCTAATCCAGGACTCCCTCAATGCAGATTGGATCCGTTATCTGAGGTTTATCCTCATTACTGCACAGAAGAATTATGTCCTTGATGCACCGCTAGGTTACAGACCTAATGCAGGAGCAAATGCAGACATTATGAACGTTTGGCTAGCTCAATATGATGACTACTTGATAGTTTAGTGCACTATGCTTAACGGCTTAAGAATCGGGACTTCAAAGACGTTTTGAACGTCATGGACCATATGAGATGTTCCAGGAGTTGAAGTTAATATTTCAAGCAAATACCCGAGTTGAGAGATATGAAGTCTCCAACAAGTTCTATAGCCAAAAGATGGAGGAGAATCGCTCAAGCAGTGAGCATGTGCTCAGATTGTCTGGGTACTACAATCACTTGAATCAAGTGGGAGTTAATCTTCTAGATAAGATAGTGATTGACAGAATTCTCTAGTCACCATCACCAAGTTAGTAGAACTTCGTGATGAACTATAATATGCAAGGGATAACAGATACAATTCCCAAGCTCTTCGTGATGCTAAAATCGACGAAGGTAGAAATCAAGAAAAACATCAAGTGTTGATGGTTGACGGGACCACTAGTTTCAAGAAAACAGCCAAGGGAACAAAGGGAACTTCAAGAAGAACGGCAAGCAAGTTGCTGCTCAAGTGAAGAAGCCCAAGTCTGGTCCTAAGCCTGATACTAAGTGCTTCTATTGCAAAGGGACTGGTCACTGGAAGCGGAACTGCCCCAAGTATTTGGCGGATAAGAAGGATGACAAAGTGAACAAAGGTATATTTGATATACAGATTATTGATGTGTATTTTACTAGTGTTCGTAGCAACCCCTCGGTATTTGATACTAGTTCAGTTACTAAGAGTAGTAACTCGAAACGGGAGTTGCAGAATGAACATAGACTAGTTAAGGGTGAAGTGACGATGTGTGTTGGAAGTGGTTCCAAGATTGATATGATCATCATCGCACACTCCCTATACTTTTGGGATTAGTGTTGAACCTAAATAAGTGTTATTTGGTGTTTGCGTTGAGCATGAATATGATTTGATCATGTTTATTGCAATACGGTTATTCAGTTAAGTAAGAGAATAAATTGTTGTTCTGTTTACATGAATAAAAACCTTATATGGTTACACACCCAATGAAAATGGTTCGTTGGATCTCGATCGTAGTGATACACATATTCATAATATTGAAACCAAAAGATGCAAAGTTAATAATGATGGTGCAATTTATTTATGGCACCGCCGTTTAGGTCATATTGGTGTAAAGCGCATGAAGAAACTCCATACTGATGGACTTTTGGAATCACTTGATGCTTGCGAACCATGCCTCATGGGCAAGATGACTAAGACTCCGTTCTCTGGAACAATGGAGCGAGCAATTGACTTATTGGAAATAATACATACTGATGTATGTGATCCGATGAGTGTTAAGGCTCGCGGCGGGTATCATTATTTTCTGACCTTCACAGATGATTTGAGCAGATATGGGTATATCTGCTTGATGAAACATAAGTCTGAAACATTTGAAAAGTTCAAAGAATTTCAGAGTGAAGTGGAAAATCATCGTGACAAGAAAATAAAGTTTCTACGATCTAATCGCAGAGACGAATATTTGAGTTACAAGTTTGGTCTTCAATTAAAACAATGTGGAATAGTTTCACAAACTCATGCCACCTGAAACACCACAGCATAATGGTGTGTCCGAACGTCATAACCGTACTTTATTGGATATAGTGCAATCTATGATGTTTCTTACCGATTTACCACTATCGTTTTGGGATTATGCATTAGAGACAGCTGCATTCACGTTAAATAGGGCACCATCTAAATCCGTTGAGACGACACTATATGAACTGTGGTTTAACAAGAAACCAAAGTTGTCGTTTCTTAAAGTTTGGGGTTGTGATGCTTATGTGAAAAAGTTTCATCCTGATAAGCTCAAACCCAAATCGGAGAAATGTGTCTTCATAGGATACCCAAAGGAGACAGTTGGGTACACCTTCTATCATAGATCCGAAGGCAAGATATTTGTTGCTTAGAATGGATCCTTTCTAGAGAAGGAGTTTCTCTCGAAAGAAGTGAGTGGGAGGAAAGTAGAACTTGATGAGGTAACTGTACCTGCTCCCTTATTGGAAAGTAGTTCATCACAGAAAACGGTTTCTGTGACACCTACACCAATTAGTGAGGAAGTTAATGATGATGATCATGAAACTTCAGATCAAGTTATTACTGAACCTCGTAGATCAACCAGAGTAAGATCGGCACCAGAGTGGTACGGTAATCCTGTTCTGGAAATCATGCTACTAGATCATGATGAACCTACGAACTATGAAGAAGCGATGGTGAGCCCAGATTCCGCAAAATGGCTTGAAGCCATGAAATCTGAGATGGGATCCATGTATGAAAACAAAGTATGGACTTTGGTTGACTTGCCCGATGATCGGCAAGCAATTGAAAATAAATGGATCTTCAAGAGGAAGACGGACGCTGATAGTAGTGTTACTATCTACAAAGCTAGAATTGTCGCAAAAAGGTTTTCGACAAGTTGAAGATGTTGACTACGATGAGAGTTTCTCACTCATATCTATGCTTAAGTCTGTCTGAATCATGTTAGCAATTGCCGCATTTTATGAAATCTGGCAAATGGATAAACAAAGCTGCATTCCTTAACGGATTTCTTAAAGAAGAGTTGTATATGATGCAACCAGAAGGTTTTATCAATCCTAAAAGTGTTAAAAAAATATGCAAGCTCCAGCGATCCATCTATGAACTGGTGCAAGCATCTCGGAGTTGGAATATGTGCTTTGATGAGATGATCAAAGTATATAGTTTTATACAGACTTGTGGTGAAGCCTATATTTACAAGAAAGTGAGTGGGAGCACTACAGCATTTCTGACAAGTATATGTGAATGACATATTATTGATCGGAAATAATGTAGAATTATTCTGCAAAGCATAAAGGAGTGTTTGAAAGAAGTTTTTCAAAGAAAGACCTCGGCGAAGCTGCTTACATATTAAGCATCAAGATCTATAGAGATAGATCAGGACGCTTGATAAGTTTTTCAATGAGTACATACCTTGACAATATTTTGAAGTAGTTCAAAATGGAACAGTCAAAGAAAAGAGTTCTTGGCTATGTTACAAGGTGTGAAATTGAGTAAGACTCAAAGCCCGACCACGGCAGAAGATAGAAAGAGAATGAAAGTCATTCCCTATGCCTCAGCCATAGGTTCTATAAAGTATGCCATGCTGTGTACCAGATCTATTGTATACCCTACACTGTGTTAAGCAAGGGAGTATAATAGAGATTTAAGAGTAGATCACTAGACAGCAGTCAAAATTATCCTTAGTGGAATAAGGAAATATTTCTCAATTATGGAGGTGACAAAAGGTTCGTCGTAAAAAATTACGTCGACGCAAGTTTTGACACAGATCTGTATGACTCTAAGTCTCGATCTAGATACATATTGAAAGTGGGAGCAATTAGCTAGAGTAGCTCTGTGCAGAGCATTGTAGACATAGAATTCGCAAAATACTTACGGATCTGTATGTGACAGACCCGTTGACTAAAATTATCTCACAAGCAAAACATAATCACACCTTAGTACTCTTTGGGTGTTAATCACATAAGCGATGTGAACTAGATTACTGACTCTAGTAAACCTTTTGGGTGTAGGTCACATGACGATGTGAACTATGGGTGTTAATCACATGGTGATGTGAACTATTAGTGTTGAATCACATGGCGATGTGAACTAGATTATTGACTCTAGTGCAAGTGGGAGACTGAAGGAAATATGCCCTAGGGGCAATAATAAAGTTATTATTTATTTCCTTATTTCA